>NC_041391.1:508891001-508993076 GCF_002162155.2 Triticum dicoccoides
CCCGCCTCTGCCTCGCCGTCGCCTCTGCCTGGCCCCGCGCCGCTTTGGTCAGGGCCGGCACCGCCCCCCTCTTCCCCCTTTTTTTTGCAAATATAGTTTTTTTCCTGATTATGTGTGTATATGTATGAGTATATATGTATATGTGTATATCTGTTTATATTTCTTTTTTTTAGATTTTTTTGTTTTTTGCATTTTTATAAAAATGTATATATGTTCTCTGTGTATATATATGTTTTCTGTTCATAGATTTTTATTTGAACATTATTTAAAAAAAACAAGCAATACAAGAAGAAGAAAAAGAATGAGAGGAAAAAGGAAAAAAGAAGAGGAAGAAAGGAGAAGAAGAGGGGATAGGAAGAAGAGGAGAAATAAATAAGAAGAAGAAAAAAGAAGAAAAAGAAGAGGATAAGAAGAAAAGAATAGAGGAGAAGAAGAAAAACTAGAATTTTTTTTCTATTTTTTCTTCTTCTCCTCTATTCTTTTCTTCTTCTCCTCTTTTTTTTTCTTCTTTTTTTTCTTCTTCTTCTTCCTTCTTCTTTCTTCCTCTTTTCTTCCTTTTCCTTATTTTCCTTTCTCGAGGGATAAGAAGAAAAGAAGAGGAGAAGAAGAAAGAAAGGAATAGAGGAGAAAGAAGAAACTTTGACACGAGGGGGGGGTACCGATACCCCCTCCCCGATAACATTATTTTCCCATGTATATGTATGTTGCGTCGTTGTCGATATAACGAGGGTGTCGAGGATCGCCGAGGGGTCGAGGGTCGGGAACTAGGGTAGAGGGTCGAGGGTCGTTAAGGGGTCAAGGGTCGAAGGTTTCAGGGTCGAGGGTTCCTATCGTGTCAAAGTATTGAAGAAATCCAATAGCTTGTGGGCGTCGATGCCCACGTCGATGCCCACGTCGATGCCCACGTCGATGCCCACGTCATTTCTGATATCAAGTAATTGTTTTCTTTGTATGGCAGGGCTTGGAGAAAATTCACCAAAAAAGCTCCGGGACTACCGAAGAAGCTGCAATTTAGGCACCCGAAAGTAAGTACTATATAGTAGCATATTCCAGGCATCTCCTAGTGATTCAAGCGCTAGTTTCATCAATACCATTTAGCATTCTTGCTAATTATTAGTTTGATTGACCTCTATTTCTTGTAAAGTGGTTGTGGCAGGAACAAGGGAATGATTTCTGTGGATACTACATTTGCGAGTCCATCCGCCACACGACCTGTGAGCGGGGCTACTCCGACAAACAATATGAAGTGCGTAAATAACAATATTCACAATTTTATTTTATTACCATCATTTGTGTTGAGTTTCATTCATTCATATATATATATATATGTATTGACCCCCTTCTTAAAATTAGATGTTTCGGATGCGGGATGAACTCCTAGCACTAGATCGCATGCGAGCAATTCAAGAGGAATTGGCGGCATTCTTTCTTGACCACGTGATCGCTGAAGACGGAGAATACTATGTGGACCACGCGTCTGTATTTTAGGAGATTATATATTTGTAAAAGATAATTATTGTATATATGTAGCCGGTAGTGTCGGATAGATATACGAGAACTTGTTTGTTCGACCAATCTCTCGGAGAAGGAGAGGTGGTCGATATCACTTCTCTCTATATGCATATATGTTCATGATGATCTTCTGTTTGCTTACTAGCTAGCTAGCGTGTCTAGCTAGTCCTCTCTATACGTATGTATGTATGGTACGTAGCGTCGACCAAGCACGGACAAAAGAGAGGACACTTCTCTCTATTAATTAGCTAGCTATAGCACAATATATGAAACACCTAAATTAACCCCCCAAAACCCCCCAAACCCCCCCCCCTTTCAAAAAAAACAAAAACCACAGCCACATAAACGCTGACGCGTGGATGCCTATTGGTCCCGGTTGGTGCCACCAACCGGGACCAAAGGCCCTCCTGCCTGGGCTCAGGGGACAGGCCACGTGGAGGCCCTTTTGTCCCGGTTCTGGATTGAACCGGGACTAAAGGGGTCAGGGCATTAGTACCGACCCTTTAGTCCCGGTTCATGAACCGGGACTAAAGGCCCTCACCAACCGGGACAATAGGCCCTTTTTCTACTAGTGAAAATAGTTTATAAACCATAGTGAAGTTGGAATACAGTAGTTTTAGAACCAAAATAAATAAAGAATGAGTTCATTACAGTACCTTATGTTGTGGTTTTGTTTTCTTTCACTAACAGAGCTTATAAGATTTCCTGTTGAGTTTTGTGTTGTGAAGTTTTCAAGTTTTGGGTAAAGCTTTTATGGACTATGGAATAAAGGGTGGCAAGAGCCTAAGCTTGGGGATGCCCAAGGCACCCCAAGATATTCAAGGATAGCCAAAAGCCTAAGCTTGGGGATGCCCCGGGAAGGCATCCCCTCTTTCGTCTTCGTTCATTGGTAACTTTACTTGGAGCTATATTTTTATTCGCCACATGATATGTGTTTTGCTTGGAGCGTCGTGTATTATATTAATCTTTGATTTTTAGTTTACCACAATCATCCTTGCTGTACACACCTTTTGGGAGAAGCCTATTTGATTAGAATTTGCTAGAATACTCTATGTGCTTCACTTATATCTTTTGAGCTTGATAGTTTTTGCTCTAGTGCTTCACTTATATCTTTTAGAGCATGGTGGTGTCTTAATTTTGAAGAAATTATTAGTCTCTCATGCTTCACTTATATTATTTTGAGAGTCTTTTAGAACAGCATGGTATTTACTATAGTTACAAAGTTGGTCCTAGAATGATGAGCATCCAAGTTGGGTATAATAAAAACTATCATAGAAAGTGAATCGGATGCTATGATCAATTTGATGCTTGATAATTGTTTTGAGATATGGAGGTAGTGATATTAAAGTTATGCTAGTTGGGTGATTATGAATTTATAGAATGCTTGTGTTGAAGTTTGTGATTCCCGTAGCATGCACGTATGGTGAACCGTTTTGTGATGAAGTTGGAGCGCAATTTTATTTATTGAGTGTCTTCCTTATGAGTGGCAGTCGGGGACGAGCGATAGTCTTTTCCTACCAATCTATCCCCCTAGGAGCATGCGCGTAGTACTTTGGTTTTTGATGACTTTTAGATTTTTGCAACAAGTACATGAGTTCTTTTGACTAATGTTGAGTCCATGGATTATACGCACCCTTTCACCCTTTCATCATTGCTAGCCTTTCTTGTGCCATGCAACTTTCGCCGGTACCATACACCCACCATTTACCTTCCTCAAAACAGCCACCATACCTACCTATTATGGCATTTCCATAGCCATTCTGAGATATATTGCCATGCAACTTTCCACCGTTCCGTTCATATGACACGCATTACTTTTGTCATATTGCTCTTTGCATGATCATGTAGTTGACATCATATTTGTGGCAAGGCCACCTTCATAATTTTCATACATGTCGCTCTTGATTCATTGCATATCCCAGTACACCGCCGGAGGCATTCATATAGAGTCATACCTTGTTCTAGCTTTGAGTTGTAAATCCATAAAAGTGTGATGATTTTCATTATTAGAGCATTGTCCTAGTGAGGAAAGGATGATGAAGACTATGATTCCCCCACAAGTCGGGATGAGACTTCGGACTTTACAAAAAGAAAAAAAGAGAAAGAAAAAAGAAAGGCCAAAAAAAAGGAAGGCCAAATAAAAAAAGAAAGAAAAAAAGAAAGAAAAGAAAAAAAATAAAATGAGAGAAAAAGAGAGAAGGGACAATGCTACTATCTCTTTTTCTACACTTGTGCTTCAAAATAGCACCATGATCTTCATGATAGAGTCTCATATGTTGTCACTTTCATATACTAGTGGGAATTTTTCATTATAGAACTTGGCTTGTATATTCCAATGATGGGCTTCCTCAAAATGCCCTAGGTCTTCGTGAGCAAGCAAGTTGGATGCACACCCACTTAGTTTATTTTGTTGAGCTTTCATATATTTATAGCTCTAGTGCATCCGTTGCATGGCAATCCCTACTCACTCACATTGATATCTATTAATGGGCATCTCCATAGCCCGTTGATACGCCTAGTTGATGTGAGACTATCTTCTCCTTTTTTGTCTTATCCACAACCACCATTCTATTCCACATATAGTGCTATGTCCATGGCTCACGCTCATGTATTGCGTGAAAGTTGAAAGAGTTTGAGATTATTAAAGTATGAAACAATTGCTTGGCTTGTCATCAGGGTTGTGCATGATTAAATACTTTGTGTGATGAAGATAGAGCAACAACCAGACTATATGATTTTGTAGGGATAACTTTCTTTGGCCATGTTATTTTGAGAAGACATGATTACTTTGATTAGTATGCTTGAAGTATTACTATTTCTTATGTCAATATGAACTTTTATTTTGTATCATTTCGGTCTGAACATTCATGCCACAATAAAGAAAATTACATTATAAATTATGCTAGGTAGCATTCCACATCAAAAATTTCTTTTTTATCATTTACCTACTCGAGGACGAGCAGGAATTAAGCTTGGGGATGCTAGATGAGCGCAATGAGCGTATTATGAAGTTCACTGATACGTCTCCAACGTATCTATAATTTTTTATTGTTCCATGCTATTATATTACCCCTTTTGGATGTTTATGCGCTTTATTTTACACATTTATATCATTCTTGGGACTAACCTACTAACCGGAGGCCCAGCCCATATTGTTGTTTTTTTGCCTATTTCAGTATTTTGAAGAAAAGGAATATCAAACGGAGTCCAAACGGAATGAAACCTTCGGGAGCGTGATTTTTGGAACGAACGTGATCCAGAGGACTATGAGTGCAAGTCAAGAAGCAGCTGAGGCTCCCGCGAGATAGGAGGGCGCCCCCCCTATAGGGCGCACCCCCTGTCTCGTGGGCCCCTCGGGCGGCCGCTTATTCCTCCTATATATACCTACGTACCCCTAAAACATCCAGGGGGCAGACGAAACACAATTTCCACCATCGTAACCTTCTGTATCCGTGAGACCTCATCTTGGAGCCTTCGCCGGCACTCTGCCAGAGGGGGAATCGACCATGGAGGGCTTCTACATCAACATCCTTGCCCCTCCGATGAGTTGTGAGTAGTTTACCACAGACCTACGGGTCCATAGTTATTAGCTAGATGGCTTCTTCTCTCTTTTTGGATCTCAATACAATGTTCTCCCCCTCTCTTATGGAGATCTATTCGATGTAAACTCTTTTTGTGGTGTGTTTGTCGAGATCCGATGAATTGTGGGTTTATGATCAAGTTTATCTATGAATAATATTTGAATCTTTTCTGAATTCTTTTATGTATGATTGAGTTATCTTTGCAAGTCTCTTCGAATTATCAGTTTGGTTTGGCCTACTAGATTGATCTTTCTTGTCATGGGGGAAGTGCTTAGCTTTGGGTTCAATCTTGCGGTGTCCTTACCCAGTGACAGAAAGGGTTGCAAGGCATGTATTGTATTGTTGCCATCAAGGATAACAAGATGGGGTTTATATCATATTGCTTGAGTTTATCCCTCTACATCATGTCATCTTGCTTAATGCGTTACTTTGTTCTTATGAACTTAATACTCTAGATGCAGGCAGGAGTCGGTCGATGTGTGGAGTAATACTAGTAGATGCAGGCAAGAGTCGGTCTACTTGTTACGGACGTGATGCCTATATACATGATCATGCCTAGATAATCTCATAACTATTCGCTTTTCTATCAATTGCTCGACAGTAATTTGTTCACCCACCATAATACTTATGCTATCTTGAGAGAAGCCACTAGTGAAACCTATGGCCCCCGAGTCTCTCTCTTATCATATTTGCTTCCAATTTACTTTTATTTGCATCTTTACTTTTTGCATCTATATTATAAAATACCAAAAATATATTTATCTTATCTTACTATCTTTATTAGATCTCACTTTTGCAAGTGGCCGTGAAGGGATTGACAACCCTTTATCGCGTTGGTTTTGAGTTCTCAGTTTGTTTGTGTAGGTGTGTGGGACTTTTGAGGAGCCTCATACTGGATTGATACCTTGGTTCTCAAAAACTGATGGAAATACTTACACTACTATTGCTGCATCACCCTATCCTCTTCGAGGAAAACCAACACAAGCTCAAGACGTAGCATCCACTGACCATATTTTTACAAATATACAATGACAGACAGTGTATTTATCTTGTTTGAAATTAAGCCATATTAACCGGAGAGGAGGCAGTATGGACTAGCATTACTTTGTTGTGTCCCGTCAACTTGCCGAACGAGGAGAAGGTTGCAGGACGGGAGAAGCTTGCGCGCGGTGGCTCACAGGACAAGGAGAAACTTTTGACTAATGCAAGCTCTCCCTCGCTCAGACGATGGACGTGCAACAGTTAATTCGGTGTCAGATTGCCAGAAGCATACACTATACTACTAGTGCTATTATTGTTCGACTTCTCGAATAGGCGAACAGCCAAGCGCAAAGTTTACTAGTACTAGTACTACTACTATAGTCTATAAAGGTACGTACTATACTAGTACTAGGAACCGGATGGAGGAGCGTCTGCACTCTTATTATAATTTTAAAATGTAATAAAGCAATCTTCAACACATTTGGTTCTCATCGAGGGTTCTCGCATGTGATAATGGAAGTTGATTGCATGGAACACTCGCCACAATTCTCGCTTAATTCTGGCTCATATCATGTTACGAATAGTAGCGCTCGGTAATATTTCCTCTTTTTTTGTTATTCAGCATGTAAACAGGTCAGCAAACCTTGCAGCGCATCTTCGTGCGAACCGTGCTTGCTGCACTTTGAATGTGGTTGAGAGCTGGCTTGATTAAACACCTCGCTTCCTACTTCTTTTTTTATGGGGTACCTCGCTTCCTAGTGACCAGTGTCTTGGCTGATCGTCCTAAGAATGCTTATATATGAATAAAGCTCTCTCATTTACCCACAAAAAAGATTAAGCCATATTAACCGGAAAGGAGGGAGTATGGACTAGCACTACTTTTTGGTGTGTCCCATCAACTCGCAGAACAAGGAGAAGCTTGCAGAACAAGGTGAAGCTCGCTTACACCTTTTGACTAATGCAACCTACCCTCGGTGGACATGCATCAGTCCATTCGGTGTCAGATTGTCAGAGGCATACACTGTAGTACCCAACATGCGGAGTACCATCATTGTTCGACTTCACGAAGAGGCAAAGAGCCAAGCGCAGTAGTACGAGTAGTACTACTACTAGAACCGCATGGTGGAGAGTCTGTACTCTTATTTTTTCATCTCTGATAAAGTACACGTTTATTCCGGAGAAGGGCGGAAAACGGTAGCCCAACATGTAATGAATGATATCGATCAACCAACCATGCTCGAATATATCTTGGCCTTCGTGCGAGCCCGTCTGTGTGTTCTCGCTCCTCGTCTCTCTCAAGGAACGGCGAGTTGGCTCTTTCCGTCAATTGAGGTCGGTTTGCTCACACTCGTGTCCCACATGTCAGTGATATGCCAAGAGGAGGTGCGTTAACCGACTGGCCATACGCGTACTTGGTTTTGCACCTTCATACTACTCCTCCCTCCGTCATAGTTTACAGGGCGCGCTTCATTATGATGCATTTCTCTCAATGTGTTTCCACCACCAGAGAGACTTTAGACGCGTTTGGTTTAATGCTCAATTAATTAGGGCGTGGTAACCATAATCAAGTCCACAATTTTCTCTCCATGTACTCTGTACTACTCCCTCCGTTCCTAAATATAAGTCTTTATAGAGATTTCAACTAGTGACTACATACGGAGCAAAATGAGTGAATCTACACTCTAAAATATGTCTATATACATCCGTATGTGGTAGTACATTTGAATCTCTAAAAAGACTTACATTTAGGAAAGGAGGGAGTACTACGGAGTAGAGTAAGTGCATGCATGTGTGTACCCGGGGTGGAAGCACTGCATGCATGTGTGTAGGCATTATTCCCTCTAGTAATAGACGCCGTGCTATAACTACCAATGCTATTTTTCAGGCTGATCGCTAGTTGCCTTGGTCCCACGGATTTTTTTTTCTTTTTTCTGAAGCGCGCTGTATAAACAGTGACGGATGGAGTAGTATGAGCGGATTCAAAGAAGAGCGTATTGATGGTTGCTTCTTCAGAGCAACTTATAGTGGGAAAGGTGGGGCTTATGATTTGACTGCTCATTACTTACTATTAATGCGGCTCAATGACCGGACTGAGTCTCCCATGCGGTTGTGCACTACCCCCTCGGTTCTTAAATATACTCCGGAGTATTTGTCTTTCTAGAGATTTCAATGAGTGACTACTCAAATATTTGTCTTTTTAGAGATTTCAAATGGACTGGCACATACGGATGTATATAGACATATTTTAGAGTGTAGATTCACTCATTTTGCTCCATATGTAGTCACTTGTTGAAATCTCTAGAAATACAAATAGAATATTTAGGAACGGAGAGAGTACACATACGAAGTAAAATGAGTGAATCTACACTCTAAAATATGCCCATTTGAAATTTGTAAAAAAACAAATATTTAGGAACGAAGGAGTATATCTTTGTACATGGTACATGGACCGGGATGATGAAGAGGCTTCTGGCAATGCTATCAAGCTTCCATTGTTTACATAATTGACGTACTATACAAATGATTTTCCAGCGACATGAAATAGTACAATGGTGTGAGCTTTCAGCTTTTGTTTCGGGTGTCTTGCCATCGATGCTCTTTCGGAAACAATAAAAAACTAACTTCCTTGCTAATGCGTGTCAATTATTAGCAGATCAGAGCTAATAATTACATCACAACTGAAGACAGAGTTGTGAGAAGGTGTTAAATTAAAATTGATCCATGCTTTCATTGGCAGCAACGTCCCCCCAGCTCTGTCTAAATCAACAAGGCATGTTGGGAAAAAAAGTAGATGTCTGGAGCATGCAACATTCCGATCATTTTGTGCAGTTCCACTAAAATAGAGTTGAGCGTCCCTGTTCCAAAGATATTAAGTGTGATTACGATAATAGAGGACTGCTGATGAAACAATAAACACACAAATAGAAGCCGGTCACCTTTGCAGTCTCTCTTAAGACTAACTAGTTGGAGAAGATTAGGCTCGGAGTTGGATGAGGAGGATAGAGCAAAACCAATCTCCCTTTATGCAGTCGCACTGAAATGTAGAGACGTTGCCCGTGTGACATTTTAGTACAACTGCACAAAACACTCTTAAGAAAAAAGTGATTTGTGCAGTTCACCAAAAGGTCGCAATAGCAACGAGGTGAAATGGATAGCCCTGTTTGCAAAAAAGAGGTAAAAAGGAAACAATTACTAGCCAATAATAGTTGATGACACATGCGACAACAAAAAAGAAGCATATTCCTTGTCCTAAGGGAAGATAACAACACGGTTGTGTTTGTCTAAAACGGTGTGAGGACGAGAATGCTGTAGGGGAACGTTGCATAAAATAAAAAAAATCCTACGTTCACCAAGACCAATCTATGAGTTCATCCAGCAACGATAGAGGGGAGTGCATCTACATACCCTTGTAGATCGCGAGCGGAAGCGTTCACGAGAACGGGGTTGAGGGAGTCGTTCATGTCGTGATCCAAATCACCAGAGATCCTAGCACCGAACGGATGGCACCTCCGTGTTCAACACACGAACGGTCAACGTGACGTCTCCTCCTTCTTGATCCAGCAAGGGGGGAAGGAGAGGTTGAGGAAGATCCAGTAGCACAACGGCGTGGTGGTGGATGTAGCAGGGATCCGGCAGGGCTTCGCCAAGCGTCTGCGGGAGGAGGAGGTGTAGCAAGGGGGAAGGGAGGCACCAAGGTGCAGGGTCCGGCTGCCCTCCCTCCCCCCCTCTTTATATAGGGTCCCCAGTGGGGGCGCCAGCCCTAGGAGATGGGATCTCCTAGGGGGGCGGCGGCCAAGGGGGGAACTTGCCCCCCAAGGCAAGTGGAGGCGCCCCCTCCCCTAGGGTTCCCAACCCTAGGCGCAGGGGGGGCCAAGGGGGGGGCGCACCAGCCCACCAGGGGCTGGTTCCCTCCCCACTTCAGCCCACGGGGCCCTCCGAGATAGGTGGCCCCACCCGGTGGACCCCCGGGACCCTTCCGGTGGTCCCGGTACAATACCGGTGACCCCCGAAACTTTCTCGATGGCCGAAATAGCACTTCCTATATATAATTCTTCACCTCCGGACCATTCCGGAACTCCTCGTGATGTCTGGGATCTCATCCGGGACTCCGAACAACTTTCGGTTTGCTGCATACTAATATCTCTACAACCCTAGCGTCACCGAACCTTAAGTGTGTAGACCCTACGGGTTCGGGAGATATGCAGACATGACCGAGACGCCTCTCCGGTCTATAACCAACAGTGGGATCTGGATACCCATGTTGTCTCCCACATACTCCTCGATGATCTCATCGGATGAACCACGATGTCGAGGATTCAATCAATCTCGTATACAATTCCCTTTGTCAATCGGTACGTTACTTGCCCGAGACTCGATCGTCGGTATCCCAATACCTCGTTCAGTCTCGTTACCGGCAAGTCACTTTACTCGTACCGTAATGCATGATCCCGTGACCAGACACTTGGTCACATTGAGATCATTATGATGATGCATTACCGAGTGGGCCCAGAGATACCTCTCCGTCATACGGAGTGACAAATCCCAGTCTCGATTCATCCCAACCCAACAGACACTTTCGGAGATACCCGTAGTGTACCTTTATAGTCACCCATTTACGTTGTGACGTTTGGCACACCCAAAGCACTCCTACGGTGTCCGGGAGTTGCACAATCTCATGGTCTAAGGAAACGATACTTGACACTTAGAAAAGCTCTAGCTAAACGAACTACACGATCTTTGAGCTATGCTTAGGATTGGGTCTTGTCCATCACATCATTCTCCTAATGACGTGATCCCGTTATCAACGACATCCAATGTCCATAGTCAGGAAACCATGACTATCTGTTGATCAACGAGCTAGTCAACTAGAGGCTTACTAGGGACATGTTGTGGTCTATGTATTCACACGTGTATTACGATTTCCGGATAATACAGTTATAGCATGAATAATAGACAATTATCATGAACAAAGAAATATAATAATAACCATTTATTATTGCCTCTAGGGCATATTTCCAACAAATGCAATATGGAAAGTACGCCGGACGAGCTACGTTTTGGGCAAAGAACTATGGAAGATCCACATGCAGCAACGTGGGAAGACGGGCAGTGGAGCAAGGCCGGAGGGATACCTGGAGGTCGTCGGGATGTAACTAGGTGAGCAGCAGCGGGCGGAATCTGCGAGCAGGTGGCATAGGCCCTGCCGCGCCGGAGCTTGGTCAGAGAGAATGGTGTGTACCGCATATCAGGACGTGTTGCCTCGGCGCCGTTGAACGGAGAAATGATGCACTTCCTCCCTTTCCCCCGGCGGACGGGATGCGGCCGGATCAGTGACCAATGGTGAGAGAGAGAGAGAGAGAGGCCACCGCACTCCCTTTCCCGACAGACAGGATGCGGCCGGATCAGTGACCAATGATGAGAGAGAGAGGCCACCGCGGCCTTGTGTCAGATACTCTGAAGAGCGACAAACCAGGTAGGCGCGCTCCATTGTATATAGTGAGCGGACTACCTTTTTCTCCATAAAAATTGTTTTATATTCTGTGTACATACCATTGAGCGCTATAACTTTATTTAAAAATAACGTGGCAACGCGTCAAGTTGAACTTTGTTTCGTGCACGCGTGGTACACGACCTCCCTAGGTAAACAACCACTACAGGCATTCAAATTAGCACATGGGCTGCCATCTCGTAAAGAAATGAGCTCCACCGTGTACCTGCGCGGGTGTGGCTGGGCACGAAGCGTGAGTACATGCACGGTGCACCTATTCTCTTCTTGTATACGTACACCACCTACGTGGGGTTGTGTGAGAGAGATACAAACCTAGAGAGATATAGTGTGTGGGTTCTTGAGAGTTTTTTTGGGGGGGGTCAATCAAAAAATATAACATATGCAATGTCTGTGAAATAGAGTCCTGGATAGAAGATAGTGGAGGTATCATCGGCTTGAGGTGTCCATAGAATCGAAGAGAGGAATGATGTGTGTGTGTGTGTGTGCGCGCGCGATCGATAAAGAGTGCCATCGAATTTGTGTGTGCCCACGTCAAAGATATAGAGTGGCTGGCCTACTGGAACGTGAGAGGGGACATGTGCAGTTTGTCTCTGTGGCATGGCTACCTACCTGTAGCGCTCGACTATCGGTGTGTGGTGGGGGAAGAGGGAGGCCCAATTAACTATAGAGGTACAATGGCTGGTATATGTGTGGAGGAGGAGAGAGGCCTACCTCATGTATTAAGGAGATCGATTTGCCTCATGTATTAAGGGAGATCGATCGGCATCCATGCATATGTGCAGGAGAGGAATAAGGTTGGGAGAGAGACAGAGCTAGAGTTTTGGAGGGGGTGGTAGTGGAGTTGCTTCTAACAAATGGTGGGATAGGCTTGCTAGACAAACGGAGGGCTCGCCCGCAATATCAATAAGAGAGGAGATATCTGCTTGTTGTCTGTGCACGTGCGTGTGAGAGACGGGTCAGGAGGCATGCACGAATGATGAAGGGAGACGATGTGGATGTGGTAAGCAGACGTAACTACACAGGAAGATCAATCGCCCTTCGTTAGAGAAAATAGAGACATAACTTGTGAGGTACGTCGATCGATGGGGGGGGTAGTTAAAGTCGATCTAGGTATATGTTGGGAGATCGATCGGTATACATGCATGTGTGTGTTAGAAGCAAATGAGGCACGAGGAGAAGGATAGAGAGAGAGGGATGCATGTAGGAGGTGGTACGAGAGGCATACTATATCGAGGGGGAGGAGTGTGCGAGTACGAGAACGATGAAAAGAGTGGTGGGAGTGAGGCATGGACGGTGACAAGTGAAGAGGGGAAGCTTGTGTTTGTGCTAGGCACACCTGGCTAGAGAGGCATATCAATTGATGTGTGCCGTAAAGAAGAAGCTGGGGGGCCTACACACACCGTGGGTGAACGACCTAAAGTGAAAGACGAATTTGCGCGATGGAGCTAGAGAATGCTAAGGGAGGGTGAGAGGGATGCGGGTGTGTGCATGCACAAGAGAAAGTTAGCGCTAGCTACAAAGATAAGAGGGTTGTGTGGGTGTAGAAGACGAATAGAGATCATATATACTTCATTATAAAAAGCAAATTTGGATATTTGAAGAATTTATCATAATGTTTTAAACCGACGCATGTGTGAACATATATAACAGTGATACACATGGTGTGTTTATGAACATGTTATACTACATTTAATATATTTTATCTCTACTCTTATAAAAAACGGAGTTGTTGATGATGGTGTGCCTGCCATCCTGCATTGTAGGCCGTCCGATTTATATCTGGCGGATAGCAAGGAAACTATGATGGTTGAAGTTGGCAACAATCATGATTGTAGATTCTTATTGAAATAGAGAAACGAATTCAAATTTAGTTCGAATTGCAGCGGTAGTATAGACATTTGGAATGCACTAAAATGTTGGTATGAGTAAGTTACATGCATTATACATCAAGCGAAAAAAATTAATCGGACATAACATGGATTCATACTCCCTCCTTCCATCTATGTAGGGCGTAATGAGATTTTTAAGACCGCCTTTGACTATTGACAAGATTAATAGTACATGACATGCACAATGTGAAAATTATATCATTGAAAGAACCTTTCACAGACGAATTTAACGGTGTGCTTTGTGTAAGTTGCATGTCATATATCATTGCTCTAATATTTTGTCAAAGCTAGCATCGAAAAACGCATTAGGCCCTATATAGATGGAAGGAGGGAGTAGCTTTGAATAGCATTTGTATAGTAAAACGGGGCAAGACTCTCTCTTTGTGTGGTGTGAATAGTTTTTTTCCTTTTCTTTTTGGTTGAGGGAAGTGCGAATTGATTTGGTACGTACAAGTACAATATTACTACATGTTAGGCTTGTCCCTAAAATTCAACCCGCGTCTTGTTATATCCCGAAAATTCAGATATCGTGCTCCCAAAACTGGCGCCTTCACAACCCGCGCCTTGCTATCCCGAAATTACAACGCGCGCGAAAACTCCCTCCAGGTGCCAAATCCCGACACGCGAAATCCCCCTTCTAACCCTGAGCCGCAAGGGCCGCTAGTTCAAATCGGTGGGGGGTACTTTTGTAACACACCCTACATTTTGGACAAGCGCGTCCCTAAGTCATGCTTCACCCCCTCCCATCGCCCCCTTTTCGCCATTCAAAATCCCAGGCCGCCATAACCTCTCCGCTCCAGCCGCGAAACCCCACCCTCCTCCGTCTGCCACGTCACCGCTGCCCAGCCGGAGCCTCTTCCCTGATGACGTCGTGCACCGCAACAGCTCAACGTCCCTCGTCCACTTTCCCGGATGAGGATCCGTCGTCCATCTCGCTGTCCCACCGGTTCAGCCACCCCGTCCTCCACCTCCAAGGAGCTTCTCCGACGATCGCCTCGTCTATTGCGGCTGCTCCATCCCCACAGCGCCGCCTTAACCTGCTCCACCGGAACCGCAGCATCCTCACCGACTCCTCGGACGAAGCCGAGGCCTACTCGGCACCACCAAAGAGGTTGTACACTCATCGCATCGCACCTTCTCCTCAACTCGACCTCCCGACGCTGATGGTGCTCCATCCCGCACCCCCATGGAGCGGCTACCTTGAAGCCGGCGCCGCCGGCGACATCTCCACGATGGCTCTCCCCCAGTGCGAGGCCCCTTCGGCGGAGGCATCCATACCATTCGGATCTGATGCTGCTGCTGCTCCGGCTCTCGCTCGATCGCTCGCTCGCCCAGCTGCTGTTGTTACTCTCCCCCTCGCTCGTGCTATTGCTCTGCTCCGATTAAGCCACACTTCAGTTGACTGGATCGACTTTTGGGTCAGTCGAATTTCAGGGGTTGGGGGGAGGGCTCGCCGGAGTTAAGGAAGAACCACCCACAGCGGGGACGGGGGCTCGCCAGAGAGGTACCCCAGTATCTATCTTAGGGTTCAGGGTGGGGGGCGGGGGGCCTAGAGGGCTGGCCGGGGCGGCGGTGGCGAGTTGTTTTGGGGCGGCGAGGCGGCGCTGGGGCCGGAGGTTCAGCCGGTGGTGGCTGGCAGCTCAGGGGGGTGCAGGTTGAAGATGAACTGCAGGCCCTCCCTAAACTACATGTCAAGTGCCTCTCTGCTACCATTGCGTTCAGTTTCGACAGTAGCATTCAGATTCCACAGTAAATTTCAATTCCGACAGTTAAGTTCAGAGTCAACATTTTTTACCTCATTTGTTGTAGTCAGGTGGTTTTTGGTGATGTTAATTTTACATCCATTTTACATCATCTATTGGAGATGCTATTAGAATCCCACTTGAGATTGACGATGTCTGTCTTGTGCTGCTTCAGCCTTGACGTCTTACGGCTCACCGGAGCTGCTCCAACGACAGAACGATCCATCACAACAAAGCAGTGCCCTGGATGCCGTCTATAGATTCCTCAGATCTTCCTCCACACCTCCGACAACCACCTCTGCCTCAACTGCTTCAGCGACCAACCCAATGATGCTAAGGTCGACACGGCTACGGCAAAGAGGTTGTACACTTGTTGCATCACTTATTACTATACATTCACGTCGATCCATTAGGGCTATTTTGGTTCAATGGAAAAACGTCGATCCACTGGTTGTTACTATCACTCTAAATTTCTGCATGCTCTCCTTACATAATCTCACCATATTTTTTTGTATGCATGTCAGATATTGTACACAGTCATGCTGAACATGTAGAGAAAGAGAGAAGAGTTTTGCGCGGCAATACAATGGCATGCAGACATCGCTCCATGGTGGGTTCAATGGCAAACCCTCCCCACCCCTCTCTAGATTGTAATCCAGAGGAAGATATCTGTTCTGAGGCAGATTCAGACGCCGATGACCACTCCTATTTACCCCCCAAGGTGTTTGCTCTACCTTGGCATGATGATGTTAGTCATATCATGCATATGTTGCCTTCTAGTGCCTACTTTTGACATATATGTCATCTGCTTAGTTTAGACATGTTCTGTAATGCCACCTGTTTAGTTTCTATATCATATATGGGAATTATGCAGTCTCATGTCTTTTAGCCAGCCATAATATATGTGAAATGTGCAATGCCATCCTGTTTAACCAGGCATCATATATTTGAATGATATCTTGCCCATCCTTTTCTTCATTACATTTCCATTTGTCGACAATGTTTGTACATTAAACTACTCTTCCTGTGAATCAGCCATTTGGGTGGGAGATGGAAAAATCTGGAGTGAAAACAAGGCCTTCGGAGCAGACAGTGCTACCTGTCGAAGCAGATCTCTTGTTGGGTCCCGATAGCTCCTCAGAGACGGATTCAGAGACAGATAACCAGTCCTATTCCTCCACTGAGGTGTATGCTCTAACTTGGCACGGTTATACTGCTCATATCATGTATATGGTGTCTTGCATTGCATAGTTTAGACATCATATACACAATATTCAACAGCATGTTCTTAGTTCAGACATCATATCGAATGCCCTCTATTTAGCATATAAACCACATATGTGAATTAAATGATGCGATCCTGATTACTTAGATAACATGTAGGTGAATTATGTCATGCGATCCTGTTTAGTTATTCATCATATCTTTGAATTACGTTATGCTATGCTATCTAGTTTAGATAGACATCATATATGTGAAATTATGTCATGCTATCCATTTTAGTTAAACAATATACATGTCAACTATTTCATGCCCTCTTTTTTCCACACTATCTATTGCATCTGTCTCTCATATAATGTCTATAAATTCAACTATGTTTCCTGTTTATCAACCATTTGAATTGGAGCGGGTGATGCCAGTATCTAGCGGAATAAAAACACGGTCTTCAAATAAAACAGTGCTACCTATTGGTGGAGATAGCACCCCGGTTGTACATGCACAAGAACCAGCCCTCTACACATAACCCAAACTCTCGCAGATTGTACCCCTACTGCGATGGACAGAGAACCAGCTTCACCCAATCTAACCCCAACCCCAGCCGATAGTAACCCAGTTCCTGTTGACACAGCACCATCTCCACCACAGAGCTCCCAAACAAGAACAGTTAGTAAGGCAGCTCCAGTGCCCAAAGGGCCAGTACTATCACGGCGAACCCCAACTCCACCAGTTAGTACTCCTATTCCTGTGGAGGAAGCACAACCAGCTAGTCATAGTTTAGCATCTATCGCATTTGATGTTGTTAAATCGTATGTGCATATCTTCCCATCTTGGAAATATTATACTGAAGATGAAGGAAAATGCCAGTTGCAGGTGTTTGTCCAGGAGTTATGTGTAAGTAATGTTATTCATGGCAATTACTTTGCTTCGTCCCATACATCCTACCTCCATGATGGTTATAATACATCAAATTTTCCCATTTTTCTCTATAGAGAAGGACCGATTTGGAAACTCAGGATGAGGTAACCTGTGCTAATACCTCTGCTATCTTCAAGAATGCTTGGTGGCAGTATCGGAATTACCTGAAGAAAACGTACTTCACCGGCAAAGAAACTCATCAAATTCCCTTACGTTCTCCCGAGACACATTTACTGGACGATGACTGGGAACGCCTTATTCTATACTGGTCCCAAACCAAGAATGTGGTAAGGTCTATGGGCTCATTTTCTATTTTTAAGTATTATATTATTGCGTCTTGCTGTACTCTGTTCATGTAGAACAAGTGCCTAAACCTGAAGAACAACTGTTCTAATTTAAGATTCCATTGCTATCATAGTTCAAAAAAGCACTAGGCATTAATTGTGCGTTTTGCCACCGCCTTGCGCTTTACTGACCAAAGCGCATGCTTATGCGCAGTTATGCACAGATTATGCGTAGTTATGCACAATGCGTTTTGCAAACGCCTAGAGCCTAGGCACGCTTAGGTGCTCGCTTAGGCGCGCCTTTTTTAACTATGATTGCTTTGCTCTTGTATCATTGTATTTACTCATACAAATTTATTTTTAAATTGAAGGATCCAATCGAAACTCCAATGGCACTGCAGGTATGTTCATGCATATTTCTTTAACAGGTTTGCTCTTATCAATAGCTCTGTTGATTTCAATTTCAATTGTGTATACAGTTGACTTTCATATCATGCACATTACTAGCATCAAAACAGAGCCAATACTGTTGTTGTACATGTAGACCCGTGGTACCCATCTGAAATCTTGTTGTGTTGTGTAGTTTCCCACGCTTTGTATTCTTTCACTACTGCTTTGTCTTGAACTGATATGATTTGAACCGTGTCTCTATTTTGATTTGGCAAGACAATGCAGTGACCATAGGACATAGATATATGTTTGTTTGATGCTTTTATTATGTACTAGTACTTGGCAATAGAAGACTTGGTAGTTTAATCCTGTCCACCTTACTAATGAACTGGTTCACCGAAATGAGTTTCATATACTAGTACATGCTAAACTTCTTATGTGTCTGCTTGTTTCTTCTTTTAGAATGCTGACAGAATATTGGGGAAGAGTGCCTTATTAAGCAATGGTAAAGGAAGTAATGCAGATAAGGTTCAGGATAATGACACATCCTTGTTGGTCTCCAACAAAGCTGATAAAACAGCTAAGGAAGACTATCTTGAAGACAGCGAGACAACCCCAAAGTCATGTCTTGGTTTAGTGTTTGAGTTACTGGCCACTACGCTTGCACAAGCTATTCAAACTCACTGTCTGAATCAGTTTGGTTTCTTAAGTCTCAACTACAAGCTGAAAGACATCGATCAGATGTGCTGCGACAAGAAGCGAAAGGACTGCGGAAGTCCCTGGAGCATTCAGATGCATACTTTCTGGTGCAACAGCAAGCGTTGGAGGATTTTAGCGCCAAACAGGACAAAGCTAATCAGCTTCCCAAGCTTATTGCCAGCATGGTGGATACCCAGGATAACGTTTCTTGAGCTCTTCTGAAGTTGTTTCAGTTATGCTCTTGTTTTGCTGCCGCGTTTATTTGCACTAGTGGCCAATTTTGACGGCCAGTGTATGTAATGTGCTGCTTTGTTCCCTATATTTGCACTGGTGGCAAACTTTGATGCCCAGTGGATGTAATATGTGTAATAGCGGTAATAGGCTAGCGTTAATTGCTTGCTTATTTATTTCCTTATTGTCTTGTTTAGTTGTTTTCTTGTAGTCACTGCAGTTCTTTTTCTGTTTTTTTCTAGTGGCCACAATAGCCTATTTTTGGTAACTAGGCCAAAATAATCATGGCAACACACGGACTGTTGTAACCATGGGCCTCCTGCAGGCCGTATGATCCATGGGCCTTCGTCCGGCCGTAGGATCCATTGGCCTTCTATATGGGTCGTAGGATCCATCGGCCTTCTATACGGGCCTTAGGGTCCATGGGCCTTCTACAGGCCGTAGGGTCCATGGGCCTTCTACGGGCCGTACGATCCATGGGCCTTCTACGGGCCGTACTATCCATGGGCCTCATACGGGCCGTAGGATCCATGGGCCTTCTACGAGGCGTATCATCATTTCGCCAATCATGGGTCGTACTATTCATGGACCATAACGGGCCATTAATAGGCCGTATTTGATAACTCTATGAAAACAGCCCAACGGGTTTTTTGACACGAAAACGGCCCAACGTATTGACGGTCCGCAAATGGGCCGACTATAACGACGGGTTGAATTTGGCCCACAAGCAGGAAATGACAGTAACAGCCGTATGTAACCGAATGCTGCAAATGAGCCCAAGAATCAATGGGCCCTGAGAAGGCCGAAAGATAACTTGGGCTGGAAACGGCCCAATGGAATAATGGGTCGTTAATGGGTATAAAGTGATACATTGTTCATTACGGGCCAGTTTCACCATGGGCCGTTAATGGGCCAAGAGTTACAAAGGTCCTCATATGGTCCGAAAGAAGTCATGGGCCACACATGGGTCGGAAGTTAAAATGGGCTGAATCATATTGGATGGCCCAGATGACGCTACTGGGCCTAATTCAGATAGGGCGTAATGGGCCCTGGGTTAGCGGGCTGTAAATGGGCTATATGCGAACAGGCCGTTAACAGGCTTTCCCTGGGCCGACCCGCCACCTTTTGACCAAGTCAAACGGGCCGGCCTTTTCATAGGAATGGGCCTCTGTTGGGTCGTGCCATGTGTCGCCGTATCATAGGTGCCTTCGGTCCAATGAGCGGATGACATCTGTCCCAACGGTGAGCCGACACGTGTTTCCTCCAGCCAATGATGATTTTACATGTGGAAAATCCCCATTGGTCGGGGCTGTTAACGGGTTATCGGATCCAAAACCTGACCCGATAGCTTAACGGCGTTCCGTTACGGTGGATGCCATGTGTCGGTCACCCTTGACAAAAGCACTTCTATGATGCGCGATTTATCTTCATGGAAGTGGACACTTCCATGATGATAATTTTGGTAATGCCATGGAACACTTTTACGACAACACAGGTATGACTATCTTGATTCTGTCATAAAATCGTCATGGACGTACATGCATGAAAAAAAATGCGACCTACTGTGACAAACACGTTTCATCACGGAAGTGTATTTTTTTGTAGTGCTAAGCTTGGGGATGCCCCGGAAGGCATCCCCTCTTTCTTCAACAAGTATCGGTATGTTATCGTATTCGTTTCGTTCATGCGATATGTGCAAGTCTTGGAGCGTCTTTTGCATTTAGTTTTCACTTTTCTTTTATGCACCATGCTGGTATGAGATAGTAATTGGTTGATTTATAGAATGCTCATTGCACTTCACTTATATCTTTTGAGTATGGCTTTAAAGAATGCTTCATGTGCTTCACTTATATCATTTGAAGTTTGGATTGCCTGTTTCTCTTCACATAGAAAACCGTCATTTGGAGAATGCTGTTTTGCTTCACTTATATTTGTTAGAGCGTGGGCATATCTTTTGTAGAAAGAATTAAACTCTCTTGCTTCACTTATATCTATTTAGAGAGATGACAGGAATTGGTCATTCACATGGTTAGTCATAAAATCCTACATAAACTTGTAGATCACTGAATATGATATGTGTGATTCCTTGCAATAGTTTTGCGATATAAAGGTGGTGATATTAGAGTTATGCTAGTGGGTGGTTGTGGATTGTAGAGACACTTGTGTTGAGGTTTGCAAGTTCCATAGCATGCACGTATGGTAACCGTTGTGTGACAAATTTGAAGCATGGGGTGTTTCTTTGATTGTCTTCCTTATGAGTGGCGGTCGGGGACGAGCGATGGTCTTTTCCTACCAATCCCCTAGGGGCATGCGTAGTAATACTTTGCTTTGAGGGCTAATAAACTTTTGCAATAAGTACATGAGTTCTTTCTGACTAATGTGAGTCCATGGATTATACGCACTTTTACCTTTCCATCATTGCTAGCCTCTTCGGTACCGTGCATTGCCCTTTCTCACCTTCAGAGTTGGTGCAAACTTCACCGGTGCATCCAAACCCCGTGATACGATACGCTCTATCACACATAAGCCTCCTTATATCTTCCTCAAAACAGCCACCATACCTACCTATCATGGCATTCCATAGCCATTCCGGGATATATTGCCATGCAACTTCCATCATCATCATATACATGACTTGAGCATTCACTGTCATATTGCTTTGCATGATCGTAAGATAGCTAGCATGATGTTTTCATGGCTTGTCCGTTTTTTGATGTCAATGCTATGCTAGATCATTGCACATCCCGGTACACCGCCGGAAACATTCATATAGAGTCATATCTTTGTTCCAGTATCGAGTTGTAATATTGAGTTGTAAGTAAATAAAAGTGTGATGATCATCATTATAGAGAATTGCCCCATGAAAAAAGGCCAAAGAAGCCTAAATAAAAAAAGGGGGCCAAAGAAGCCCACCAAAAAAAGAGAAAAAGAAAAAGGGGCAATGTTACTATCCTTTTACCACACTTGTGCTTCAGAGTAGCACCATGTTCTTCATATAGAGAGGCTCCTATGTTAACACTTTCATATACTAGTGGGAATTTTCATTATAGAACTTGGCTTGTATATTCCAACGATGGGCTTCCTCAAATGTCCTAGGTCTTCATGAGCAAGCAAGTTGGATGCACACCCACTTAGTTTTTAGTTTGAGCTTTCATACACTTATAGCTCTAGTGCATCCGTTGCATGGCAATCCCTACTCCTCGCATTGACATCAATTGACGGGCATCTCCATAGCCCGTTGATTAGCCGCGCCGATGTGAGACTTTCTCCCTTTTTGTCTTCTCCACATAAACCCCCACCATCATATTCTATTCCACCTATAGTGCTATATCCATGGCTTGCGCTCATGTATTGCGAGAGGGTTGAAAAAGCTGAAGCGCGTTAAAAAGTATGAACCAATTGCTCGGCTTGCCATCGGGGTTATGCATGATGGGAGCATTTTGTGTGACGAAAATGAAGCATGGCTAAACTATATGATTTTGTAGGGATAAGCTTGCTTTGGCCATGTTGTTTTGAAAAGACGTGATTGCTTTATTAGTACGCTCGAAGTATTATTGTTTTTTATGTCAAATGATAGAATATTGCTTTGAATCACTCGTGTCTTAATATTCATGCCATGATTAGACATATAATCAAGATTATGCTAGGTAGCATTCCACATCAAAAATTATCCTTTTATCATTTACCTACTCGAGGACGAGCAGGAATTAAGCTTGGGGATGCTGATATGTCTCTGTCGTATCTATAATTTTTTATTGTTCCATGCCAATATTATTCAACTTTCATATACTTTTGGCAACTTTTTATACTATTTTTGGGACTAACATATTGATCCAGTGCCCAGTGCCAGTTTCTGTTTGTTGCATGTTTTATGTTTTGAAGAAACCCCATATCAAACAGAGTCCAAATGGGATAAAAACGGACGGAGAATTATTTTGGTATATTTGTGATTTTGGGAGGAAGAATCAACGCGAGACGGTGCCTGAGGGGGGCACGAGACAGGGGGGCACGCCCCAGGGAGGCAGGCGCACCCTAGACTCTCATAGGCACCCCGTAAGGCAGTGGACGCTCTTCTTTTGCCGCAAGAAAGCTAATTTTATGAGAAAAATCTGGGCAAAAGATTCACCCCAATCGGAGTTACGGATCACCGGATATAAAAGAAACGGTGAAGGGGAAGAATCCGAGAACGCAGAAACAGATAGAGACAGAGAGATAGATCCAATCTTGGAGGGGCTCTTGCCCCTCCCACGCCATGGGATCCAAGGACCAGAGGGGAAACCCTTCTCCCATCTAGGGAGGAGGTCAAGGAAGAATAAGAAGAAGGGGGCCTCTCTCCCCCTTGCTTCCGGTGGCGCCGGAGCGCTGCGGGGGGCCATCATCATCACCGTGATCTTCACCAACACCTCCGCCATCTTCACCAACATCTCCATCACCTTCCCCCATATATATTCAGCGGTCCACTCTCCCGCAACCCGCTGTACCCTCTACTTGAACATGGTGCTTTATGCTTCATATTATTATCCAATGATGTGTTGCCATCCTATGATGACTGAGTAGATTTTCGTTGTCCTACCGGTGATTGATGAATTGCTATGATTGGTTTAATTTGCTTGTGGTTATGTTGCTATTCTATTGTGCCCTCCATGTCGCGCAAGCGTGAGGGATCCCCACTGTAGGGTGTTCCAATACGTTCATGATTCGCTTATAGTGGGTTGCTTGAGTGACAGAAGCATAAACCCGAGTAAGGGGGTTGTGGCATATGGGATAAAGGGGACTTGATGCTTTAATGCTATGGTTGGGTTTTACCTTAATGATATTTAGTAGTTGCGGATGCTTGCTAGAGTTCCAATCATAAGTGCATATGATCCAAGAAGAGAAAGTATGTTATCTTATGCCTCTCCCACATAAAACTTGCTATCGGTCTAGTAAAGTAGTCAATTGCTTAGGGGCAATTTCACAACTCCTACCACCACTTTTCCACGCTCGCTATATTTACTTTATTGCTTCTTTATCTAAACAGCCCCTACTTTTTATTTACGTGCTCTTTATTATCTTGCAAACCTATCCAACAACACCTACAAAGTACTTATAGTTTCATACTTGTTCTAGGTAAAGCGAACGCTAAGCATGCGTAGAGTTGTATCGGTGGTCAATAGAACTTGAGGGAATATTTGTTCTACCTTTAGCTCCTCGTTGGGTTCGACACTATTAATTATCAAAAGAGGCTACAATTGATCCCGTATACTTGCGGGTTATCAACTCTCACCTGGGTTGGCCTGGTATCTGCTTGTTAGGCTTATTGCAAAAGCAACATCGGGCCTTGTACATATCATGGCATACATTATGGATTCGATTGACGAGGCATACGGAATCCTACTCATCCTGCTTCGCTCATAAGATGTCGAAGGACTATGAGTATCGCTTAGCCTTATACCATCTGAGAGTGGCAAGAACCCTTTCTTCGCCTCACTCATGTTGAACCGCTTCAACACTTTATCTATGTACGTGCTCTGGCTCAAGCCGAGCAGCCTCCTCAATCTATCTCTATAGATCTTAATGCCTAAAATATAGACAGCCTCACCAAGGTCCTTCATCGAAACTTCCCATTCAATGACTCCTTGACCGACTTCAGCATCGAAACATCATTTCCGATCAGTAGTATGTCATCCACATACAAGATCAAAAATACTACCGAGCTCCCACTTAACTTCTTGTATAAACAAGTGTCCTCTTCGCTTTTGATGAAACCGAGACCAGTGACGATCTCATCAAAATGAATATTCCAGCTCCGAGATGCTTGCCTCAACCCATAAATGGATCTCTTGAGCTTGCATACCTTACTAGTGCTAGTCGGATCGACAAAACCCTCGGGCTGTATCATATACACGTCCTCGGTTAAATTTCCGTGAAGGAAATCCGTTTTGACATCCATCTGCCATATCTCATAATCGAAATATGCAGCTATAGCTAGTACAATCCTCACCGACTTCAGCATCGCTACCGGTGAGTAAGTCTCGTCGTAGTTAATTCCTTGAACTTGTCCATAACCCTTAGCGACAAGCCGAGCTTTGTGGATCTGAACATTTCCATCCACATCGGTTTTATTCTTAAAGACCCATTTGCAACCAATGGTCGTTACGCCAGGCGGCGGATCAACCAAGTCCCAGACTTGATTCTCATCCATGGACTTTAACTCGGATCTCATGGCCTCCAGCCATGCCTCGGAATCTGGGCTCACCACCGCTTCCGCATATGTGGCCGGTTCGTCGCTTTCTAGCAACAACACATCACACACTCTGCTCAATCTTTCCGACCTCCGTGGTTCAGGTGCCGCTTCCACTACGGGTTCCCTGATTGACTCTGGTATGATCTCATCACTAGTCGAGCCGTCCCTGAGTGGTCCTAGAATTTCTTCGAGTCAGACCGTCCTCCCACTGGCCTCCCGACTGAGAAACTCTTTCTCAAGAAAGACCTTGTTCCGAGCAACAAACACTTTGTTCTCTTCCCGGTTGTAGAAGTTGTATCCCAAGGTTTCCCTCGGATATCCCATGAATATGCATTTATCCGACTTGGGTGTAAGCTTGTCTGACATAAGTCGCTTGACAAATGCTTCACAACCCCAAATCTTTAGAAAAGACAAACTAGGACTCTTCCCGGTGCACATCTCATGTGGTGTCTTGTCTACGGATTTTGATGGTACCCTGTTAAGTGTGAAAGCTGCAGCTTCTAGAGCGTATCCCCAGAATCACAAGGGTAAATCCGATTTGCTCATCATTGACTGGACTATGTCTAACAAGGTCCTATTCCTCCGTTCTGACACGCCGTTTCTCTGTGGCGTACCCGGAGGTGTGAGATGAGGAACTATACCTCGGCTTTTCAGATGATCATCAAACTCCTGGCTCATGTACTCACCTCCATGATCAGATCGCGGAAGCTTTGTAGTCTTGCCGAGCTGATTATCAACCTCGTTCTGAAACTCTTTGAAATTTTCAAAAGTTTCTGACTTGTGCCTCATCAAATAGATATATCCATATCTACTCAAGTCGTCAGTAAAAGTCACGAAGTACTGATAGCCACCTTTGGCAGTTGTGCTCATTGGACCACACACATCACTGTGTATAAGCTCCAACAGCTCGGACGCCCTCTCGCAACTCTTTGCGAAAGGAGACTTAGTCATCATGCCGAGCAAGCATGATTCGCATGTCTCGAACGACTGAAAGTCGACGAAGTTAGGAGCCCATCATCATGGAGCTTCTTCATGCATTTCAGACTAATGTGTCCAAGCCGGCAATGCTAGAAGTATGTTGGATTTATCTCATTAGGCTTATGCCTCTTGACATTCACGTTATAGACCGGTTCCTGTTCTAGATTCAATATAAACAGCCCATCAACAGTGGGTGCATAGCCGTGGAACATACCATTCAAAAATATTGAACAACCATTGTCCTTTAAATTGAATTCATAACCTTGACTCATCAAACATGAGGCAGAAACAATGTTCTAACTAAGTGCGGGAATGTAATAACAATTATTCACTTCCATAATGAATCCGGAAGGAAGCTGGAGCTGCATCGTGCCGACCTCCAACGCAGCAACTCTTGCTTTGTTGCCGACCCTGATGTCAATCTCCCCTTGTGCCACACGCCTAGTTCTTACCAGCCCCTGCATCGAGTTGCAAATATGAACAACCGATCCGGTATCAAATACCCAAGAGCTACTAGGTATGTCAGCAAGGTAAATGTCTATAAAATATGCAACAAGTGTACCTTTGCCCGAAGAAGCATTTCCAGCCTTCTTGCCATGCTCTGCAAGCCACTTGCTACAGTTCCTCTTCCAGTGACCGGTCTCCTTGCAGTGATAGCAAACGGTCTTCGAGTTCGGTCCAGGCTTCGGCGCAGCGGCGGAGGTTACTGTCTCCGGTGCCCTTTGCCTTAGCCTTTTTCTTGGACCAACTCTTCTTGAACTTAGCCGATTTCTACACCATCAACACTTGATGCGTGCCTTTCTTAATATCCTGCTCTGCCACTTTGAGCATCCCATGCAGTTCAGTGAGCTTCTTATCCATGCCACGCATATGATAGTTCAAGATGAACATCCCATAGCTGGGAGGAAGAGAACCCAGAACTGCATCCGTAGCAAGCTCATCCAAGAGCGGTAAGCCCAACCGATCCAAAGCTTGCATATATCCGATCATCTTGATCACATGTGGGCTCAGTGGATCACCTTCCTTCAGCTTGCAATCCATCAAGGATCGCCAGACGTTGAACCTTTCAGTCCTAGCCTGTGTCTAGAACATGCTCTTGAGACCGGTCATATCGTAAGCCTCAACATTTTCGAAATGTTGTTGCAAATCGGGCTCCATACAAGCCAGCATCAGACAGCTGATCTCCGTTGATTCATCAACGAGTTTCTGGTAGGCATTCTTAGTTGTGTTACTAGCATTATCGGCAGGTTCCTCTGGAAGTGGATCCTCTAGAACATGTTCCTTTTTATCGTGCTTGAGAACAATTCTCATATTTCTATACCAGGTGGTAAAGTTTGTTCCATTCACTTTATCCTTTTCCAGAATTGATTTCAATGCAAAGTTGGGTTGAGCAGGTGGTGCCATTGATCTACACCAGAAAATATGAAATCACTAAGCAATGTGTTTATGTAGAGTAATTCTAGCCTAAACAGAAATACTCCCACTAAAGTCAGCATCCCTCCGCAAACTCTCAGTGATTCAGGATTTGACTAGCGCATGCGACTAGTGAGCTTTAGCATCACTACTAGCCAACATACCTATCCGGTAAGCAACTCCTTGCTAATCTTATCTCTATACGACTCCTGTCGGTCGGAAAGGTATCTCATACCCCGGCTCCCAACCTTCTTTGCCACAAGGCCCAAAACCGTTTTGATAGCCTTGTCAAGTTAACCTGATGTAGTGCATGTCCGTGTCTGACACGAACCCTTCAGTTCAAGGACACCCAGCAGCACCCCAATTTTATGAGCCCACTACTAGATGTACTTGACATGCGAAGGTGCAACATCGGGGATGGCAATTCGCTTGATATTCATGAGGGATCATTCTACCATTATAACATGCATAGAAACAAAGAAGCATAACAATCACAAATAAACTCATATTGTGAAATAGTATGGCTCCTTCATGGATGTTCTTCTAGGTCGGCTCCGACTCCGATGACCATCTAGGAACTCCATCTTGTTTGTCATGCCGGGACACCAAGCCACCAACCTGATCTCTATTATCCAACTACTACAACTAGTAATGAATTTTACATAGAGTCACAAGTCAACACACAGGTTGTTATACACTATAATGACAACACTTTGGCTCCTGCCGGCTGACAAACATGACACGCAGGCCATGTATAAAATACACACATGCATCACATACACATGAGCCATACTATTCACATCAAACATGCAAAACAAAGTTATGCATAGAATCACATTCTACCGGTTTGTGTGTCTGGTACGAAATACACGGCGCTACGCACACGGCGGTCCCGCTAGCTGGTTAGCGTGCGGGGTTCGAAGGGGCAGCGCCCGACGTTTTCAGAAATCATAGATCACATCTGAACTCTGATCACGCTGAATTCTTTGATTTAACCGATCTTATCGATCATCGCGAGTACGATTCGGGTTTACGTTTCACTGTTAACCCCGATGGAGGATGACCGACCGGTAGGGGTAGATCGTGCCACGACCTCATCGATCCCGATTGACAGAAAACATAGCCTCAACGATCCCCATGTGCAGTTGATCACATCAACCGTGCACATAGCCGATCTCATAAACAACAGCAGATCTCTCATCTGCCGCCTCCACATATCTAATATGCATACGAACTGAATCCAAATCCTATAGCAGAGGCTCTGATACCACTGTTGGGTTCTACAGTAGGGTGCATCGACTGCAAATTAAAATTTTCCTACGCGCAGAACAATAGGAACATGCTACGGGAGTGGATCACAGATTGTTACCACTAGACGCGCAGTGTCATGCAGCGGAAGAAGAGTTGGGGCAGCGCGTCCGTGTGGATCGTCTCCTCCTCGTCCGATCTCCCTCGAACAGCCGGTCGTCCAATCCCATGTACAAGTTCTCCGGAGCGGCGCAAGTGCACCGCCTCTAACGGTATCCGCGTGTGCAGGAGGAACACCGTGCGGCGGACTGCTAGGTCTGATCACACAGTCGGCGGCGAGTGGAGGTGGCTATTCACAACACATGCAAACCCTAGTGACAGCGCCGAAGTGATCAACTGAATAAGTGTGCCGCACCTCCATTAGTTTATAGGCATCCATCACGGGCTCAACACTTGGGCCTTGGACAGATCCTAAAGCCCAAAGTCTACTCGGTCGCATTCCAAGTCCAGCTCGGATCACATCCAACCAGTGTCCTCCGAGCCGACCTCGTAGGTTCCTTCCCTTAAGCGCGTGACCCCTTAGGTTCAAGTCTGCTTGGTCACAGTCCGGATCACCTCCGACCTGCACGGTTGGTAGCAGCCTCTAGCAAGGCGTGCCGACCACCAAGCAGACTATGAAGCTGGTTAGGCGAACCTGTACAACATGTCCCACTTCTGTTCCCTTTGTCACACGATATATGTTGTCAGGCTCAAGGCGAGACTCTCATCCTTGTGCTAGCCCGACCTCTTTCTCGTTCCAGCCATACCGACCACAAACTGGATTATCTCATAATCCTTGTCGCATGGCCATGCTTATCCTGGTCGGATCACACGAGGGGCCCAGAGTATATCTCTCCTGATCGGAGGGGCAAATCCCATCTTGCTCGACCATGTCTCGCAGCATGGGACTGGACAAGCCCGAAACCTACCTTTGTAACTACCCAGTCACGGAGTAGCATTTGGTCGGCCCAAAGCAGGTCTGTCACCATCCCGAGTACATGCGTCAGCTCAGGTCTTAGGATATAGAACGTATGTTGTACTAGAGACTCACAAATGACATATCGTCGCGTCTCATAGTTGGCTCTGTCCAACTCGGACCTTATCTCGACTCGGATCTGACTACGTCGAATCCGACCAGACCTTTCCAAGTCCATATTATCCGGTTAGCATCCAATGCTCCATGGCTAGTGAGACTGAGCCATAGACTGTGTCATATGCTAGTCTAGTCCGACGTGTGCCCACATGTCACTTGCGACTAGGGACAATTTAGGATGTATCATACAACACAAGATCTCACAGACAAGTCACGTACTTGCCAACAAGTATCATTGATTACATCCAAGGACTATCTTTATTCATAAGCACATAGGAAATATCATCATACATGATTGCCTCCAGGGCATATCTCCAACAGGTGGGACTCGGGCCATCGGATAAATGGGTCCACATGGGTCGTAAACGGGCGTAATTGGTATCGGGCCAGCACGGTAACGGGTTGTTAACAGGCCGGAAGACAGCAAAGGCTTAATTTCATCACAGGCATAACGGGTCGTTAATGGGCTAGAATATAGGATGGGCTCGAAATGGCGCAATAGGTTAGCAGGCCACAAACGGGCCGATTCTAACCATGGGCTGAATTTGGCCCATTAGGGGAATAGGCCACTAACGGGCCGGAAGTAATCGAGGGCCGGAAAGGAGCCCAAGAACGTATGGGCCGTCCGTAGGCCGAAAGCTAACACGGGCTGGAAATGGCCGATGGAAATCATGGGCTGTTAATGGCTACAGAGAAATTTACTGTTCATTATGGGCCAGAGTCACCGTGGGCCACTGAAGGGCCTAAAGATACGGAAGGCCTCATATGGGTCGAAAGACGTCGTGGGCCATACATGCGCTGAAAGTGAAACATGATGGTGTTATATTCGACGGCCCACATGACGCTGTTGGGCCGATTTCGGGAGGGCCCAAACGGGTCGTGAGTTACCGGGCCGTAAAATGGGCTATATGCCAACAGACCGTTAACGGGCTTTTCATGGGTCGGCCCGCTAACTTTTGACCAAGTCAAACGGGCCGACCTTTGTAAGCTAAATGGGCTAGTGTTGGGCCTTCGCACGTGTCGACATATCATAGGCGCCTATCTGGCAAGTTGACACGTGTTTCCTTTGGCCAATGAGATTTTTACACGTGGAAAATCACCATTGGTCCGGGCTATTAACGGGTTATCAAATCAAAAACTGGACTCGATAGCTTAACGGCGACCCGTTATGGTGTATGCCACATGTCGGTCACCCTTGACGAAAGCACTTCTATGACGCGTGATTTATCGTCATGGAAGTGGACACGTCCGTGATGATAATTTTGGTAATGTCATGGAACACTTCTACGACAGCACAGGTATGACTATCTTGATTCTATCATAAAATCGTCATGGATGTACATGCATGACAAAAAAATGACCTACTGTGACAAACACGTATCATCACGGAAGTGTATCTTTTTTTAGTGAGTAAGTGAACAATAATTTGTTTACAAGGTCAAAAAAACAATAACTTGTTTCATAGATTCCAAATTTGTCTTCTTTGCCGAGAGCTACTCAGATGTCTAAATGAGTTGTGGAGCGTACCTCACCGCATCTACAACTGGGCATTACAAATCCAGCCCCTCAAAGGCCCGCGGACGCGCCCGAGTGCGTCCGCGGGCACTGACCGGGCACACCTCAAATTAGCAACATTGCATCCAACTCTCTCATATTTCATCCCCTAAATCCATACAAAGCATGCAAAAGTAATCCTACGTACTACCCTAACTACTCTTCGTCGTCAGAGATGTGTACAACGACGGTGCGGGGCGCCGGCTGGATGGGCGGGTAGGAGGGCTCCAGCTCATCCTGTAACACCCCCAGTGTCATGCTACAGTAATCACCTGTTAATGGTGCCATGTCATCAGGTTACTGTTGCTAATCTTCACTTGATCCAAATCATCATTCAAATTCAAATCCAATCTAAAGTCAAAAATTCTTTTTGTCAGACATGAAATCTAAAATGTTCATCTTGTGGCAAATAATCATTTGTTAATATTGGTGGTGGACCAACATTTTTGCAAGGTGTTTAAATGGCCTAAACCAATTAAAGCAGTGGCTAAAACAATAGATTAAATGGCTTTTTAATTTATAAAAATTGCTACCTTTTTCCCAAAGCCTCACAATCTTTTTGTGGCAATGCAAAATAATTATTTGGAATTGTGTTAGCCAGTGGCACAATTTTTCAAAGTCATTAGTGGCTAAAAGAAAATTTGCAGAAGTTGCTGGAGAAAGAAAAACAAAAAAGGGGGGAGAAAGAAAGGGGGAGAGAGAGAGAGCAAACCCCCTCCCTGGACCGAACCCACCTGGGCCAGCCCACCTAACCCTCCCGTGCCAGCCCAGTTGCCCCCTCGCAGCGGTCTCTCTTCCCGCTGCCCTGTTCCTCGGTCTCAGACCGCAACAGGGGCGTCGCCGCCGAACCACCTCGCTAGCCACGCCGCTACAGGCGCCGCGGGGAGGATAAGGACACCAGCGACGACCCCCTGCCCCCTCCGAGAGATCTTTCCCCCTCCCCCACGAGCTGCTGCTTGCCCTCTCCGCATCTCCCATTCCCCACCGCATCCAAGCACTGCCGTGGCCCTGCCGCCATGACGCACGCAGGCTCCGACACCGCCTCGCCCCTCCTCCGTGCCAAGAAGGACCGCCTCGACCTCCTCTTCCTCCCCGACGAATCACCTGAGCAGGAGCGCCTCTGCATCATCCCCTACGTCGCCTTCTTCCTCCTCTCCTCCGACGAGCTTCGTCGTCAATTCCGCCGCACCGAGCCCTCCTCGAGCATGCTTGAGCACATCTGCAGGAGCACTGTGAGCCTGCGCTTCTTTCCCCTCTCTCTCCCGAGCTTTTCCGAGGCCCGTAACCCCGTTCCCGTAGCTCGCCCGAAGAACCTCGCCGCCGATGAGCTCAGTGCCGTGGGCATGGTCGCCTTCACATGCGGCCGAGCGCCGCATCGTGCTCCTGGGGTTCCCAGGGGCCCAACGCGCGCGTCTGCTGCTCTCGCCGAGCCCCGTAGCCCGATCCCCGTCAACGCCCGTTCCGGCCGTCCGCCCCGCTCAACGTCGTCATCGTTGCAGCCCGCCGTCGTCCGAGCTAAGCTCGCAGTTGCATGCGCCGCTCCTCCCGCGTCCGAACGAGCCCGCCCGCGCTTGAAACGGCCCCCTGTGGCATTTTTTCGGCGAAGTCCAGCGAGCCCCGCCACTGTTTTGGTCGCCGGCGGCGAAACCCCGACACCGCCGACGTGGCACACCCGGGGCCACCCCCTCGGTCGCTGACCCGTGGGCCCCTGGGGCCCGGCTGTCCTGTTGACTTCGGTCAACTATTGACTGGGCAGGCCCCAGCCACTGACGTGCGGGCCCCACCGCTTATTCCTCTAACTAAAATGTTTTATTAATTAAAACTAATTAGTTAGGTAATTAGTCTATGGCAAGTGGGGTCCAATAGCTAACTAACCTAGATTAGTTAGTTTATTACACTGTTAGACTAACAGAGGCTGACATGTGGGTCCCACTGGACCCACAGGCCTGGTTTGACCTGGTCAGCAGCCCTGCTGACTGCTGATGTCAGTGTGACGTCATGCTGACACAATAAACCCTTCTGTTAATTTATTTAATTCCAGAAAATGTTTAAAACTTTGAAAATTCATAGAAATTAAACCGTAACTCCGATGAAAATGTTTTCTACATGAAAGTTGCTCAGAAAAATCCAACGAATCCGGATACGCGGTCCGTTCATCTGTCACATGCCCCTAGCATGTTGAACATGGAACTTTCCCCCTCTGGTCATCTGTCTGACACAGGTCCGGAACCTGGAAAACATTCCCGGTTGACTTCCCCCCTCGCCGGTATCGTGTAGCACCGCGTTAGAACACGTCTAGCTCTGCCTGTTGTCCTGTTATGCTATGTTTGCTATATATTTACTGTTTCTTCCCCCTCTTCTCTCCGGTAGACCCCGAGACCGATGTTGCCCCTATGATCGACTACGTCGACGACGACCCCTCCTTGCCAGAGCAACCAGGCAAGCCCTCCCCCCCCCTTGATCATCCCGATATCGCCCATTCCATTCTCTCATGCTTGCATTAGATTTTGCTATTGTTATTGTTTGCTCCTATTCTGATGCATAGCCTACTTTTGTAACCTGCTTATTGTTACCTTGCCTGCTTTCCTAAACTGCTTAGTATAGGTTGGTTAGTGATCCATCAGTGACCCCCTCCCCACCTTGTCCTTGTTGCCCCTGCTTCGTCATTGAAGACCCAATCAACGGGATCGAAGACCAGGCCCCGACACCGCACATCACTTTCCCCTTGGTTGCTCGACACTACTGGGTTACTATCGAGTGCCGAGGGTGAGACCTCTACAGCACTTTTGATGTTAACCCTGTAGTGTAGCTATTCGGTCGTGGTCATCGGGGGTGATTCCGCCTTAACCACTTCCGACACGACTCTGTCGTGCAACCCCTCAAGAGTGAACCTCGGGGGTGATTCCTCTTACGTTCACCTTGATGATTACATCGAGTGGAATTCACCAGGGGTGATTCCTTGGGTTTTCCCCTTGATGTTTGGACACACAGATACTTGGACCTTACAACTGTTACTTGAAAAGGCGGGTCGACCCTGAGGGGTACCCGCGAGTGATGTGGAGACGGGTTGACCTGGAGGGTACCTGAGAGTTGAATACGAGGCATGGCCGGGCGTTCTTAGCCCTTGCCGCAAGTCCTCGAGACGGGGCAACGGGGTCACATCTTTCATGAGTCTCTACTTGTTACCGCGCGTTCCTAATCCACTACGATTTGGATATTTGATCCGAGGGGCCTCTGGCCTGATAGCACTAACCATCACGTGGGCATAGTATGGGCATTCTACATCGTATGCATCAGCCGAAGCTTATTAGACGTCAGCGACTGAGCGGCGCGCGCCGGATTGGACTGGTAAGCTCCTATCTTTTTTTAAGGAGGTAGCTAGGTCTGCTCATCGGCCGCCCACGCAACGTGCAGGAGTTCCCGGGGAGATGGCCCATGACCCCTGGGGGCATAGGTTTAGTCCGGCGTGCTGGCCTCTCTATTAAGCCTAGGTCGGGTTGCGGCGTATTGTTTGGCCGAGGCCGGGCATGACCCAGGAATGTGTGTCCGGCAGGAGTTAATCGAGCGTGGTGGGTAAGTTGGTGCACCCCTGCAGGGAAGAAAACATCTACCGATAGCCTGTCCTACGGTAACGGACACTCGAAGTTGTATCCCGATCGATACAACTAGAACTGGATACTTGTGATGAGAAATGGATTGTGATGATAACTGGATAGTATGGCTCTGGGATTGCTTTCTCGCAGGGAGTCGAGAAAGGATCTCCGGCCGAGGTTGATAACACTACTACTACTTTACTTTAGGATACTCTACTCCCTCCTGTTGCTGCAAGATGGTGGTTTCCAGAAGATACTAGTCTTCGATAGGACTAGGCCTTCTCTCTATTCTGGCATTTCTGCAGCCCAGTCCACATATACAGCCTTCCTTTGATAATTTTGCATATGTAGTGTAGACCTTGCTTGCGAGTACTTTGGATGAGTACTCACGGTTGCTTTTCTCCCCCTTTTCCCCCTTTCTTCTTCTTTCCGGTTAATGCAACCAGATGCCGGAGCCCAGGAGCCAGATGCCACCGCCGGTGCCTACTACTGCATGGAGACCACTAACGACCAGGAGTATTTAGGAGGCTCCCAGGCAGGAGGCCTTGCCTTTTCGATCGTAGATGCTTTTGTGCTAGCCTTCTTAAGGCAAACTTGTCTAACTTATGTATGTACTCAGATATTGTTGCTTCCGCTGACTCTTGTGTATTCGAGCTTATGTATTTGAGCCCTCGAGGCCCCTGGCTTGTAATATAAAGCTTGTATTATTTTAATTTGTGTCTAGAGTTGTGTTGTGATATCTTCCCGTGAGTCCTTGATCTTGATCGTACACATTTGCGTGTATGATTAGTGTATGATTGAATCGAGGGAGTCACATATCCTCCTCCTGCTCGACCTCATCCATGTAGGCGAACATCTCAGTCTCCTCCGCGGCTTCTTGCGTCTCCATCTCCTGCTGGCGACGGCGTCTTACCTCCGCAGCCGACTCCGATCGGAGGGAATTGAGGATGTCCTGCTGCTCCGCTTGCAGATCCTTGTCGCCAGCGTCCCCTACATCCTCCTCCTCCGGCTCATCCTCCTCCTCCTCCTCGCCGTCCTCCTCCTCCTCCGGATCCACTGCATCCGGAGGTAGCCCCGCGGCGATCCAGGCTACGCGCCTAGCCCGGATCTGCTCAAGGAGCTTGAGCTAGCGCTCTAGCGTCAGAAAGGGCTCGCTCCTCACCCGAAGGCGTGGGGGCATGGCTACTAAGCGGACGGGGTGGAGTGGAAAGTGGCGGCGGTGGCGGACAGGAGGAGGAAAATGTGGATAGATGGTAGGGTTTCGATGCTGTCGATCGACTTAAATAGCAGTGCAATGCACTACGCGGCCCGTCGGAGCTGCGCCATGTGGCGCCACCGGTCCGACGGAGGAGACGAGCTTCAGACCATCGGGTTTGAGGGCGTTTCCGGCTGGGACCTGTCGGCGTTCTGGGAACGGGGGTCCCCAGACTTGCCTGCCTGCGGCCTGCGGCGTGGCTCAAAGGAGGCCCAGCACAGCCCATCTTCATCAACACAAGCTCAAGACCCTCGCGAGGGGCCAAGCCTCGCGGGGCGGACGACAAGGAGCTTCCTCAGGCACGGCCTCGTCAGGCTGGCTCATGAGGAGGCAGAGAGTTCAAGGCGGGGTACCTTGCGAGGTGCCCATGACGCAAGCCATGACGACCGAGGGCGCGAGTCGGGCGCCAGCCCGCGCAGTGTCCTCCTTTCCTCTTTGGTGCAAAGGGAGCAAGCGCAGGCGAGAGCATCAAGCAAAGGCGTCCATTTCGGTGCAACAAGACCAAGACCAGCCCAACGGCCGAAAGGAAGTCATTGTGGAGCCCAAGCCGGCGTCACCACCAGAGCCTTTGACAGGCGAGGACCAACTTTAGTCAGGATAAGTGTACCCGTTGTTCCCCTTCAAAATGGCCAATTGTTGGCGCCCTTCCCGCTCAATATTTGGGAAGAGGCCCAGGGCCTTTGCCTATAAATAGGACTAGCCACCCCCAAGGTAGAGGCATCTTTTTGATCCTCACCAAGAAACTAGTAGATAGAGCGGTTGAACTCCTCCTAGCTGTTCGTCGCACCAGCCAAGAACAGACCCTCGCGAGGTTGTTCTGCCTTGTATTGTTCATCATCAAGCCCAAGAGGCAATCCACCACACCACACACTGGAGTAGGGTATTACACCACAATGGTGGCCTGAACCAGTATAAATCTTGTGTCTCTTGTGCTGTTCTGTTTGGTAGTTTAGGTCCTAGCGATTCGGCGAGGAGTGAGCCGGCACCCCAGGGTTGAATCTCCGCGCGCACCCCAGTGTTCGAACCAAAAGGGTCTGCTGGAACCCAAAATCCGACATTTGGCGCGCCAGGTAGGGGTGCGCCGGGATCCACCTTCTGCCGCTTCGCGCCCCATCGCATCGTCACCACCATGTCCGGCGACCAGGCGGGCAACCCTGATCCTTGGGCGGCTTGGCCCGCCCGCGCAGAGCCGCTCGCCCCAGGCGACCCCATGCCCCAGGCAGCTCGCGGTCCGCAGGGTGCTGCGGGTCGTGGGCAACGCGGACATGCCTCGACGGCTCTAATGCCATGGCAGACGCGGTTGGCAGCAAGGGCCTCCAACCACGCCGCGGCCACGACGTCGTACACCCGCCGAGAGCAGGCGAACTCAAGGGCCGCGCTCACGGTGGCCCGAGAGCTGCTGCAGTGCAGACTGATGGAAGGCGGCCGTGACATGCTGCTAGAGCGGGTGGCGGAGCTCCTGGGCTTCGCCGCCTCGGGGGCTCACCCCTTCTGCACTCCGCTCTCGCCTCAGGCCCAGGGCGGCCCGCGCGGGGGCCCCGCGTGCAACCGCGGGCTCCAAAGCTACTCCAACACCAGCGAAGCTGTCAGCACAGGGCCGGCGGCAGCACCGACTCCACTCCCCGCCAGCAAAGAGGGACTCGTCGCGACCCACGGCCCCTGTGGGCCGCCGCGCTGCCATCACCAGGCTGGCACGTCAAGCAGAGTTGCATGGCACGCGGAGCCCTACGGCGCATCCTTCGGGGTAACGGCCACGGAAGAGTACGTGCCCCACATGATGGATCAAGGGCACCCGCGCGAGGGCGAACAAGGCTTGCTCCTCAGCCCAAGCTGGGGGGACGAGGCGCCAGAAGCTGAGCTCTTCCAGGAACCCCGGGACGTCCTCGCCGGCCACGCTGGGAGCAACGATTATCGGGTATCACTAATCCCTCAGGAGCAGGCATACACTAATCATGGGTCGCAGGAGGTGCAGGTCGCCACAGCGAGTAGCTGCCCCGCTCCAGCAGTCCCTTACCCCTCAGGAGGAGGGCGTCGGGGGCTGCAGGAAAGGGGCCGAGATCCGACATCACCACCACGGCATTCGGAGCAAGGCGTTCCCAGGAGGTAGGCCCTCCGCTGGGGAGGTGCCTCAAGGCCTGCCCCTGGCGGAGGACCCGTGGTCGTCGGGGGAACCGCTGGCGACCGCTCTACCCCATCGGCGGCGTCCTGGTTTCCGGTCGTCGTTGATGGCACTAGAGTGTGGCGCAAGGCGGGGCCCTCGTCTGGCGATATGAAGCAAGGCCGGTACCTGTGAAGAAGGCCCAGTGCATGTGAAGCTCGCCGCCCCGTGACACTCTCACGTAATAATGAGTGGGGTTGTACATGCCCCGGAGTCTTAGGGGTGCCGGCCTCAGGCCCTGGGGCTCCCTCCCACGCCCAGTGGCAGCACTTAGCTCCGCGCTGGTGAGAAGACGTCCAAGACTAGACTAGGTGCCGGACGCGGCCTTTTGTTTGCTTTCATTGCTTTTCCCTTGGTCGCTGCTTTCCCCCGCTGGATTTAAGTTGAACTCGAATTTGAGATTGGCGTGTGTTGGGGAAGGGGTGCTTAGTCTCGTTCGAGCAATCTCTCGCGTTTCGGTTACAATCTCGCCTCAGCTGCCTCCCCTCGTGAGCCCCTCGCAAGCCGGGTCTGGCCTAGCTTGCGTGCAGCCCAGACTGCCGCCGTCATACCCCCTCGGGAGGTTTTTTCACTGTAGATCCTACGGATTCGATCAGGAGGCGTTCGAGGCACCACAGCCTCCCACAAATTATCTCAGGACCCGCGCAGGACGAAGGTAAACTAACCAGCCGGCTCGTCACCTAGCCAACCACTTGGCACGGGCCTATGAGCAACGTAGCATTGACCAGTGCGCTAAAACATTGGTTTTACATGAGGGGCACCCCCTCCCAAAATGCTCTCACAACCATCGGGACAAAAGCCTGAGTTCTATTCATGCAGGATAAGGAAACAGGAATGGCGTGCTATCAGTCAGATAAATCCCCCAATGCATCCTCAGGAGCGCCACCCGAGCTGTCGCTGGCGCCGCTGGCCTCGCCATCGCCCTCCGCATTGCCGCCAGCGGCGTCAGGGCCGTTCACCACGCCGCCCTCGTCGGCGGCCACAATCACGCCGTTGTTGTCTGAAGCGAAGGCCCTGACAAGGGCGTCCACGTTGTCTTCCACCCAATACGCCAAGTCGTCTTGGATGGCCTGGGGGACTGGGGCGATGGCAGCGTCAAAGTCAAAATGAGGATCCATATTCCGGAGATGGCTGAAGACGCGGGAAAAGGCGCGCCCGAGCAAGGCTCGGCTCCTCTCCTCCACCAACCTGTTGGCACGAACCGACCGTGCCTCCAGCTGCGTCACGATGTCGGTGAAGAACTGAAGGTTGCTGGCGTAGTTAATGGCACGCGGCTCGCCGACGGCCGCCTCGCAGATGTTACCTAAGGCCGTGTTGGCCCTCTCCCGAAGCGTGGTGAGCATGGGGGCGTGCTCGTGTTCCAAGAGCCGCCGCTGACGCATCTCATCCGCATTCTGACGGGCGACGGCCTCAGCCTCAACCACCTGTTGGCGAAGAAGAAGCACCTCGGCGCGGGAGGGAGTTGACTCCCCCTGCGCCGCCTCGAGTGCGGCCTGTAAGGCATCAACCCGCCGCGTCGCTTCCTCCAGCCTGGTCCTTAGGACGGTGGTCCTACCTTCGGCCTCGGTCCGGACCAACGCCGGCCTCTCCGAGAACTCACGCTCGAGATTCAGGCGCGCCGTCGCCACCTGATGTCCGACCTCCTCCGAGACACAGGCTTCCCGCGCTGCAACGTCGTCCTCCGCCTGTGTCACCCAGCGCTCCCTCGTCTCCAGGCGCTCGTGCTCGCGCGCGCGTTCGATGGCTTCCAGCGTCAACGCCTCCTCACGCTTCTAGAGCTCCGCTGGGTCGCCGGAGGCCACCTTCATCGACGCAAGGGCCGCCTCGCGCAGCTTCGCCTGCTCCTCCGGTGAGCGGCACCAGGCCAAGAGTTCCTGTGCCCGCTCCTCCGTGGCCTCTCGCCGCCGGTCAGCTTCCCGGGCTTCTTCGACGGCCTGGGAACGGGCCTCCCGAGAGGCCGCCAGCGACGCCTTGGCCTCCTCATCATCAAGATCGCGCCGACGGTGCGTGAGGGCAGCAGCCGCCTCCAGCTCGCGCCTCTCCGCAACCAGCCAAAGGCCCTCAGCCTCAAGGCGCGCATCCTCATCAGCGAGTTCCTCACCAAGCAGGCTCACAGCGTCAGCCGCCCTCCGGAGGAACCCTTGGCGAAGGGCGCGACGCTCCCGGGCGCGCTCAAGTACGTCCTCCACACCATCATCCGCCCCAAGTGAGCGTTGTGGGGCGCGGATCAGCATTCCCCCTCGGGCAGGGGGCTGGGGGCTGGCGCCCTTGGGACGGTCGGGCGCACCCTGCCAGAAGCCCGACCTGAAGCCAGTCCATCCCCGGGTGAAGAGCGCAGGGAGTACCTCAACCAATCACGATCCACCACCAGGCGAGAGGCCCACGACAGGCTGGCTATGCCACGAGAAGGCTAGCGGAGGAAGACCGCGGAGAGCTCGAGGCCGCGTTGTGCTTCGGGATGACTCGTCTCGCCAACCGGCCTCGCCACAAGGGCCCGGCTACTCGGGATGATTGAAGATGACGGAGGAGGTGGGGGCGAGGGGGATGGCTCCTCATCCACCTCCATGAGCTTGGAAGGAAAGGCCCTGCGAAGCAAGGATCAGGAAAGGCAACAGAAGAATCAGGAGCTAGGAAGGGAGAAGGCTTACTCATTAATGGCGTAGTACTTCCTACGCTTCAGCAGGCGGCAAGGGTAGTCATCGCCCAGGGCCTCCCTCCTCTTCCGTAGGGCCTCAAAGTCCACGCGGAAGCGACCCAAGAGTTGAGAGCAGGGGTCAGCTTGCGACGAGGAGGAAGCATCGAGGAGACTAGCGTCGGGGGCGTCCGCCTGATGCGCCCTGCCGGTCGCCTCACCAAGAAGAGCGGCTGGGGCCTCGGGAGCCTCAGCCGCAGGCACTGCGAGCGGCCGCTCGCCACCCTCTACTGCGGCAGCACGGGCCTCGGGGGCTGCTCCCTCATGAGCGCCGCCCAGTGCTGTCACCTCGGCGAGGGCACCCTCGGCCTCCGGAGGCTCATGCCTCCCTGCCCCGCCACTTGAGGAAGAGTCGCCCCGGGCGGCTGCGAGGGCCACCACCACCACTGGGTTCTCGCGAGGCCCCTGGAGGCCAGTAGGGCGCGGCCCCCATTTGTCGAAGATGGGCATCTGGCTCACAAAGTCGCCTCTGTTCGAGCAGAGGTACAGCAAGGCCCCCCCTTGACGAATGTCGCCGGGGGAAGGATCCCCAGTCAAGACCAAGAGCACCTTCCTCAGAGCTTCAGGCGTCAGGTCCTCTTCCTGGAGCCGCATACGGTCCCCATGACCGCTGAAGGCCCACATTCGATGAGAGTGGCGCTGGAGAGGGGCGATGCGGCGTAGCAAGAACTCCTTCACCACCTTGGGCGCCGTCACGCCAAGCTTCCTCAGGAACTCGAAGCGGTGCCAGACGAAGGCGAGCCGGGAGCTCGCGAGCGTCTCCTGGCCCCAGCCTGAGTTGGGGATAGCAGGCGAAGATGGCTTCGTCGGCAGGGGGCTGGGCACCCCTACGTCCACATACAGCCACCGCTCGAGAAACCCAGGCGCGGACGGAGGAAGACTGAAGTCAATTCCAGAAGCCGCTGTCTCAGGCGCAGCGATGAAGCTCACGCACCCCGAACATTGGGTGGGGTCGACAAGGCGCAGAGAGAAGAAGTGGCGCAGCAAGGCAACCGAAGGAAGGATGCCCGTCATTGCCTCGCAAACGAAGGAAAATACCGCGAGAAGGGTGATGGACTCAGGACCCAGGTGCATCATATGGATCTGATAATGGGAAAGCACGGCGTTGAAGAAATCAGAGAAGGGGGAACCAGTCCCGCCCACAGGGCGTCGGCGAAATACCGGACCTCGGTGGGAATCCTGTCAACGGAGAAGCGAGCGCGGGCCAGGCCGTCGTCCTCCCACACTCATTGAAAATGGTGGCCAGGGCTGAGCGGACCTTGCCCAGGCCTTCTTGATTGATTATGACCGGCCAATCGACGGCGGGGGCCGCCGTCGACGACGAGCGAGGCGGCGGCACGGGCTTCTTCCCTTTTCCCTTCCTCGGCGGAGCCATGACGACAAGAAAGGGATGGGGGAAGGTCCGAGATTGGATTGGATACGGAAGCTGGAGTTCGAGAGAAGGAAGGACAGGGAGCGCTCAAGCAGCAGAAAGGGAGCGGCTGTGTGCGGCAGCAAGTCCGCCTAGCAAGGCACGAAATAAGGAGGCGTGGGGGAACAGTGCCGCCCACGTCCAATCAACCGCCACGCGGCGCCCAAGGCCGCAGGCTGTTAGGGCCCGCGACGCTTCGCACTTGCCCTTTCGCCTCTCTGCTCGGCCAAGTTCGGGCGCGCCGTGGGCCCGGGGGCAACTGTCGGCGTTCTGGGAACGGGGGTCCCCAGACTTGCCTGCCTGCAGCCTGCGGCGTGGCTCAAAGGAGGCCCAGCACAGCCTATCTTCATCAACACAAGCTCAAGACCCTCGCGAGGGGCCAAGCCTCGCGGGGCGGACGACAAGGAGCTTCCTCAGGCATGGCCTCGTCAGGCTGGCTCATGAGGAGGCGAAGAGTTCAAGGCGGGGTACCTCGCGAGGTGCCCATGACGCAAGCCATGACGACCAAGGGCGCCAGTCGGCCGCCAGCCCGCGCAGTGTCCTCCTTTCCTCTTTGGTGCAAAGGGAGCAAGCGCAGGCGAGAGCATCAAGCAAAGGCGTCCATTTCGGTGCAACAAGACCAAGACCAGCCCAACGGCCGGAAGGAAGTCATTGTGGAGCCCAAGCCGGCGTCACCACCAGAGCCTTTGACAGGCGATGACCAACTTTAGTCAGGATATGTGTACCCGCTGTTCCCCTTCAAAATGGCCAATTGTTGGCGCCCTTCCCGCTCAATATTTGGGAAGAGACCCAGGGCCTTTGCCTATAAATAGGACTAGCCACCCTCAAGGTAGAGGCATCTTCTTGATCCTCACCAAGAAACCAGTAGATAGAGCGGTTGAACTCCTCCTAGTTGTTCGTCGCACCAACCAAGAACAGACCCTCGCGAGGCTGTTCTGCCTTGTATTGTTCATCATCAAGCCCAAGAGGCAATTCACCACACCACACACTAGAGTAGGGTATTACACCACAATGGTGGCCTGAACCAGTATAAATCTTGTGTCTCTTGTGCTGTTCTGTTTGGTAGTTTAGGTCCTAGCGATTCGGCGAGGAGCGAGCCGGCAGAGGGTTGAATCTCCGCGCGCACCCCAGTGTTCGAACCTCAAGGGTCTGCCGGAACCCGAAATCCGACAGGACCCCTTCGTCAGTCCGACGTGGTGGGCGTGCCCGGGCGCCCCCATATCCGCCACATATTTGGGTTGAATATGGGGGTGCGGGTCAGCCCGGGGCGTTTGAAGGACCTGTCTGGGTCAAAAAATCGTGACCGGATGGCTTGTCCGATCGCTTGAGACGGGTTTGAGGGGTCCGATTGTAGATGCTCTCACGCACCTAAGCATCTTCCATGCAAAAAAAAATCAGGTTTAAAAAAGTTTTCTGGTATATTTTTTAAAATTTGTTATTCACCATGGGAGCAGATGACCTCGGAGCCAAATAGACACCCTCATAAAGATAGTTCTTTGTTTCAGCTGGCAATTGCACTGATCATTTGATTTCATTATACTAAAACATAATTACATAAAAATCATTTTGTATGTTTACAATGAGGAGTATCTAAAAAAAATATTTTTTTAATAAATTTTATCGGTTCAATAGCGGCACCTCCCTTGGGAATAGGAAGTACGTAGTACTAAATTCGAACTTAATCCATTTCAAATCCAATCGAATCAAATCCGCGCAAACTACTTGCACATAAATGTGCCACTATCCTACGTTATCCACTGTCGTCCCGTCCTATGCCATTGTGCTAATCTTTCGGGGCCGAAGACAATAACTACAGTAAACAATTGGACCCAAACGGCAATGTTTGTTATACGGTCAGTAGGTAAGCGACCTACCGTATGGCCGTGTATCAATACCGGGGCAGGGGGGGCGGTGGACCGATTCTCTTCTTTAAAAGGCCTCCGAAAAATCTCCCCGTTTCCTCCCAGCGCTCCTCCCCTTCCATTCGAGGAAATCTTTTGTCGCGGGGTTCGATTCGCCTCTCGATTCAGGCCCAGGTTTTCCCATCAATTTGGGTTCCATTCTCGCGAAAGTTGGGAATTCGGAGCATTTTCTGGTCGATTTGAGGCCAGCGGGGGTCGGAAGGTGCGACCCTTTGATCGAATCGGCCGCGCAAATGCTTGTATTCGGCTGTAATTTGGCTCCGCATGTGTGATTCTTGATTTGTGCTCGCCCTGGTAGAAAGCCAATTGGCGGTTTCTTGGCTCCAATCCTACCTTCGCTCGGCAAATCTGAAGCGCCGGGTGCTACGTCTGCAAGGAAGGCTGCCATAATCCGCGCAGTTTGGTCTTAGATGGGGACGGGATCGAGCATCCTTGGCGCGGATGCCGATTGGGGTGAGACGTCTCTCGGCGACATGCCGGAGAGCTGCGTGGCGGCGGTGCTGCTCAACCTTGACCCGCCGGAGATCTGCCAAGTAGCCTGCCTCAACCGCGCCTTCCGGGGCGCCGCATCCGCGGACTGCGTCTGGGCCGGCAAGCTGCCCGCTAACTACCGGTACCTTGCGGCCCTCGCAGCTGCCGCTGATGATGAGGGCGATGGCGACGGAGACGGCAATGTCAAGCCCTGCTCCCCTATATCTACTAAGAAGGGGATTTACGCCCGCCTGTGCCGACCTACTCCATTTGATGCCGGTACAAAGGTAGAACTATAATCTTTTATGGCAGCTTGTATTATTATGTCATGTACGTAGATGATTAATTGAACAGATATATCGGCTAATACTGGAAACTGGAGAGGATTTCTGTTTCCTTTTTTGTTCATGTCTGATTGGTTTAGCTGTAGTTCTTGCTTGAAATGAATTGTTCTGCTTAAAAGGCAACCATGCTGTCAATGGCAGGAATTCTGGATCGAGAAGAACAAGGGAGGTCTTTGTATGTCCATCTCCTCAAAAGCGATGGCTATCACAGGTATAGATGACCGAAGATATTGGAGCCACCTTGTCACAGAGGAATCAAGGTAATTTCTTCCTCTTGCTGACCTTTATACATTTTTTCTCTGAGATGTGAATTCCAATAGTTGCCATTGAAGAAACCATCTCAGCAGTTGGTTTTCTGATTCAGGTTTAAAGCCGTATGCACTGGAGTATCGCTGATATATTCTTTCTTAACTCCTAAAGAACCTATTTTGCATGCTGTTTTTTACTTCATTGCTGGGTTGTTTTGCTTAATCCTATTTAACTAATGTATACTCTTTAATGTGATTATATAATGCTGTTATACTCTGTAGCTGGTTAGGCTATTGCATAGTTTCATGGTATACTTAGTTGATAAGAGCCAATTTTCCAAATTAGGAAAATCATTTTGAAGTCAGCAGTTAACCTCAAAATGCCTAAATGTTGCTAATTTTGCAGGCTACTTGATTCCAGTCATTGGATGTTAACCTTGTATTAGCATAAACTAGAGTGAAATATGCAACACTACTAATTCAGGAGATAGTGATCAGTGAGAAGTAAAACATTTCCTCTGACACAGATCTATTATGATATATTAAGAGACATTAAAATGAGTGTTCATATTTGCTCTGTGGGGCTGGAAATTCCCGTATTAATCAGCTAAAAAAGAGAACAACATACTATAAAAAGAAATTCCCACATTAACCGACTACAAACAGAGATAGATCAACAGAAGAGGTTCTCTGAAAGGAAAAGATATATTGGAAAATATATGGTGGCCTGGTGGGAATAGAATTATTTTATGAAATAACCTTCTTGCCTTGAGCGTATGGGATATGGAGAGTGAATAATCTGAGTGAGACATGGTCACACATTAGAGGGGGACATTTTGATGCATAGATAAGGTATTTAAAGGCATATTTTACTTTTGCATTTAAAAATTTGAATACACGTATAGTGCCTTAAAAGAGTATTTATGTTTTCCCTTTGTCTCAAAGTTATTTAATTTTGATGTACATTGTAGTAATTTGTGTTGCTTTGTACTGGCATTACTTTTTTCATAAGTGAGGTATTCGTCAAGTACGTTTCTAATCATATCCTGGAGTGTACCTAGTATTCCATTATAAAGCATTTGTATGTATTGATGTTTTCTTGCATATAGTCAGCCATATACTGGGTTTAGGGTTATCAGCTTCAGAGATTGTGACTTATGAAACGCTTGATTACAAGTTCTACTATCAGGTTATTAGTCTTGTTATTTTTTCTACATTTCCTAGTCCTTCGATCATTTCATCCTTCATGTTATATTTTTTCCTACATATTCTGGTAAATGGAGGTTTGCTGAGTTTCTTCCGTGTGCTATTTCAGATTCCATAGTGTTGCCTATCTTCAGCAAATTTGGTGGCTTGAAGTGGGTGGGGAGCTTGATTTCTGCTTCCCTGCAGGTTCATACAGCCTGTTTTTCCGTCTTCACCTGGGTCGAGCGCACAGACGCATGGGTCGTCGGGTTTGTGGAACTGAGCTCATTCATGGGTGGGATGCCAGACCCACGCGGTTCCAGCTCTCAACATCGGACGAACAGCAGGCTACATCGGAGTATTATCTAGATGGACCGGGAAGCTGGATTCTCTACCACGTGGGTGATTTTGTCATCTCGAACTCGGATGAGCTGACCAGCCTGAAGTATTCAATGATGCAGATTGACTGCACCCATACGAAAGGTGGTTTGTGCGTTGATTCAGTTGCGATATATCCGAAAGGGTATCGGCGCGAGAACATGAACACGGTCTACATGTGATGAGATTTTGCAGAGTGGCTGCAGTGCTGCAGCGACACGAGGCAATTCAGAGGGAGATGGCTAGTATTTTTCCTGTCCATTCTTATCTGAAGGTCCTTGTATATATCATTTTCTTTCTTCTTCCTTTCTGATGAGAGTTTTGCATTTTGTTCTGTATTCTTTGTAGTGATAGTTACACAGCTAGGGAGGTAGGGGAGATCTAGAAGCAGGTTAACTTGACATGTTATTTGCGGAGTGCACAGTACTAGTCGTGTAATAAGCGGTCAATACCATCTTCATCTGTAATTTTCATCAGCATACTGATGTTTGGCGAGCTGGGTGTTCCTCCGCGTCGCCCTATGATTATAACTAATTTTATCTTCTTGGCCATTTGGGTTTGTTTTCATGCATCAGCTTGAATGTATGAGAATGATACTATCGGGCTGATGTTGATGTGCTCGGAGCGCCGGTGCCTAACCTTGGGATCGGGGACATTTTTGCCATCAAATTTGTTGAATACATATCTAAATTGGATGCTAAATCTGAAAAAAAAAAACGATTGGTTGCTTCCACTTTCTCACCTGGGCAGCAGATGCCTGTAATTTCATACTACTACTTTATTTTTTACTAAACACAGAACAAACATATACTCACATACACATACATACACTCATTCCGGTTAACAAACGCACGCACAGCCTACCACTAGCAGCCAAACATTCCACCGGAACGAAATAACCCGTTCCATGGGGCATGCTACACCATGGCAGTTTTGAGAGGATTATGATCATCAAAAACAATCTCAAACTCTTCAAGTCAGATTATGCTACACACAACAGGGCTCTCAGATCAAGATCTTGGAGCTCACATAACCACAAACTAGGGCTGCAGGCACACATAAAATTGCGATGACATTAACTAGAGGTAGGATGAAACGAAATACATCGGAGTTGCTGATCACGGCACAATCAAGATTTAAGATGCTGGAACAGCTCAGGCAGATGGGCATTCGTGAGCTTGGTCCGTTTAGTTATCTCGCGTTGCTTCTTCTTAGGCTTAGCCTTGGGTTTCACACCATGGATCTGGGCTGCTACTCGTCGTTTGGTGACGTCGGTCATCGGCTTCATGCCGTTCTTCTGGAGCTCCTTTTCGATATCAACCATATCACGTGGTAACTCAATCCCACGGAAGAGCTCCTTCAGGTCATCATCAACCTTGATCTTCACTTTTGGATCATTAGGGTAAACAATGTCCTCCTGTGAATCCATGTTTGACAACAGCCAAACTTCACCTGCTGCCTTCAGAGCCTAGAAGCCAACAATATGGGTTATAAAGATCTACGCAATGTATAACATATGTGTAGTAGTGTACACAAATCATGGCACTCAAGATTACCCATCATAAAGAAACATATGTACAGAAACACATGCACTCTAAAATTAAAATTTAGCTTTGCTCACACTCATGCTTTAATACTTCAATAGGCACCACATATTTAACAAAATTTAAGGGCGATTAAACTCGTATGAAACCAAAACAGGCAATAGATATGCTACCAGACCAAAAGAAACCCATATGAAACAACTCTTATTTACGGAGCCCTCTTGTTGTTCAGAGCTTGCAGGACTGATTTGTGCCCTCTTACAGAATTACTTGGAAACTTCCTACATAAACAAATATTCTCATGATGTCAACACAACTCATGGTACCTCAAAACTGTCCAGGAGGACTGACAGCATTTCAACAAGGCATGACATTGGTAATTTTACCAGGTCTAGATGCTAAGAAACATGAGTGACCACTAAACCTCCCATCGTGGTACTCTGAAGTCCAGAGTTAAAATGAGAAGTATTAAGTACCATTGGGTGAAACAACAAATATCCAAGTAGATTGGGGATAAACCAAGCTTTAGGCACATGGCTGCAAGATTGATTGAAACATTACAAAGTCTGGGTACCATAAACAGTTAACCAAGAAACCACAAAGTATATCACCTTCAGGAGAATTAGGGTCACATATTCTCACCTGCAAATCTTCCAATACACTTGGGTATGCATCCTTCACTTCCACAACAGCAAGACCCTCCTGGTGACACCTTATCAAATCAAGTAGTTGATCTTTCCCCTCCAGATCATGCTTGGACTGCACAAGTTCCAACAACCAAATAACACTGACACCTCTTAACTAATTCAACTTCAAACAGAAAGATAAGTCTATGGACATAACACATTTCTGATGTTTTGTTCAGTAATACAATTAAAAGTATCTTCATATCAATTACAAAAAAAATATTATATATGAAGTAAGAAGCACTTAGAAGATTCAAGCTACGTAAAAGCATAACTAGTAAGTAGCAATTACCTTGTATGAGAAACGCCTCCCATCATAGTGTACTTTGAGGTTATTCCTCAGACTGTCAAAGACAGCCTTATTACCATTGATATCAACGTAAGTTGCATCATTTATCTGCTCTGCTGTAAAAGCTTGTCTTGTCTGCAGTAAAATATCGATTCCAGGAGTGAGACACAGCACTGCAGTTTATAAAGAAGGTTCACATAATGCTCTTGGTGAAGATATTTACAACTTCTAAAGCCAAAGAATATTAATGCGCACAAAGCAAACCATGGTAGAAAATTGTTATAATACTGTTCATATTTGCTTTTTATACTTCGAAAAACTGTAGGCGTAGGGAAGGCCCCGACAGTAGAATTTTATTAAGAACATAAATATTTACAAGAATAAATATACGACAGCTACATACAGAAGAGAGAGGAGCGGACGGGCTTAGCCCAGATCATCAAGCCAGCCTATAAGGGGAATGTTAGGCTCCTACTCCATAGTTCATTCTGAAAGGAAAAAGGGAAAGGCCCCACTTCAAGAGGAAGGGCAAAGCGCCTAAACTACGGTCCATTGTCAAAGATTTTACAGTTTCTCTGTTTTCAAATGCTCCAAACAGAGAAAGCCTCCATGAAGAAGGGTTTGCTGAAGGACCCCCTGGGTAAAACAATCATGTTCTCCATCCCCAGATCACTATCCAAATGTAGATTGATCGGCACCCAACACTCCATGCTCAAGTGGCAATTCAAGAAGAGGTGATCTCTGGTATCAAGGTGGCCATCCTCGCAGAGCACATAGTTAACAATTGTTCCTGACCTGGAAATTCCGTCTCTGCAACACGCCCTTATTATTGAGACTGTCATTAAGCAGAAACCAAACAAATGCCTTAATCTTGGAGGTGCATTTAGAGTTCCAGAACCGGTTTGAGAAAAATAAGGGCCTGAATATGATCGAAAGAGAACCTATAGGTTTTGGAGGCAGAGAAAGATGACCCCCACTTATAAATCCAAATGTCAACTCCAGTGTTATTAGGGTTATGCTGGAGAATCATCTACCTGAATTCATGGAATTCATCAAAAGCTTGCAAGAGAATCCTGAGAGAAAAGACGTCACTGACCGAGGCCAGAAAAGAAGGTGGAATAAATTATCAGCCTAAACCCTAAATATTAATTAATTCCACATGGAGAATCATAACAATTACTGGCATATAAACTCAACTAGCAGAATACTTCTTTTAGAATGCATTACCATGATGATTTGCAGGATCAACGAAAGAATTTGCAACGCCTTAACAGGGGAAGAAATTTGCCAGTTTACATTAGAGTGGGGAACAAATAATGTTCTAGCTTAGCAAGAAGTACCTTGTAAAGCAGTTCAATGATAAGTTTGATCTGTGCCCCAACAGGAGATTTCCTAATTGAATTAATATGTTGCAGCCTTTCTGTATCGTTTGAAAATTTAATAGGTTGTGCAGGCCTTGCTGGAGCAGATGGAGCATTAATCGGTTGGGCCCTGTGCTTTGGTTTTGTGGTTGAAGCTTGGCTTGCAGCTATGCTGGCCAAAGATGACTGGCACCTCTCCTGCTGCTGCTTAAATCTGGAGAGGCTGTCCTTCAGATCCATCTACAAATGGCATGCTCATAAGCAATTAGTGTAAAAATCATGAATGCAGACACCTGAACAGGAAAAAAAAAACCTGTCTACTATGCTCTTCTCTACAAAGTAAAGCAACTAGACATATGCTATCAAACACTTAAATCTGGTATGAGGTGATACAATCTGAGTTGGTAAAGGCAAACTCTTGATGCTCTTACATAAATGCAACTAGAAATGTATCATTGCTGAGGTTTTGTGCAGCTATTTACACCAAATAATTATTATTTATTAACGCATTGCAGTTCCACATCATTATCTGGTGATGCGCAACAGAAGTCACGCCAGTTGCGGACCCTCTTGTTGACCGGAGAGGCATTGCACATTGCAGTACTGGCTTCACCTTTTGTAGCATTGACCCAGCCAGGCGCAGCGCAGGCCACCACGAGTCTGCGAAAGCTGAAGGAAGAGAAACCAGTCGCACCTTCCCTGTTTTTGCTGAGTGCAAGTGAATAAGCATCCCTGTTGTCTCATGTCCCCCTTCATCATCCATACTATGGATGACTTAATGCATTATCCATTGCTTCTCAGAGTTGAGATTCAACGGGGCATGAGAAATGTGCACGTGATGACTGGGTGATGCTGACCAAACTAGTTATATATATTTAGCTGTGTACCTTTTGTATTTTCCCCGTTCTATAAGGGGCTTTTTGCATATTGTACCACACATATACTGGCCTATGGCCACCTGGGAATACAAGTTGCATATTTCCTAACATGGTATTAGAGCCCTAGTTTTTTTTTCTCTCCGGACGAGCAACTTGTGCTTGGTCCCATCTTGTGCCGCTGCCTCCTCCTCTTGGACGACTGATGCTGCTCCCGCCGCTGCTGCCTGGCCACCGCTGTTCTCCACTGGCGCCGCCACCCCTCTAGGTCCCCCATCCGCCGGCTCTTGACTTTGCCCGCCCGCGCCGGCTCCCAATCCGTCGTCCTAGTCCGCTCCAGCTGCTTCACCCGCCACGCATCACGCACAAATCTTGCTAGGGTTGCACCGCCACGCCTCAACGCCTCTCTTTCCCTCGCCACCCAGCCATGCACGATCACACCGGTGCTCCGTCGGTCACGCTTCGTGTGCTCCAGCCAAACCTGCATCGCTGCTGCCACACGCTAGTGCAGCGGGAGAAATAGAAGCGAAGGGCAGAGGGTTTGGCGCTCGCTTGTGGAGGGGTCACCAACGCGCCAGCCTCAGTGCTACTCCGTTAGCCGCCGTCCACGTCAAGGGCCGCCGAACAACACACCCCGTGTCTCCTTCAATCCCACATCGTTGCGCCTTGAGGGCAAGGTTGGTCGCTCCATGGTGGCTGCGAGTGCTCACGGCGGAAGGAGCTAGGCGTCGACCTCCCGAGCCCCGTTGAAGCTCGCACATGATCAGGAGGAACCCCACCTAGATCTAGAGGAGAGCCTTGACCTTGGCGACGACGCGAACACGTTGGTGGATGTGGACGAGGGCAGAAGGCAGCAGCGAGGAGCAGGAGAAGGTGGCGATGGCGACGAAGGCTGCTCTTTGCTCGGGAGGGAAGAGGATGAAGACCACAGCCTGAAATTTCCATCGGGACACAAATTTTGTGGATGGAGCGCACTCCAAAAATGGGCTTGCAGACTGCAAATATGGAGGCTGGAGGGGCAAGCATGGAGGGCGCTTCAAAAATTATGGCAATGAGTGTGGAATGACGAATCTACTAGAGGAACCTTTTGGCCAAAAACTCCAAACTGATGGTAAATATGGAGTTCAGACTGTTTTGACAATTTTGCTAGAGTTGCTCTAACAAGTAAAGAAAATAATTCAAATGTCAAGAGAGAGAGAGAGAGAGAGCCGTACCATTTGGTACAACTAATCCTTCCCCTGCTTCTCTTATTTTCAGCATCCATACAAGAAACCAACTCTAAAGACCGCTTGTAAGTGCCACACAGCAACCTTATTTTAAGACCATGTACAACTACCAACAAGAACATAGCAACCTTTTCTTCTACGGTAACATGTACACCGTCACAGAAGCCACACTTCTCACGCAATATGGTGCACAAGTCATGGAAGTTTTACTTAGTTAAACACAATGCATCATAGCAAGACACTTCGGAACCATCATACATCTCTTTGGGCAAATACTTCCTAAGATTATGCCTTTGCTCATCGTCACTAAAGCTGCCTAAATTATCCCCTCCCCTTTGTGTACTGAGATATGCTAGCGCAAGAACACCTAATTCAAAGTACAATTTTGTCAACACAATTCTTCTCCTGCTGCTACTTTTATTTTCAGCATACATGCAAGAAACCAGCTCTAATTGACCTGACATGATTCTGCTACTATCTGCTTGCAAGATGTTGTGTACACACAAAAAAACATGCATGGCATACAACAAGACGGCGGTAGATTCTTTGTGGCAAGTTTGGATGAAGAATTACCTTCAAACTGCAAGAAGAACACCACTGCAATCAGCTGGAAGAGCAGGACAACCAGCAGTGCACAATCGGATAGAACAACAGGACAATCTAAAAAACCAGCAGCAGAGGATTAGGGTTCATGTCGAGCTGCTCCAATGGAGAAGGTTGTAAGAGGAAGGGGCGACGGGGAAAGGGATGGATATGGGGCTCAGGAGGAGGTCACAGGAATGGGAGGAGGATGGGGAGGTGGCAGGCGGCGGATGCCCGGGACGACGGCGGCGTCGAGCAGCCCGCCACCGCCACGGAGGCCGAGATGCGGGGCAGCGGGGAGGGGGGCGGGTCCAGGAGAGAGCGGGAACGGGGAGATGACTGCGGCGCGGGATGTTGGAAAGCGTACGGAGAGAGACGGAGGGCACTGACCTGCTCGCCGCCGGGAGTCTCTCCGTCGCGCTTTTGGATAGAAGGACTGAAGGACGCACGGGGTGGAGCGCCAGGCCGCCAGCCAATTGCACAAAACCGAGGCCGCGGGCGCGCAGTTTTTTCTTCTTTTTTTTTTAGGCAACCGCGGGCGCGCAAGGTAGTTTCGATACAGCTTTGGTATTGGTGGCCCCGATATTCAGAACTGAATTCCACAGCCACATTGTTTTGAACTAGAGCCAAAGCACTCTTTGCCACGTTGTTTTTCATTTGTGGGTTAGGACATCTCCTAAAACCTAAACCGGGCACCGCTTGTCCGTCTGCGGACCGGTGGAGACCAATTTGTTGACATCATGCGGGAGCTGGCCATCCAACCGTAGCAGTATAACTATATTTCAACAAATTGGACAAAAAATATCAAACACGACGGATTTTGGTTTTGTCCACCCATTCACCGGATTTTGTCAATTTTTCTTACGCCACTTTAGATTTTGATATTTCACTTTTGCCACTCTTAGTTGTTGACAATTATCACAATTGTCATTCTGTGGCAAAAGCAAAATAATTTTATTTCACTTGTGCCACTCTTAGCTTTTGACAATATATCATAATTGCCACTGAAATTTTTGATTTTGCCATGAAATGGCAATTGTGATAATTGTCAAAGCTAAGAGTGGCAAAAGAGAAATGTTAAAATTGGTTCAAAAATAAGTAAATTAAGGTGATTAATTATTATGTGAGGAAGGTTGGAAAAAGGGGTGGTGAGAAAAAATGAAACATGAAACCTACATTCCATTTAATTAGTATAATATAGAGATGGAGATGTACTTCCTCTATAACTTTTTATAAGATGTTCTTAGAGTCTATGACGGTGTCAAAAACATCTGATATTAAGCAAAGGGAGTAGGTTATTGTAGTCGGATGTTTATTTTTGGTTTATTCTACATTAGCTTGGGTTATAATTTTGTTCTTGCGGTGCTTTCTTCGTTTGTAAATGTATATCATGTTGAAGACGGTGTTTGTTATGAGAGGAGAGTGGAGTTGATCGGTGCATGTTTTTTTTTTTTGAGAACTGGTTAGTGCATGGTTGTGCTACCCTTAAACGTTTCTGCCTCACCGTAAGTTTTTCATGGTTTTGTGAGCCCTTGGGAGCTCCTATTCCAGTTAAAATTATGAAATTGCTGTTATAACACTCAAAAGGGCAAGCCCACAAAGCTCTCACTTGTTTAGCTTTTCATCCGCTCGGTCCACTGCTAGCTCAGAAGAAAAGAAAAAAGGCATGTCTCTTTTTCCTACAAATGTTTGTTAAATCAAAATACGTTCATGGATATTTAAAAAAATTGTTGCAAACTAAAAAACCATATAAAATTTAAAAACATTTAATTTCAAAAAAAGTTCACAAATTTGGAAAAAAATGGAAAATTCAAAATTGTTCACAAACTTTTGAAATGCTCATGAAATTTAAAAAAATTCATGGATTTTTTTAAATGCTTGCCGATTTCCAAAAAAACATGATTTTTCTAAAATATTTAGGAATTTTAATAAAGGTTCAGAAATTCTAATAAATGTCCATGTATTAAAATGTGAAAATGACAATTAAAGTTAAAAAGATAAGAAGAACAGGAAAAAAAGATATAGAAAATAAAAAACAAACAAGGGTATAAGAAAGAAAGGAAAATATTAAAATTGGTAGAGAAAACATATAAAAGAAAGAAAAATAGAAAACTAGGAATGCCTTCTAGAACCTTCTCAAAATCGAGAATACCAATTAGCCTAATACACCTATATAGATCTATAAGCTTATAGGCGGGGCCCTCGGTGACCCGCACAGCCCGCAATGCACCATAGCTCGTGACGCACCAGGAGGCTCCAAATCTAGGAAGCTTAGTATTTGGATAGATTTCGACCTACATCCAAATAGTCATTGTTGTGGAAATTTACTTGACAATAGATACTAGAGTATGCATGGAGGAGTGTGGGGACTACCGGATGAACAGATGTGTTCTAGGGTGGAACCCTAAGTGGAGATATTTCACGAATTGGAGGGGAAATCCCCAAGAACAAGAAGAACACAAATGGGAATCACAAGAGGAACACTCAAGAACAAGCCCAAATCACACATCCACTAGACTCAAATCCACACAAGATTCACAAAAGGTACATAAACAACAAGAGAAACATGGGTACATGATAAAGTTCATCTCAAATCCCAAAGGGAGATGAGGTCTTGAGATCTAAAGAGATCCTTCCCTGTATGCGGTCTTGAATCCACTAGGGATCTTCTCCTATGAGGTCTTCATCTCCATGGGAGAAGGTAGATAGGAGCAAAACTCTCAAGATCATATCATGTACTTTGCTAACCCTAACATATGGTCTAGGTATGAAATATATAGGTAGGTGGAGGAAGGGGGCGAAGTGGAGGTGAAAGCACAAGTGCTCCCTAGGTAGTTTTGGTAATTAATGTCAACATATCTCTTGTTGGACTAACACTTTTATCTAGTATATTTCAGATAAGTTCAACAGTGGAGTGGCATGGACTAAAGGACGTGGGAACTCCTTCAAGATGCTAAGGACAAAGGATTGGCTCAAGCTACAAGCTCAAGACTCTTCATCTTACATTTTTAGTGGTCCAAGATCACATTGAGTCTATAGGAAAAGCCAATACTATCAAGGAGATATGAGGTGTTGCTTAATGAGCCTCTTGCTTCATGTGCTTAGTGATATGCTCCAAAACCCTCAGCTACTTTCCCACTTCCACAAATGACCTAAACCCAAAGCCAAAATCGGTCACACCGATTCTTCCTATCCGGCGCCACCGATTCCAAAAGTCATAGCCACTGCCACAAACCCTAAGCAAATCGGTCTTACCGATAGGGATCTCGGTCTCACCGAGAGGGGATTGTAATCTCTCTGTGTATGTCCATTATCAAAATCGGTCTCACCGAGTTTGAGCAATCGGTACTACCGAGATTACAATGCAAACTCTCTGGAAACTTATTACCAAAATCGGCTCCACCAAGTTTGAGTAATCGGTCCCACCGAGTTTGCCTGACCAACTCTCTGGAAAGCCTTTTACCAAAATCGGTCTCACCGAGTTTGTGTAATCGGTCTTACCGAGATTATGTTATGCCCTAACCCTAACCGAATCAGTCTCACCGAGTTGCATTTCGGTCCCACCGAAAATCCTAACGGTCACATTATTTGCTAAATCGGTCTGACCGAGTTTAACGATTCGGTCCCACCGAGTTTGGTAGATTGTGTGTAACGGTTAGATTTTGTGTGGAGGCTATATATACCCCTCCACCTCCTCTTCATTCGTGGAGAGAGCCATCAGAACGAACCTACACTTCTAGCATACATTTTCTGAGAGAGAACTACCTACTCATGTGTTGAGACCAAGATATTCCATTCCTACCATATGAATCTTGATCTCTAGCCTTCCCAAGTTGCTTTCCACTCAAATCTTCTTTCCACCAGATCCAAAACCTATGAGAGAGAGTTGAGTGTTGGGGAGACTATCATTTGAAGCACAAGAGCAAGGAGTTCATCATCAACGCACCATTTGTTACTTCTTGGAGAGTGGTGTCTCCTAGATTGGCTAGGTGTCACTTGGGAGCCTCCGACAAGATTGTGGAGTTGAACCAAGGAGTTTGTAAGGGCAAGGAGATCGCCTACTTCGTGAAGTTCTACCGCTAGTGAGGCAAGTCCTTCGTGGGCGATGGCCATGGTGGGATAGACAAGGTTGCTTTTTCATGGACCCTTCGTGGATGGAGCCCTCTGTGGACTCGCGCAGCCGTTACCCTTCGTGGGTTGAAGTCTCCATCAACATGGATGTACGATAGCACCACCTATCGGAACCACGCCAAAAACATCTGTGTCTCCAATTGCGTTTGAATCCTCCAAACCCTTCCCTTTACTTTCTTGCAAGTTGCATGCTTTACTTTCCGCTGCCCATATACTCTTTGCATGCTTGCTTCATATGTATTGTGAATGTTAAACTTGTGCCTAAACTCCACTTAAACTCAAAGAAACTTAAAAGCTGCAACTTTGGTACTTAGTGTCTAATCACCCCCCCCTCTAGACACCTCTTCTCAAGGTCCTACAAGTGGTATCAGAGCATTGATCTCCATTGCTTTGGTTTAATCACCATTGGAGGAAGATGGATGAGTCTACTATTGGGAGTATTAGACATAGAGTGCCTATTCTTGATGGGGAGTATTTTCATGAGTGGAAAAATGAGTTGCTTGTTATTTTCAATCAATATCATTTTAACAAGTACATTGCTAGCCCTTGTGCACCTTATGTTGATCCTATGCATCCTACCCATGATGAGTCTATTGACATGATTAGGAATCTTAGAACTGCCGATCTTATCATTAGAGGATTGCCTAGAAACTTGCTTGGATGTTTGCCTACTTTTAAGTGTGCCTACACCATATGGAAATTTCTCGAGGAATGATTTCCAGATTATTCCTTGAAAAATCTTGATGAAATTCTCCATAAGTCTATTGCCTTGAGTAAAATGAATACTAGTGATCCTATGTTTGGTGATCGTATATTTGAGCTTACTAACCTTATGCGTGCCAAAGGAAATGTTGGTATTATTAGTGATATTATTTCCGAAGCCATAAAAATTCATAAGCAAGATTATTGTCAAACTCATTCTAATGAATCACCCTCTCTAGGACTTGATCCACCACATGACGATGTTGAACATGGATACTATGATGAGGATGATGATAGTGACTTTGATCTTGATGATGCAATGAGACACTTTGGTCTTATGGCAAATCTTTGGGGATATATGTCAGGAGGAAAGGAATGGATTCTTGATAGTGGATGTACTGATCACATGACCGGAGATAAAGACATGTTTCGTGAGCTTGCTGACAACGATAGTCCTCGAAAGTATGTCACTTTCGGTGACAACTCAAAGGGTAAGGTGGTTGGCCTTGGTAAGGTGGCCATATCACATGATAGCTCCATACAAAATGTCATGCTCGTTGAATCTCTTGGTTACAACTTACTTTCAGTATCTAGACTTGCCGATTTCGGTTTCAATGTTCTATTTACTGAAGTAGATTGCCAAGTGTTTCGTCGAGATAATCATAAAATGGTCTTTACCGGTGTGCATGGAGGTGATCTATACATTGTTGATTTCACTAAAAAGGCTCAACCTAAAACTTGCTTCATTGCTAAATCCTCAAAAGGTTGGTTTTGGCATAGACGATTAGGTCATGTTGGTATGCGAAACCTTGACAAGCTTATTAAAGGAAATCATATCCTTGGAGTTAACGATGTCATATTTGATAAGGATAGACTTTGCAGTGCTTGTCAGGCAGGTAAACAGGTTGGAGGAAGGCATCCCGTGAAGAACATCATGACTACAAGGAGGCCACTCGAGCTACTTCACATGGATCTCTTTGGTCCCAACTCTTACAAGAGTCTCGGTGGAAATTCTTTTGGTCTAGTTATAGTTGATGATTTTTCAAGATTTACGTTGGTGTTCTTTCTCGATGATAAATCGCAGGTCCAAAAGATCTTCAAAAACTTCGCTAGGAAGGCTCAAAATCAATTTGAAGTGAAGATCAAGAAGGTTCGCAGCGACAACGAAACGGAGTTCAAGAACGCAAATGTGGACACCTTTCTTGACGAAGAAGGGATTTCACACGAGTTCTCGGCTACGTACACACCTCAACAAAACGGAGTTGTTGAGAGGAAGAACCGGACGCTCATCGAAATGGCGAGAACGATGCTTGATGAGTACAAGCGCCGAAGCACTTTTGGGCGGAAGCGGTTGAGACAGCTTGTCATGCAACAAATCGCTTGTATCTTCACAAGATACTCGGCAAGACGGCATACGAGCTCCTCACCGGTAACAAACCCCAAGTTGGATACTTTCGAGTATTTGGCTCAAAGTGCTACATTCTTGATAAGCATCGTCGCTCTAAATTTGCTCCTAAATCTCATGAAGGTTTCCTACTAGGTTATGGCTCAAACTCTCACACTTACCGTGTCTACAAAAATTTCACCCAAAAGGTTGAGGAGATGGTAGATGTGAAGTTTGATGAATCTAACGGCTCGCAAGTAGAGCAATTGCCAATTGATGTAGGTGACAAAGATCCTTCGGAAGCAATTCAAGACTTGGCTATTGGCAAGGTTCGTCCAACGGAGGTGAAGGAGAGTACCTCGTCCGTCCGAGTGGAAGCTTCAACTTCACAACAAGGTGAACCAAGAGTTGATACGGAAGCATCCACAAGTGGGACACACCAAGATGAAGAAAACGAGGAAGTGCATCAAGATGAACGTCAACAACCTCCTTCTCCACCACGACAAGAGAACGACAATGCCAACAATGAAGAAGGCCAAGAAGAAGAAGAACAAGATGAAGAAGATGTTCAACGAAGACCCAAGCAGAAGCTTTCACGAGTTCGAGCAAGAGTTGCTAAAGATCATCCCGTCGAGCAAATCTACAATGACATTCAAACCGGGAGAATCACTCGCTCTAAAAATCGTTTAGCTAACTTTTGTGAAAACTATTCTTTCATATCGAGCATTGAACCTATGAAGGTTGAAGAAGCATTGGAAGATCCGGATTGGATAAATGCTATGCATGAAGAGCTACATAACTTTGAGAGGAATCAAGTTTGGACATTGGTTGAGAAGCCCGACAACAACCACAACATCATCGGTACCAAATGGGTGTTTCGCAACAAGCAAGATGAAGATGGACAAGTAGTTCGCAACAAAGCACGTCTCGTCGCCCAAGGCTACACACAAGTCGAAGGTATGGACTATGGTGAGACTTACGCCCCCATTGCTAGACTTGAGTCCATTCGCATCTTACTTGCCTATGCTAATCATCATGATATTACCTTGTACCAAATGGACATTAAAAGTGCTTTTCTAAATGGTGAAATAGAGGACGAAGTTTATGTTAAACAACCTCCCGGCTTTGTCAATCCTAAGAAACCCAATCATGTTTACAAACTTCACAAAGCTCTTTATGGTCTTAAACAAGCTCCTAGAGCTTGGTATAAATGCTTAACCAAGTTTCTTATTGAAAAAGGCTTTGAAATTGGGAAAATTGATTCTACTCTTTTTACTAAAAGGGTTAATGGAGAACTATTTGTGTGCCAAATTTATGTTGATGATATCATATTTGGTTCAACTAACCCTCATTTTAGTGAAAAGTTTGGGAAGCTAATGTTGGAGAAGTTTGGGATGTCTATGATGAGTGAACTCAAATTCTTCCTTGGGCTGCAAATCAAGCAAACTAAGGAAGGTACCTTTGTTTCTCAAACAAAGTACACCAAGGACTTTTTCAAGAAGTTCAATATGCAAGAATGCAAAGGTATGTCTACACCCATGCCTACTAGTGGACATAATGACTTAACCAAAGACGGTGAACCGGTTGATCAAAAGGTTTATCGCTCTATGATCGGTTCATTGTTATATCTATGTGCTTCACGTCCCGATATCATGCTAATGTGTGCATGTGTGCACGATATCAAGCTGCTCCTAAGGAATGTCATCTTAAGGCCGTGAAAAGGATAGTGAGATACTTAATCCATACACCAAACTTTGGCATTTGGTATCCTAAGAGGGCCTCTTTCAATCTTGTTGGCTATTCCGACTCGGACTATGCCGGAGACAATGTTGATAGAAAGTCCACTTCGGGTACTTGTCAATTTCTTGGTAGATCTCTTGTGTCTTGGTACTCCAAGAAACAAAACTCGGTATCCTTATCCACTGCCAAAGCTGAATATATTGCCGCTGGTTCATGTTGTGCTCAATTACTTTGGATGACCCAAACTCTTAAGGATTATGGGATATATGTGAGACATGTTCCATTGCTCTGTGACAATGAAAGTGCTATTAAAATTGGTCATAATCCTGTGCAACATTCTCGAACTAAGCATATTGAAGTTCGTCATCATTTCATTCGAGATCATGTTGCTAAGGGTGACATTGATCTTAAACATGTTCACACCGAAAAGCAATTAGCGGATATATTCACTAAACCTCTTAATGAGAAAGTGTTTTGCAGGTTAAGAGGAGAATTGAACATCATTGATGCTTCAAACTTGGAGTAGAAACTCCATTGGATACATGCAAGACATGAGCTTATGACTAATCCTTGATGTTTTTCTCTTGTGATGAAAATCATATGTCTTGGATATATTTGTATCTTGCATGTTATCTAACTCTTGTAGGTACTTGGTGGAATCCAATTCCATGAGATTGTAATCTACTCACATCTTAAGCAATCTCTACATCACTAAGTCTCTACACCATGGTGGTTGAAGACAAGGAAGCACGAAACCACTCAAACATATCCTTTGACAAATTCTATGTTGAGCTTCATGATTGTCATTTTTGGATACACAAGTGCTCTTCCTTGCAAGAACTAACCCATGTAGGTAGATGGACTAAAATTCCAAGTGGTGCTCCAAATTCTTGATGAGCTACATCAACCTTGAGAAACCCACACAAGTTCAACTACATGGACAACACCACCAACCAAGGTATGTTGTTCCATCTTAGAGAAGCTTTACTCCAAGTCATGAGCTAAAGCAACTCGACAAGATGTGAATACATCAAGATGCTTAAACAAAAAATGGCAACCCCATTTTGAGCTCAAACGATGAGTATGACGTATGATCAAGTGATCTCACTTGACTCCTAAGTCAATATACTCTAACATAGGTGACTTTGTCACCGACCATCTCTAGATGAAGTTCTCTTGTGTTCTTCTCTATGTTTTTGCATTTGTCTCATGCATATTTGTTTCCCCTTTCAAAAAAAACTTCATCTAGATTTCTTTCTTTCTGTTTGCTCTGCATTTTCTGCATTCCAATTCATTGCACATCTTTCAGTAAATTCCTTGCAAATCTTTGTGAGATCTTACTACTCTAGTGAGCTGAGGTGACAAGTGTTTTCTTTGCGATGAAGTCGGTTTCACCGATTTGTTATTTTCGGCCCAACCGAATCTTTTCGGTACGACCGAAGCATACCACTCGGTGCCACCGATTTCATAACAGGAAAAACAATTTGCCACATAATTCTGTGTTTCTTCTGATCCAGCTCCACTCAATGAATCTTGTCCTCTACAAGCATCACATTTTTATCATTGCTTTGTTCTATGTCTCAAGGACCAAACCCATTTGACAGATTCCAGAAGATCCTTCTTGGAAATTGATGTCAAAGGGGGAGAGAGAGAACATCAAAGCTTATCATTTGGAGATAGAGAGAGAGCATCAAAACTTATCACCTTCCTTCTTAAGGGGGGAGAGAGAGACCTTCTAGGGGGAGAGACCCTCAAAAGGAAGAGAGAGATCTCCAGGGGGAGAGAATACTTAAGTAGAAAATATTTCTCAAGGATCCCAGATGCTTGGTGTTCAAGAGGAGAGATGTCCACATGTCTTCTTGAGGGGAGAGACATGTTCATATGTTCTGTTGTGCGTATTTGCATTAGCATGCATCAGCTCTGATCATCATTCATATCTTTCAGCTCTGTTTTCTTTCAGCTTTGATTTTCTATTCCCTATCTTCTCCCAATATCCCATGTTAGATTCAGGGGGAGCAAGACATCAAAGGGAAAGAGATCATTTAAATTCATTGCATATCTTCACTCTTGGGGACATGTCAAATTCATATGGTACTTAGTACTCACTCTCTACATGTCATCCCAGTCTTGGTATTCTTGTGGTTTCTTTTGTTTGCCTTGGTTAGTAGATGCATCTGTGTTATCTAACTTTGTTTACGCAGGTTCATTCCATCCTAAGCCAACTCAAGACCACAAGGTAAGTATATGCATCACAATCATGTGTATGAGGAATTCTTGCTGATGTACATATTGTTTGCAAGAAGAACTCATGAGCATGAAGGTATTTTCTTTAACATCCTTTGCTCTAATGCATATGGCCAAGATACATGTAACACATTGCCTTCTCTATCATGTTTATGCTCTCACATGCTTCTATGTTCCATATTCACATGATTGCATACATGTAGGGGGAGCCTATGCTTGTTACATGTCTTTCCAAAGCTTTACTTGCTATTATTTATATCTTTTATCTAAAGCTTTGATGTATGTTGCCATCAATTACCAAAAAGGGGGAGATTGAAAGCACAAGTGCTCCATAGGTGGTTTTGGTAATTAATGTCAACATATCTCTTGTTGGACTAACACTTTTATCTAGTATATTTCAGATAAGTTCAACAATGGAGTGGCATGGACTAAAGGACGTGGGAACTCCTTCAAGATGCTAAGGACAAAGGATTGGCTCAAGCTACAAGCTCAAGACTCTTCATCTTACATTTTTAGTGGTCCAAGATCACATTGAGTCTATAGGAAAAGCCAATACTATCAAGGAGGGATGAGGTGTTGCTTAATGAGCCTCTTGCTTCATGTGCTTAGTGATATGCTCCAAAACCCTCAGCTACTTTCCCACTTCCACAAATGACCTAAACCCAAAGCCAAAATCGGTCACACCGATTCTTCCTATCCGGCGCCACCGATTCCAAAAGTCATAGCCACTGCCACAAACCCCAAGCAAATCGGTCTTACCGATAGGGATCTCGGACTCACCGAGATGGGATTGTAATCTCTCTGTGTATGTCCATTATCAAAATCGGTCTCACCGAGTTTGAGCAATCGGTACTACCGAGATTACAATGCAAACTCTCTGGAAACTTATGACCAAAATCAGTTCCATCGAGTTTGAGTAATCGGTCCCACCGAGTTTGCCTGACCAACTCTCTGGAAAGCTTTTTACCAAAATCAGTCTCATCGAGTTTGTATAATCGGTCTTACCAAGATTACGTTATGCCCTAACCCTAATCGAATCGGTCTAATCGAGTTGCATTTCGGTCCCAACGAAAATCCGAACGGTCACATTATTTGCTAAATCGGTCTGACCGAGTTTAACGATTCGGTCCCACCGAGTTTGGTAGATTGTGTGTAACGGTTAGATTTTGTGTGGAGGCTATATATACCCCTCCACCTCCTCTTCATTCATGGAGAGAGCCATCAGAACAAACCTACACTTCCAGCATACATTTTCTGAGAGAGAACTACCTACTCATGTGTTGAGACCAAGATATTCCATTTCTACCATATGAATCTTGATCTCTAGCCTTCCCAAGTTGCTTTCCACTCAAATCTTCTTTCCACCAGATCCAAAACCTATGAGAGAGAGTTGAGTGTTGGGGAGACTATCATTTGAAGCACAAGAGCAAGGAGTTCATCATCAACGCACCATTTGTTACTTCTTGGAGAGTGGTGTCTCCTAGATTGGCTAGGTGTCACTTGGGAGCCTCCGACAAGATTGTCGAGTTGAACCAAGGAGTTTGTAAGGGCAAGGAGATCGCCTACTTCGTGAAGATCTACCGCTAGTGAGGCAAGTCCTTCGTGGGCGATGGCCATGGTGGGATAGACAAGGTTGCTTCTTCGTGGACCCTTCATGGGTGGAGCCCTCCGTGGACTCGCGCAACCGTTACCCTTCGTGGGTTGAAGTCTCCATCAATGTGGATGTACGATAGCACCACCTATCGGAACCACACCAAAAACATCCGTGTCTCCAATTGCGTTTAAATCCTCCAAACCCTTCCCTTTACTTTCTTGCAAGTTGCATGCTTTACTTTCCGCTGCCCATATACTCTTTGCATGCTTGCTTGATATGTATTGTGAATGTTAAACTTGTGCCTAAACTCCACTTAAACTCAAAGAAACTTAAAAACTGCAACTTTGGTACTTAGTGTCTAATCACCCCCCCTCTAGACACCTCTTCTCAAGGTCCTACAGGAGGCCCAACAGATGAATTTCGGCCGCCTATCCTGATGGTCCAGTGCGCACGGGGTAAGTTGGGCCCGTGCGCACGGGGGTCTCATGGGCACGGTATAAGCCCGTGCGCACGAGGTGTTACAACGTCAGCTCCCTGTGTATCCCGTGGGCACGGGGTCTCGGGGGCCCGTGTGCATGGGGTCGCCTGGGACTTGCATACTTGTTCCCTTTGGAATCCTTCTTCTTCCTAGTGGATGCTCCTCGTCTCCCTTGATGTGGTCAACCTCGATGATGGTGTACATGTACTCTTGATCTTGGACTCCTCCTCGATGAATGTGTAGCTCCGCTCACACCTATGTATGCACACGAGAGAGGGGTCAAGTAGTATACCATCCTTGAAGGATACAAATGGACACGTGGAAAGGAGATGATTCACCTTTATGTATGTGAAGTAGATGTGGCACGTGGCACTTGCCAAATGGACTCTTAACATGGTGATGCCCGTAGGATGCTCCGCATCATCCCCTCCCCCTTGGGAAAGATGCATCCTCGAATCAAGAACCAAATCACCATGGGAAAGAGATGGCGTCATCGTGTTGAAGTGGATGATCACCAAGTATTCATCATGTGGGAGCTTGAAATGGGCACTCTCCAATGTTGCAACGTTTTGTAATTCCTTCAAAAGGAGCAAAGACAACAAACACTTGGAAAAACAAATGTGGTTAGCGTTAGTGAAAAACCAAGCATTCAAGAGGTGATTCACCCAACAAGTGCCGTCATCAAGCATAGCATGTGGTTTGACAAAGAAGTGTGGCATGGCATTTAAGCATATAGATTGAGAACAATCAAGGACATCATGGAAACAAGCATGCAAATGAGAGGTAGAGATGCAAAGATGTGTGACAAGAGAGTAAGCATCTACCTCAAGGGCATAGCAAGAATGCATAATGGTCTATGGTAGGCATAGGAATCGTTCACAACACCAAATATAGCGAAATGTCTAAACAAATGGGGCAAGTGCAAGACAATCCAAGCATAATGTCCATCGGGTGTAGTGAAGATATCGTGGCACCCAACACAATGGAAAGAGCAATTGTTCAACATGTGTGAGGCAATCAAGTCAATTATGTGACAATCAAAGGTGCAAGGCATACGTGAAGAAAAGACATTGTTGCACCCAAACATATGATAGTAGCAAATAATGAACAAGTTGGATGCAACATACACAAGGCATATATGTCATGAGGCATAGCAATGTGGAAATCATGAACGAAAGCACTATTTCTAACATGTGTGCAATCGGGTGGTCCAAGATGACCAAAAAGTCTCATGGTGGAAGAATCACAAGTAGTATGATCCACAATATCCATGCTCATGGTTTTGTGTTTCTCGAAAGAGAATGATATTACCTCGAAAGCGTGTCCTTGTGCGTCCTTCACAATACCGAAGCACAAGCAAAAGCGGTGTAGAAGCAAGTCGTGGTCAAAAGTATGAGGCTCGCTCTCAAGAGCTCGAATGGTCAACTCACGTGAAGTACACTGCAAAAAAAATACACTTCTGTGATGATACAAGTTTGTCACAATAGGTCACGTTTTCTATCATGTATGTACACCCATGACGATTTTATGACACAAGATAGTCATACCTGTGCTGTCGTAGAAGTGTTCCATGACAATACCAAAATTATCATCACTGAAGTGTTCACTTCCATGACGATAAATGACGTGTCATGGAAGTGCTTTCGTCAAGGGTAACTGAAAGCACAAGTGCTCCCTAGGTGGTTTTGGTAATTAATGTCAACATATCTCTTGTTGGACTAACACTTTTATCTAGTATGTTTCAGATAAGTTCAACAATGGAGTGGCATGGACTAAAGGATGTGGGAACTCCTTCAAGATGCTAAGGACAAAGTATGGGCTGAGGCTTCAAGCTCAAGACCCTTCATTTTACATTTTAGTGATCCAAGATCACATTGAGTCTATAGGAAAAGCCAATACTATCAAGAAGGGATGAGGTGTTGCTTAATGAGTTTCTTGCTCCACAGTGCTTAGTGATATGCTCCAAAACCCTCAACTACTTTCCCACTTCCACACATATGACCTAAACCTAAAGTCAAACTCGGCCACACCGATTCTTTCTATCCGGCACCACCGAGTTCAGATGTCACAGCCACTGCCACAAACCCTAGGCAAATCGGTCTTACCGATAGGGATCTCGGTCTCACCGAGATGGGATTGTAATCTCTCTGTGTATGTCCATTACCAAAATCGGTCTCACCGAGTTTGAGCAATCGGTACTACCGAGATTACAATGCAAACTCTCTGGTTAACTTATTACCAAAATCGGTCCCACCGAGTTTGAGTAATCGGTCCCACCGAGTTTACCTGACCAACTCTGTGGTTAGCTTATTACCAAAATCGGTCTCACCGAGTTTGTGTAATCGGTCTCACTGAGATTATGTTATGCCCTAACCCTAACCATATCGGTCCTACTGAGTTGCATGTCGGTCCCACCGAAAATCCTAACAGTCACTAGGTTTACTAAATCGGTCCGAGTTTGTTGATTCGGTCCCACCGAGTTTGGTAAATTGTGTGTAACAGTTAGATTTGTGTGGAGGCTATATATACCCCTCCACCTCCTCTTCATTCATGGAGAGAGCCATCAGACTGAACCTACACTTCCAACTTACCATTTCTGAGAGAGAACTACCTACTCATGTGTTGAGGCCGAGATATTCCATTCCTACCATATGAATCTTGATCTCTAGCCTTCCCCAAGTTGCTTTCCACTCAAATCTTCTTTACACCAGATCCAAATCCTATGAGAGAGAGTTGAGTGTTGGGGAGACTATCATTTGAAGCACAAGAGCAAGGAGTTCATCATCAACGCACCATTTGTTACTTCTTGGAGAGTGGTGTCTCCTAGATTGGCTAGGTGTCACTTGGGAGCCTCCGACAAGATTGTGGAGTTGAACCAAGTAGTTTGTAAGGGCAAGGAGATCGCCTACTTCGTGAAGATCTACCGCTAGTGAGGCAAGTCCTTCGTGGGTGCCGGCCATGGTGGGATAGACAAGGTTTCTTCTTCGTGGACCCTTCGTGGGTGGAGCCCTCCGTGGACTCGTGCAACCGTTACCTTTCGTGGGTTGAAGTCTCCATCAACATGGATGTACGATAGCACCACCTATCGGAACCACGACAAAAACATTCGTGTCTCCAATTGCGTTTGAATCCTCCAAAACCCTTCCCTTTACATTCTTGCAAGTTGCATGCTTTACTTTCTGCTGCGCATATACTCTTTGCATGCTTGCTTGTTATGTATTGTGAATGTTAAACTTGTGCCTAAACTCCACTTAAACTTAAAGAAGTTAAAAACTGCAACTTTGATACTTAGTGTCTAATCACCCCCCCTCTAGACACCTCTTATCAAGGTCCCCCAAGTGGTATCAGAGCATTGGTCTCCATTGCCTTGGTTTAATCACCATTGGAGGAAGATGGATGAGTCTACTTTGGGGAGTCTTAGACATAGAGTGCCTATACTTGATGGAGAGTACTTTCATGAGTGAAAAAATGAGATGCTTGTAATTTTCAATCAATATCATTTGAACAAGTACATTGCTAGCCCTTGTGCACCTCATGTTGATCCTATGCATCCTACTCTTGATGAGTCAATTGACATGATTAGGAATCTTAGAACTGTTAATCTTATCACCAGAGGCTTGCCTAGAAACTTAATTAGAAACTTGCCTACTCTTGAGTGTGCCTACACTATATGGAAATTTCTTGAGGAACGCTTTCCAAATTATTCCTTGAAAAATCTAGATGAAATTGTCCATAAGTCTATTGCTTTGAGTAACATGAATACTAGCGATCCTATGTTTGATGATCGTCTATTTGAGCTTACAAACCTTATGCATGCCAAAGGAGATGTTGGAATTATTAGTGATATTATTTTCGAAGCTATAAGAATTCATAAGCAAGATCATTGTCAAACTCACTCTAACGAATTACCCTCTCTAGGACTTGATCCACCACATGACGATGTTGAACATGGATACTATGATGATGATGATGATAGTGACTTCGATCTTGACGATGCAATGAGACATTTTGGTCTTATGGCAAATCTTCGGGGATATATGTCAGGAGGAAAGGAATGGGTTCTTGATAGTGGATGTACCGATCACATGACCGGAGATAAAGACATGTTTCGTGAGCTTGCAGAAAATGATGGTCCTCGAAAGTATGTCACTTTCGGTGACAACTCAAAGCATAAGGTGGTTGGCCTCGGTAAGGTGGCCATATCACATGATAGCTCCATACAAAATGTCATGCTCGTTGAATATCTTGGTTACAACTTACTTTCAGTATCTAGACTTGCCGATTTCGGTTTCAATGTTCTATTTACTGAAGTAGATTGCCAAGTGTTTCGTCGAGATAATCATAAAATGGTCTTTACCGGTGTGCATGGAGGTGATCTATACATTGTTGATTTCACTAAAAAGGCTCAACCTAAAACTTGCTTCATTGCTAAATCCTCAAAAGGTTGGTTTTGGCATAGACGATTAGGTCATGTTGGTATGCGAAACCTTGACAAGCTTATTAAAGGAAATCATATCCTTGGAGTTAACAATGTCATATTTGATAAGGATAGACTTTGCAGCGCTTGTCAGGCAGGTAAACAGGTTGGAGGAAGGCATCCCGTGAAGAACATCATGACCACAAGGAGGCCACTCGAGCTAGTTCACATGGATCTTTTTAGGCCCAACGCTTACAAGAGTCTCGGTGGAAATTCTTTTGGTCTAGTTATAGTTGATGATTTTTAAAGATTTACATGGGTGTTCTTTCTCGATGATAAATCATAGGTCCAAAAGATCTTCAAAAACTTCGCTAGGAAGGCCCAAAATCAATTTGAAGTGAAGATCAAGAAGGTTCGCAGCGACAACGGAACGGAGTTCAAGAACGCAAATGTGAACACCTTTCTTGATGAAGAAGGGATTTCACACGAGTTCTCGGCTACGTACACACCTCAAAAAAATGGAGTTGTTGAGAGGAAGAACCGGATGCTCATCGAAATGGCGAGAACGATGCTTGATGAGTACAAGACGCCGAAGCACTTTTGGGCAGAAGCGGTTGAGACAACTTGTCATGCAACAAATCGCTTGTATCTTCACAAGCTACTCGGCAAGACGGCATACGAGCTTCTCACCGGTAACAAACCCCAAGTTCGATACTTTCGAGTATTCGGCTCAAAGTGCTACATTCTTGATAAGCATCATCGTTCTAAATTTGCTCCTAAGTCTCATGAAGGTTTCCTACTAGGTTATGGCTCAAACTCTCACACTTGCCGTGTCTACAACAACTTCACCCGAAAAGTTGAAGAGACGGTAGATGTGAAGTTTGATGAATCTAACGGCTCGCAAGTAGAGCAATTGCCAATTGATGTAGGAGACAAAGATCCTTCGGAAGCAATCCAAGACTTGTCTATTGGCAAGGTCCGTCCAACGGAGGTGAAGGAGAGTACCTCGTCCGTCCAAGTGGAAGCTGCTACTTCACGACAAGGTGAACCAAGAGTTGATACGAAAGCATCCACAAGTGGGACACACCAAGATGAAGAAAACGAGGAAGTGCATCAAGATGAACGTCAACAAACTCCTTCTCCACCACGACAAGAGAACGACAACGCCAACAATGAAGAAGGCCAAGAAGAAGAACAAGATGAAGAAGAAGTTCAACCAAGAGTCCAGCAAAATCTTTCACGAGTTCGAGTAAGAATTTCTAAAGACCATCCCGTCGAGCAAATCTACAATGATATTCAAACCGGGAGAATCACTCGCTCTAAAACTCGTTTAGCTAACTTTTGTGAAAACTATTCTTTCATCTCTAGCATTGAACCTATGAAGGTCGAAGAAGCATTGGAAGATCCGGATTTGATAAATGCTATGCATGAAGAGCTACACAACTTTGAGAGGAACCAAGTTTGGACATTGGTTGAGAAGCCCGACAATAACCACAACATCATCGGTACCAAATGGGTGTTTCGCAACAAGCAAAATGAAGATGGACAAGTAGTTCGCAACAAAGCACGTCTCGTTGCCCAAGGCTACACACAAGTCGAAGGTCTGGACTATGGTGAGACTTACGCTCCCGTTGCTAGACTTGAGTCCATTCGCATCTTACTTGCCTATGCTAATCATCATGATATCACCTTGTACCAAATGGACATTAAAAGTGCTTTTCTAAATGGTGAAATAGAGGAGGAAGTTTATGTTAAGCAACCTCCCGGCTTTGTCAATCCTAAGAAACCAAATCATGTTTACAAACTTCACAAAGCTCTTTATGGTCTTAAACAAGCTCCTAGAGCGTGGTATAAATGCTTGACCAAGTTCCTTATTGAAAAAGGCTTTGAAATTGGGAAAATTGATTCCACACTTTTTACAAAAAGGGTTAATGGAGAACTATTTGTGTGCCAAATCTGTGTTGATGATATTATATTTGGTTCAACTAACCCTCATTTTAGTGAAAAGTTTGGGAAGCTAATGTTGGAGAAGTTTGAGATGTCTATGATGAGTGAACTCAAATTCTTTCTTGGGTTGCAAATCAAGCAAACTAAGGAAGGTACTTTTGTTTCTCAAACAAAGTACACCAAGGACTTATTCAAGAAGTTGAATATGCAAGAGTGCAAAGGTATGTCTACACCCATGCCTACTAGTGGACATCTTAATTTGACCAAAGATGGTGAACCGGTTGATCAAAAGATTTATCGCTCTATGATTGGTTCATTGTTATATCTATGTGCTTCACGTCCCGATACCATGCTAAGTGTGTGCATGTGTGCACGATATCAAGCCGCTCCTAAAGAATGTCATCTTAAGGCCGTGAAAAGGACAGTGAGATACTTAATCCATACACCAAATTTTGGCATTTGGTATCCTAAGAGGGCCTCTTTCAATCTTGTTGGCTACTCCGACTCGGACTATGTCGGAGACAAGGTTGATAGAAAGTCCACTTCGGGTACTTGTCAATTTCTTGGTAGATCTCTTGTGTCTTGGTCCTCCAAGAAACAAAACTCGGTATCATTATCCACCACCGAAGCGGAATACATTGCCGCTGGTTCATGTTGTGCTCAGTTACTTTGGATGACCCAAACTCTTAAAGATTATGGGATATATGTGAAACATGTTCCATTGCTTTGTGACAATGAAAGTGCTATCAAAATTGGTCATAATCCCGTACAACATTCTCGAACTAAGCATATTGAAGTTCGTCATCATTTCATTCGAGATCATGTTGCTAAGGGTGACATTAATCTTAAGCATGTTCGCACCGAAAAGCAATTAGCGGATATATTCACTAAACCTCTTGATGAGAAAGTGTTTTGCAGGTTGAGAGGAGAATTGAACATCATAGATGCTTCAAACTTGGAGTAGAAACTCCATTGGACACATGCAAGACATGATCTTATGACTAATCCTTGATATTTCTCTTATGATGAAGATCTTATGTCTTGGATATATTTGCATCTTGCATGTCATATAACCCATGTAGGTACTTGGTTGGATCAAATTCCATGAGGTTGTAATCTACTCACATCTTGAGCAATCTCTACATCACCGAGTCTCTACACTATGGTGGTTGAAGACAAGGAAGCACGGAACCATTCAAACATATCCCTTGACAAATTCTATGTTGAGCTTCATGATTGTCATTTTTGGATACACAAGTGCTCTTCCTTGCAAGAACTAACCCATGTAGGTAGATGGACTCAAATTCCAAGTGGTGCTCCCAATTCTTGATGAGCTACATCAACCTTGAGCAACCCACACAAGTTCAACTACATGTTCAACACCACCAACCAAGGTATGTTATTCCATCTTAGAGAAGCTTTACTCCAAGTCATGAGCTAAAGCAACTCGACAAGATGTGAATACATCAAGATGCTTAAAAGAAAAATGGCAACCCCATTTTGAGCTTAAACGATGAGTATGACCTATGATCAAGTGATCTCACTTGACTCCTAAGTCAATATACTCTAACATAGGTGACTTTGTCATCGACCATCTCTAGATGAAGTTCTCTTGTGTTCTTTTCTGTGTTTTTGCATTTGTCTCATGCATATTTGTTTCCCCTTTCCAAAAAAAACTTCATCTAGATTTCTTTCTGTTTGCTCTGCATTTTCTGCATCCAATTCATTGCATATCATTCAGTAAATTCCTTGCAAATCTTTGTGAGATCTTACTAGTCTAGTGAGCTGAGGTGACAAGTGTTTTCTCTACGATGAACTCGGTTCCACCAATTTGTTGTTTTCGGTCCAACCGAATCCTTTCGGTACAAACGAAGCATACCACTCGGTGCCACCAATTTCACAACAGGAAAAACAGTTTGCCACTTATTCCGTGTTTCCTCTGATCCAGCTCCACTCAATGAATCTTGTCCTCTACAAGCATCACATTTATATAAATGCTTTGTGCTATGACTCAAGGATAAAACCCTTCTTGGAAATTGATGTCAAAGGGGGGAGAGAGATCACATCAAAGCTTATCACTTAGAGAGATCACATCAGAGAGAGAGAGTATCACCTCCTCAGGGGGAGAAAGAGATCTCCAGGGGGAGAGAATACTCAAGTAGAAAGTATTTCTCAAGGATCCCAGATGCTTGGTGTTCAAGAGGAGAGATGCCACATGTCTTCTTGAGGGGAAAGACATGTTCATATGTGCTTATTTGCATTAGCTCTGTTCATTTATATCTTTCAGCTCTGATTTTCTGTTCCCTATCTTCTCCCAGTATCCCATGCTAGATTCAGGGGGAGCAAGACATCTAAGGGAAAGAAATCACTTAAATCCATTGCATATCCTTACTCTTGGGGACATGTCTAACCCAATGTGGTACTTAGTACTCACTCTCTACATGTCATCCCAGTCTTGGTACTCTTGTGGTTTCTTCTGTTTGCTCTGGCTAGTAGATGTACCTATGTTATCTAACCTTGTTTACGCAGGTTCATTCCATCCTAATCCAACTCAAGACTACAAGGTAAGTATATGCATCACAATCATGTGTATGAGGAATTCTTGCTGATGTACATACTGTTTGCAAGAAGGGCTCATGGGCATGAAGGTATTTTCTTTTACATTCTTTGCTCTGATGCATATGGCCAAGATACATGTAACACATTGCCTACTCTATCATGGTTATGCTCTCACATGACTCTATATTCCATATTCACATGATTGCATACATGTAGGGGGAGCCTATGCTTGTTACATGTCTTTCCAAAGCTTTACTTGCTATTATTTATATCTTTATCCAAAGCTTTGATGTATGTTGTGATCAATTACCAAAAAGGGGGAGATTGAAAGCACAAGTGCTCCCTAGGTGGTTTTGGTAATTAATGTCAACATATCTCTTGTTGGACTAACACTTTTATCTAGTATGTTTCAGATAAGTTCAACAATGGAGTGGCATGGACTAAAGGATGTGGGAACTCCTTCAAGATGCTAAGGACAAAGGATTGGCTCAAGCTTCAAGCTCAAGACTCTTCATTTTACATTTTAGTGATCCAAGATCACATTGAGTCTATAGGAAAAGCCAATACTATCAAGAAGGGATGAGGTGTTGCTTAATGAGTTTGTTGCTCCACAGTGCTTAGTGATATGCTCCAAAACCCTCAACTACTTTCCCACTTCGACACATATGACCTAAACCTAAAGTCAAACTCGGCCACACCGATTCTTTCTATCCGGCACGACCGAGTTCAGATGTCATAGCCACTGCCACAAACCCTAGGCAAATCGGTCTTACCGATAGGGATCTCGGTCTCACCGAGATGGGATTGTAATCTCTCTATGTATGTCCATTACCAAAATCGGTCTCACCGAGTTTGAGCAATTGGTACTACTGAGATTACAATGCAAACTCTCTAGTTAACTTATTACCAAAATCGGCCCCACCGAGTTTGAGTAATCGGTCCCACCGAGTTTACCTGACCAACTCTCTGGTTAGCTTATTACCAAAATCGGTCTCACCGAGTTTGTGTAATCGGTCTCACCGAGATTACGTTATGCCCTAACCCTAACCATATCGGTCCTATCGAGTTGCATGTTGGTCCCACCAAAAATCCTAACAGTCACTAGGTTTACTAAATCGGTCCGACTGAGTTTGTTGATTCGGTCCCACCGAGTTTGGTAAATTGTGTGTAAAGGTTAGATTTTGTGTGGAGGCTATATATAGCCCTCCACCTCCTCTTCATTCGTGGAGAGAGCCATTAGACTGAACCTGCACTTCCAACTTACCATTTTCGTGAGAGAACTACCAACTCATGTGTTGAGGCCAAGATATTCCATTCCTACCATATGAATCTTGATCTCTAGCCTTCCCCAAGTTGCTTTCCACTCAAATCTTCTTTCCACCAGATCCAAATCCTATGAGAGAGAGTTGAGTGTTGGGGAGACTATCATTTGAAGCACAAGAGCAACGAGTTCATCATCAACGCACCATTTGTTACTTCTTGGAGAGTGGTGTCTCCTAGATTGGCTAGGTGTCACTTGGGAGCCTCCGACAAGATTGTGGAGTTGAACCAAGGAGTTTGTAAGGGCAAGGAGATCGCCTACTTCGTGAAGATCTACCGCTAGTGAGGCAAGTCCTTCGTGGGCGACGACCATGGTGGGATAGACAAGGTTGCTTCTTCGTGGACCCTTCGTGGGTGGAGCCCTCCATGGACTCGCGCAACCGTTACCTTTCGTGGGTTGAAGTCTCCATCAACGTGGATGTACGATAGCACCACCTATTGGAACCACGACAAAAACATCCATGTCTCCAATTGCGTTTGAATCCTCCAAAACCCTTCCCTTTACATTCTTGCAAGTTGCATGCTTTACTTTCCGCTGCTCATATACTCTTTGCATGCTTGCTTGTTATGTATTGTGAATGTTAAACTTGTGCCTAAACTCCAGTTAAACTTAAAGAAGTTAAAAACTGCAACTTTGATACTTAGTGTCTAATCACCCCCCTCTAGACACCTCTTCTCAAGGTCCTACAGTAACCAACACATGGCATCCACCGTAACGGGTCTCCGTTAAGCTACCGGGTCCGGTTTTGGATTCGATAACTCATTTACGGCCCGGACCAATGGGGTTTTTCCACGTGTAAGATTCTCATTGGCCGAAGGAAACACATGTCAGCTCATCATTGGGTCAGATAGGCGCCTATGATATGTCGACACGTACGACGGCCCAACATTGGCCCATTTAGCTTACAAAGGTCAGCCCATTTGACTTGGTCAAAAGTTAGCGGGTCGGCCCATGAAAAGCCTATTAATGTTCTACTCGCATATAGCCCATTTTACGGCCCGGTAACTCACGGCCCGTTAGGGCCTTCCCGAAATCAGCCCAACAACGTCATATGGACCATCGAATATAACACTAGTCCATTTCACTTTTGGCCCATGTATGGCCCACGATGTCTTTCGGCCCATATGAGGCCTTTTGTACCTTTAGGCCCTTTAGTGGCCCACGATGACTCTAGCCCATAATGAACAGTAAATTTCTTTGTGCCCATTAACGACCCATGATTCACATGGGCCGTTTCCAGCCCATGTTAGCTTTTGGCCTACTGACGGCCCATACATTCTTGGGCGCCTTTCCGGCCCTCGATTACTTCTAGCCCATTACTAGCATGTTCCCCTAATGGGCCAAATTCGGCCCGTGGTTAGAATCGGCCCGTTTGTGGCATGTTAACCCATTGCACCGTTTCCAGCCCATCCTATATTCTGACCCATTAACGACCCGTTATGCTTGTGACAGAATTAAGCCTTTGCTGCCTTCTGGCCTGTTAATAGCCCGTTACCATGCTAGCCCGATACCAATTACGCCTGTTTACGATCCATGTGGACCCATTTATCCGACAGCCCGAGGCCCACCGATTCTATGGCCCGTTGGAGGCCCATTTATCCGACGACCCATAGGAGGCCCATGGATCCTACAGCCTGTAACAGGGTCAAGGTTACCACGGTCTGTATATAGCCTAGGGTTGTTGCGGCCACTAGCAAACCAGGGAAAAAGAAGACTAGGAAATAAATAAGCCAGAAACTAATGCTAGGCTATTAAGGCAATTGCACAGATTACATCGACTGGGCATCAAAGTTCGCCACCAGTGCAAATATAGGGAACACCCTACACTATACGAAAATAGGTTGTTGTTTTCTTCAGCCGATGGATGCACGTTAAGAACAAATTTTGTATCGCAACAAAACAAATTACAACCATAAAACAAAAGGAAGGTTGGCATAAAATTTAACAGTCTGGCAGATATATGCACCACCAGAAGTTCAGAAGCTCGGTTCATTTGACCTAACTGTTACGTTTGCATGTTGTACTGTCCAATGGAGCACCATAACCTTCGCCTTCATTTCTTCTAGTCTCCCGAACAACATAGCAAATGTCTGATAGTCTGGTTTCAAAACTATGCATATCTTGACAACATCGAACAATGGATGTCCTTGTTTCACAAAGGGTCTCTGTTAGGGAATGGACTTGTGTCTAGAGCGTAGATATAACATTGTTTTGAGCTTGCATATCTTGATCATGAGGTAGTTTGGACGGGATTGCCTTAACAACCAACCCAGTATTACGCAGGAACGTGCTTTTGGCACTGTTAGTGGACAGGTACTGACCCACTGCAGCAAGAGGTGACATTGTGGTTATAGTTGCCTCATCACCTTCAGAAGGTGGCGGTTCCACCATTTTTTCCATAGCTTGCTGAAAAGTTGAGTTTTTACATTAATAGTACCCGAACAGAAGATATTGAGGAGGCAGCAAAACCAAACAAAATAGCTTTGTTCTATATACAGAACTTATTCTGGTGAATCCGTGTAAAATATTAGTTGTATTTTACTGCAAAGTACATAATAAAACCAGATTCCAAACATATGACCATGTACCATGGCTAATGTATTATCTATTTCTTCACATTGTATTGATAGCTAAGGATAAAGAGACAAAGTTTATAATACGGTAAGCATAGTATGACATCATTCATATCACAAAACAACTAAGAACAGACACACATGCAATATAACGTTGTGTGGGCAAGTCCAGCATGGAACTAGACTACAAATCAAGATCAAAGGAACATCAATCCTCTCTTTTAAACCTTGTAAGGTGCAATGATATGCTAAGACAATTGCGTATAAAATTGAAAAGAGTAATAGACATTGGCTGCAAACCGTGCAGTACAATGCACAAGTCAGAGTAAGTAGTAGTTAAAAGGCATGAGGATTAAGGACTTACAACAACGGCTTTGACTGGCGTAGTCATGCCCTTCGTCTTGCTGGTGTGACAGTCCTTGAAGATTTCCACAACATTCAGCTCAGGTACTTTTTGGTCCTTGCGGGTGGGGGAGTCCTGGATTAGGGGGTATCCGGACAGCCGGACTATATACTTTGGCCGGACTGATGGACCGTGAAGATACAAGACTCAAGACTTCTTCCCGTGTCCGTATAGGACTCTCCTTTGCATGGAAGACAAGCTTGGCGATCCGGATATTAGATCTCCTTGTTTGTAAAACCGACTCTATGTAAACCATAGCCCCCTCCGGTGTCTATATAAACTGGAGGGTTTGGTCCGTATAAGGACAATCATAATCATCATAGGCTAGCTCCTAGGGTTTAGCCTCTACGATCTCGTGGTAGATCAACTCTTGTAATACTCATATCATGAAGATCAATCAAGCAGGAAGTAGGGTTTTACCTCCATCGAGAGGGCCCGAACCTGGGTAAAACATCATGTCCCTTGCCTCCTGTTACCATTAGCCTTAGACGCACAGATCGGGACCCCCTACCCGAGATCCACCGGTTTTGACACCGACAATTGTGCTTTCATTGAGAGTTCCTCTGTGTCGTTGCTGCAAGGGTCAATGGCCCGCCTCATTGTCAAGGACAACATCACCTCTAGGGGAGCACTGGTGGTAGGCCAAACTCTCCGACTAGGCAGCTTCTTCATGGCCGCCCGATCGGCTTCTGCGCCGATGATGACCTCTCGGGTCATCAAAAACAGCCTCCACATCAACTCGGAACTCGCCGAACAGATGGATCCAATGGATCTCTCCTCCTCCAATGAGCTCTTGGATCGCATCGCCGCTTTGAGAGTCGCTATAGACTATGATCGGATTGGGCTTAAACTCGACCAAAGGGATATTAAATCCCCACCAATCACCCACAAGATAGCGGTAGTGGAGGAGCCACACTTGGATTATCCCTCTATTTTGAGGATGAACTATGTCCGGATTACCGAGCTCTCTGAGCCGGATACCTGTTCACGGGAGGACACGACCCAGGCCCCAAACTTAGAATCGGGCAACAGGCCAGAAAAATCGGGCAGCTCCCCGGAGCTCGAGCTGCCAAGCCCGGAAGCTCCTCTGCCCCGAGGCGTTAGATCGGATCAAAATCCAGATTTAACTACGCCCACCCACCCAGACTTAAGCCGTCTCTCCCACATCAGACAAGAGCCCCAAGAGACAGTACATCGCTACTGGGCCAGATTCCTCCTTATGATAAACAAGGTCAAGGACTGTCGCGAGGAGGTCGCAATCTCACTTTTTTGCAAAAATTGCACAAGCAAAGGGATCCTTAATGCTATAAGTCGCCATGACATAGTACACTTTGCTGACTTAGCAGCCATAGTACAGAAGTACTGTGCGATGAAAAGTACGTGGAAAACCCAAACAAACTGTCAGGACCCCGACTCGATGCCACATCGATCTAGCATGTAACACCTCATATCGCTTTGCGGCCTCACGCACGGTATCCCCACGGGTGTCGCCTTACCTTTGCCCGGGACCGTTTGCGCATTTTGGCACACGTATATGATGGTGTCGCTAGCATCCATATGATAAAGAGCCCGGGCTGACATGGCTAGTCGTAAACCCCAAGTGGCACTAACTTACAGGGACAGGCATCCATGACCCAGCATCGAACGTGTCGGTCATCAGCGAGTGAATCCAGGCTGTAGCACTGGGCTAACAGGACTCCGGTGAACCGGGCTGTAGCGGGCTAGCAGGACTCAGGTATTCATCGCGTGACATTTCCCCGAAGGGACAGACACAGGATCGAAGAAGGACACATGCCGGCCTGCCTAAGTGTTCCGGAGCAGTAGCAAGCTACCAGGGCTCAGTGGAAGCACTAGGAGACATTTCCCGGTAAGAAAGGCTACTAAGAATAAACAACTAGATAGTCAGATCCCACACATAGCACTACACATTACACGTACGTATAACATGCAAGTATGTGTTGTACAACATGGCATCACAGCATAACTCAACAATCATATAGATAAAGGCTCAGAAGAGCCGTCATAGCATTTATTGCAAACAGGGGTCACACGACCCGTCATACAGAGCATACAAGCAACAAGCGGAAGCATTACATGTCTGGGTACAGACATCTACAAATGAAAAAGGCTGAAGAGCCTGACTATCTACAACATCCGATCAAGATCGTAGCTGAGGTACTAGCTACTAGTCGTAGTCCACGAGAACACTAGTAAGACCGAAGTCTCCGCTGCAAAAACATAAATAAAGCAACATGAGTACAAAGGTACTCAGCAAGACTTACATCAGATCCTATCGTACATGCATTGGTATCAAGAGGGTAATGTGGGGTTTAGTTGCAGCAAGCCAGCTTTGACTCTGTGGCTATCCTATTCTACGACTACCAGAAACTCTTGAGGTGAAACAACGTACACGAGTCCACTACTCACCACACAATACACTACTATGGATTCATCCCCGTCTCCCTACGAGAAGGCCATCCATAGCACTCACACATGTCTTGAGCATTTTAGGGTATCCACTTCAAGTTGTCTATGTACCATGTAAGCATCCAAGAAGTCCATAACCGCGGACCCGGCTATTCGAATAGATCATGTTAACCCTGCAGGGGTGTACTTCTTCACACACGCTCTCGCCACTTACCGCCATGTACACGTCATGTATCTCGGCAACCTTCAAGCGGAAGCCTGGCGAGGGTGTCGGCCACGACCTGACTAACCACACAAGACTCTAGTCCAGGTTTATCGCCTATTCGGGTTCCATCCGCAAGGAGATCCGGCCGGGGTGTCGCTTACGGCCCCAAACGATGTGTACAGGGTTCCCGAGCCCACCACCCGGGTGCCACTCGGTACACCGGGCCACGTGTGCCTAGTCTGTCCCAAGCCCACCCTGCCGGGTGCCACTTGGTAGAAAAATAGCACTACCTACAAACACCAGAAACTAGTTGCGACTCCTGGACAGAGATCAAGTTGGTTAATAAGTCGAGAGGGCTTGGAGCGCCCGGAGCCCAATGTGTGGTAGTATCGAGTCATTGGACAACATACACAGAACTCAGGGCTTAAGGACGGTTCCAGTGAGACAACCCACCATGTACTCCTACATGGCCTCTCACCGCTACCTTTACCAAATCGTGTTCACACACTTCACTCTCAGCATCAGAACATATCGTGACACTCCAATTCATTCCCAATGAATCAGACCTGACACAACTCTAAGCAATAGCAGGATAGCATGGTAGGAACACATCAGTGGCTTCAATCAACTCCTACACATGCTAGTGGGTTTCAACTATTTACTGTGGCAATGACAGGTCATGCAGAGGAAGGGGTTCAACTACCGCAGCACAAAGTAGCAGATGAATCGTTGTTGTCCTAATGCAATAACTGAGAGCAGGAGCGAGAGAGTAGGGTTTTATCGAGATGAACAAGGGGGTTTGCTTGCCTGGTAAATCAACAAGGGAGGCACTGCTTCACAGACAGGTACTCTGGAACGTCTCCGGAGCAGGACCTATCGAGAAGGAACGGTGCCGGCAATCAAAACACAATCATATGCAACAATATGATGCATGAACATGGCATGTAGATGTGATGCTGTTGAGCTAATGCAACTAGTGTTCACTTGGTTTGAAGTCCATTTGAACCAAAGGTTCAAATGCATTTCTAAATTAAGTCTTTTATATATGCCATAATGTGTTTTCCCATATTCAGCATGTATAAGTTTGTTTTTCATGCATGAAACTAGTACAGATGGAAAGATGGCATTTTTCTGATAATTTTTCATATATAAATTATTTCAATCTGAGCTACGGTTGAATTGTTATGAATTTTTGAAGTTTAAATCATTTTCTGGATTTTCTGAATTATTTTAATTCCAGAAATTATATATTGCGTCAGCATGACGTCAGCACGACGTCAGCGGTCAACTGGGCTGGTCCGGGTCAAACCTGACGTGTGGGACCCACACGTCAGTGACAGGGGGGTTAACAGGGGTTAATTTAATTTAATTAAAAGGTTAGGGGGGGTCGGGCCCACTGGTCAGTGTCAGGATTAATTAACAGAGTTAATTAAATTTAAACTAATCCTAAACTAGAATTAGTCAGGGCCGGGCCCACATGTCATTGACCCAGGGGAGGTCAAACCCCCTGGTCAACCGGGGCTAAAGCGCCGGCGTTTAGCCGCCGGCGACAGCAAACGCGGCGGAGGGGCTCGGGATCGCCGTTCCGGCGACCATTTGGGCGGCGGAGCCCACGAGAGCGAAGCCCGCGCTCGCGCGCATCCAGTGGAGCACGCGGGAGGCTGCGGGGGCGGCGGAGCTCGCCGGAGCGAAGCTCGGGGCGGCTGCCGGAGTTCGGGCGCGAGCGGGATCGGGCTGCAGGGCATGGCAGGGGCTGCGGGCGGAGGCGTTGGCCTTCTGGGAGGCTACTGAGCGCGGTGGCCGGTGCAGGCACGGGCTGTGGTGGCTCTGGCCACGACGGCGAGGAGCTGCGGCGGCGATGGCTTCGGCCATGGTGGTAGCGACGGCTACGACACGGGAACGGGGGGAAGAAGAGAGGGGAAGTAGGGAGATGCTCACGACGATCACGCAGAGCAGCACAGCGGGGTCGGGGAAGGCCTGGTGACGGCGAATCGACGGCGGCGGACGGCGGAGCCCGAGGAGGAAGACGATGGTGATGGTGGCTCCTCGGGGCACTCCGGCTTGCTTGGCTCGGCGAGGAGGTAGCTGGCGACGAAGCGGAGCTCCTGGGCGTGTCGGGGAGGTGAGGGGAGACCGGTGGCCACGGCAACGGCGAGCGATGGCGGCGGCAGCGCTCGGGTGTGCGAGGGGGAGAGAGAACCAGGGGAGGGGGGGGAGGAATGAGAGAGTGAGAGGGCGGTCGGGGCTGCGTGGCGTCGTCCGGGGCGTTCCAGGCGACGAGGAGGAAGCAGGAGGTGGCCAGGGAAGCAGGAGGTGGAGGCGCGGCGGTGCGCGCGCGTCGGCACGCGCCGTTCCCCTGTCGGGGAGGAAGACGACAGAGGAGGGGGGGCCAGGCGGGCTGGGCCGCCTCCTGGCTGGGCCGGCCTGCTGCTGCTGGGCTGCGCAGGGGAGGGAAGGCCCAGGTAAGTCTCTCTCCCCTTTTCTGTTTTCTTTTCTAATTTTCTGACATTTGTTTGATTTAATAACTATATTAAATCATTTAATTTTATTATGCCAATTTTTGAAGGGGCTAATGGTATTATTCCAGAGCTCTTGTATAATTGGCATAATTTTTGGACCATATTTCATATATATAGAAATATATTTCCAATGCAAATATTTATCGAATTAATCCAAATGGCCAAAATAATTATCCATGAGCTCCTAAAAATATTGTTTTGATTTTTATCTCTGTCCAATATTTTTAGAGGGCATCATGAGCATTTTCTTGGACCCTTTTGGAGAAATTTTTATTTAGGTCATTTTCAAAAATGATTCTGAGGGTTCCACCAATCCTCATTTCAAATTTAAATGAAATTTAAATATGATGCACAAATAGCTAGCTAGTCTAAGTCATACCAGACTAGGGATGTGACACAAACGGCCAGGTCGAACGTGCAAACGGTCTCATCATGAGTGGAATCAAACCCAGACTAGTGCGGTCCTTGACAGAATCGGACACGCACTGGGTCGAGGATCTCGACTCCGTACTCTGGGGGCTGCGGACCAGACTGAATCGCACCACCGGATACACACCATTTTTTATGGTGTACAGCATAGAAGCAGTACTACCTTGCGACATAATCCACGACTCACCTTGCATGCGCATGTACGAAAAGAAGGAGGTCCAGTTAGATCGGCAAGACAACTTGGATGCCCCGGAGGAGGAGCGCAAAGTCGCAAAAGCCCATTCCGCATTCTATCAGCAGCAGGCTCGACGGTATCAAAGCAGAAAAGTGCGGGCCAAAACTTATAGTGTTGGCGAACTCGTTCTACGCTTACCGGAGAAGAAGAAGGACAAGCTCAAACCTAAGTGGGAGGGTCCCTTCATTATTGACAAAGTTCTCACTGGAGGAGCGTACCGCCTGCGTAATGCATCCGATAATAGACTTGAGCTGAACCCATGGAACACGGCCAGACTCCGGAGATTCTACGCCTAGTGCCGAACTTAGTGTTCGTCTCCTTACCCCCCTTTTAATTACCCCCCCTTTTTTCCTTTCTCGCCTTTTTCCTTCTTCACACAAAGTATTCGATACAGTGCGGATGCTCGGATCACTCCGGCCGCACCATGTGTGTAAACCATACCTAGGGGCTTCCTATACGGAAGCTAAACATAATTACTTTCATGGCGTCTTGCCTATCACATATGTGTTCTTTTTCCATATGTGCCTTTTCTTCACCATTATATGCATCGACATGACTTAAGATGTGGCCATGCTGGGTTGCCTGGCTCTTGTGTTTATGCCCTACGTTCCCGTTAATTCGGCTAGGGCATAAGGGGAGCACCTCTGCGATTGTTACTGCCGGCTCAGCCGGATGTGTACCTCAGACTGGGTGAAGCCTAAAGCTAGCGTTCTTAAGGGAATATTCAGTCAGTGAACAAAATATGTTTCTTTCGTTTATTACAACGTGAACCCCCATAAGTTTTGTATCCTGCGTTTCTGTTCGCAGTCCGGACATGCAGATCGATGCATGCGTACCCAGGGAAAGGAACCCCTAACGGAACTATTCTCCCTGGAAGATGTTTCTTACTACCCATGTAATATAACATAACTAGTTGGGTACTTGTCTATTCAAGCACTTATGACCCCTACGCCTAGTTTCCATGCATACCCCGATTCTGCATAACTGAGTGGGTATTCGGATACACCCTGGACTGTCGGATCCGGGGGCTGAAGCAAAAAGGTCCGCCATGACAAATGATTTTTAATCCGGCTAGGGACTACATATGTCCATTGAATTACATAGTCACTTGGACTGACTAAATTCTTCCTCTATACCGTCCAACAGGCTCTCTAGCTTGCAATCCTGTTGGGAATACTTTGCAGCTAATGCTACCTGGTCATACACCAGACTCAAGGGAATTTCTTGCCCATCTGGCCCCGCCGGTCCGACTTCGGCCAGATGGTTCAAGTTCAGCTTGGTGTAGCGCGTCTTCACCATGGCCCAGGCTTCCCTTGCACCTTGTCGGCAGGCTGAAATCTTCCACACACGGAAGCGCTGCCGTGCTCCTTGGAGCATATCCACGAGCTCCCCCAGGCCTCTTGGCAAGGAAGTGGATGGCCACAAGGCCTGGGCAATACCCTGCATTTGGAAATATGCCCTAGAGGCAATAATAAATGGCTATTATTATATTTCTTTGTTCATGATAATTGTCTATTATTCATGCTATAACTGTATTATCCGGAAATTGTAATACACGTGTGAATACATAGACCACAACATGTCCCTAGTAAGCCTCTAGTTGACTAGCTCGTTGATCAACAGATAGTCATGGTTTCCTGACTATGGGCATTGGATGTCGTTGATAACGGGATCACATCATTAGGAGAATGATGTGATGGACAAGACCCAATCCTAAGCATAGCTCAAAGATCGTGTAGTTCGTTTAGCTAGAGCTTTTCCAATTGTCAAGTATCATTCCTTAGACCATGAGATTGTGCAACTCCCGGATACCGTAGGAGTGCTTTGGGTGGGCCAAACGTCACAACGTAACTGGGTGACTATAAAGGTCAACTACGGGTATCTCCGAAAGTGTCTGTTGGGTTGGCACGAATCGAGACTGGGATTTGTCACTCCGTATGACGGAGAGGTATCTCTGGGCCCACTCGGTAATGCATCATCATAATGAGCTCAATGTGACCAAGTGTCTGGTCACGGGATCATGCATTACGGTACGAGTAAAGTGACTTGCCGGTAACGAGACTGAACGAGGTATTGGGATACCGACGATCGAGTCTCGGGCAAGTAACATACCGAATGACAAAGGGAATTGTATACGGGATTGATTGAATCCTCGACATCGTGGTTCATCCGATGAGATTATTGAGGAGTATGTGGGAGCCAACATGGGTATCCAGATCCCGCTGTTGGTTATTGACCGGAGAGGTGTCTCGGTCATGTCTTCATATCTCCCGAACCCGTAGGGTCTACACACTTAAGGTTCGGTGACGCTAGGGTTGTAGAGATATTAGTATGCAGCAAACCGAAAGTTGTTCGGAGTCCCGGATGAGATCCCGGACGTCACGAGGAGTTCCGGAATGGTCCGGAGGTGAAGAATTATATATAGGAAGTGCTGTTTCGGCCATCGGGAAAGTTTCAGGGGTCACCGGTATTGTACCGGGACCACCGGAAGGGTCCCGGGGGTCCACCGGGTGGGGCCATCTATCCCGGAGGTCCCCGTGGGCTGAAGTGGGGAGGGAACCAGCCCCTAGTGGGCTGGTGCACCCCCCCTTGGCCCCCCTACACCTAGGGTTGGAAACCCTAGGGTGGGGGGCGCCTCCACTTTCCTTGGGGGGCACTCCACCCCCGTGGCCGCCGCCCCTCTTGGGAGATCTCATCTCCAGGGCCGGCGCCCCCCTGGGGGCCTATATAAAGGAGGGGGGAGGGAGGGCAACCGCACCCTGAAGTCTTGGCGCCTCCCTCTCCCCTTGCTACACCTCCTCCTCCCGTAGTCGCTTGGCGAAGCCCTGCCGGAACTCTGCTGCATCCACCACCACGCCGTCGTGCTGCTGTATCTTCATCAACCTCTCCTCCCCCCTTGCTGGATCAAGAGGAGGAGACGTCACGCTGACCGTACGTGTGTTGAACGCGGAGGTGCCGTCCGTTCGGCGCTAGGATCTCCGATGATTTGGATCACGACGTGAACGACTCCCTCAACCCCGTTCTCTTGAACGCTTCCGCTCGCGATCTACAAGGGTATGTAGATGCACTCCCCTCTCTCGTTGCTGGATGAACTCATAGATTGATCTTGGTGAATGTAGGAATTTTTTTTATTTTATGCAACGTTCCCCAACAGTGGCATCATGAGCTAGGTCTATGCGTAGTTTTCTTTGCACGACTAGAACACAATTTGTTGTTGGCGTAGATGTTGTCAACTTTCTTGCCACTACTACTCTTATTTTGCTTCAGCGATATTGTGGGATGAAGCGGCCCGGACCGACCTTACACGTACGCTTATGTGAGACAGGTTCCACCGACTGACATGCACTAGTTGCATAAGTTGGCTAGCGGGTGTCTGTCTCTCCCACTTTAGTTGGAGCGGATTTGATGAAAAGGGTCCTTATGAAGGGTAAATAGAAGTTGGCAAATCACGTTGTGGCTTTAACATAGGTAAGAAAACGTTCTTGCTAGATCACCTATAGAAGCCACGTAAGAACTTGCAACAACAATTAGAGGACGTCTTACTTGTTTTTGCAGCAAGTGTCTTGTGATGTGATATGGCCAAAGTTGTGATGAATGATGAATGATATATATGTGATGTATGAGATCATGTTCTTGTAATAGGAATCACGACTTGCATGTCGTTGAGTATGACAACCGGCAGGAGCCATAGCAGTTGTCTTTAATTTTTGTATGACCTGCGTGTCATTGAGAAACGCCATGTAAATTACTTTACTTTATCGCTAAACGCGTTAGCCATAGAAGTAGAAGTAATAGTTGGCGAGCAACTTCATGGAGACACGATGATGGAGATCATGATGATGGAGATCATGGTGTCATGCCGGTGACGAAGATGATCATGGAGCCCCGAAGATGGAGATCAAAGGAGCTATATGATATTGGCCATATCATGTCACTATTATGATTGCATGTGATGTTTATCATGTTTTTCATCTTGTTTACTTAGAACGACGGTAGTAAGTAAGATGATCCCTCATAATAATTTCAAGAAAAGTGTTCCCCCTAACTGTGCACCGTTGCGAAGGTTCGTTGTTTCGAAGCACCACATGATGATCGGGTGTGATAGATCGTAACGTTAAAATACAACGGGTGTAAGCCAGATTTACACACGCAATACACTTAGGTTGACTTGACGAGCCTAGCATGTACAGACATGGCCTCGGAACACGGAAGACCGAAAGGTCGAGCATGAGTCGTATAGTAGATACGATCAACATGAAGATGTTCACCGATGTTAGCTAGTCCGTCTCACGTGATGATCGGACACGGCCTAGTTGACTCGGATCATGTTTCACTTAGATGACTAGAGGGATGTCTGTCTAAGTGGGAGTTCATTAAATAATTTGATTAGATGAACTTAATTATCATGAACTTAGTGTAAAATCTTTGCAATATGTCTTGTAGATCAAATGGCCCACGCTAATGTTGCCCTCAACTTCAACGCGTTCCTAGAGAAAACCAAGCTGAAAGACGATGGCTGCAACTATACGGACTGGGTCCGGAACTTGAGGATCATCCTCATAGCTGCCAAGAAAGCATATGTCCTAGATGCACCGCTAGGTGAAGCACCCATTTTCCCAGCAACTCAAGACGTTATGAACGCCTGCCAGTCGCGTAGTGATGATTACTCCCTGGTTCAGTGCGGCATGCTTTACAGCTTAGAACCGGGGCTCCAAAAGCGTTTTGAGCAGCAGGAAGCATATGAGATGTTCCAAGAACTGAGAATGGTTTTCCAAGCTCACGCCCGGGTCGAGAGATATGAAGTCTCCGACAAGTTCTACAGTTGTAAGATGGAGGAGAATGGTTCTGTCAGCGAGCACATACTCAAAATGTCTGGGTTACACAACCGCTTATCTCAACTGGGAGTTAATCTCCCGGATGACGCGGTGGTAGACAGAATCCTCCAGTCGCTCCCACCAAGATACAAGAGCTTTGTGATGAACTTCAATATGCAGGGGATGGAAAAGACCATTCCTGAAGTATATTCAATGCTGAAATCAGCGGAGGTGGAGATCAAAAAGGAACATCAAGTGTTGATGGTGAATAAAACCACTAAGTTCAAGAAAGGCAAGGGTAAGAAGAACTTCAAGAAGGACGGCAAGGGAGTTGCCGCGCCCGGTAAACCAGTTGCCGGGAAGAAGTCAAGTAATGGACCCAAGCCTGAAACTGAGTGCTTTTATTGCAAGGGAAGCGGACACTGGAAGCGGAACTGCCCCAAGTACTTAGCGGACAAGAAGGCCGACAAAACCAAAGGTATATGTGATATACATGTAATTGATGTGTACCTTACCAGTGCTCGTAGTAGCTCCTGGGTATTTGATACCGGTGCGGTTGCTCACATTTGTAACTCAAAGCAGGAGCTGCGGAATAAGCGGAGACTGGCGAAGGACGAGGTGACGATGCGCGTCGGGAATGGTTCCAAGGTCGATGTGATCGCCGTCGGCACGCTACCTCTACATTTACCTACGGGATTAGTTTTGAACCTCAATAATTGTTATTTAGTACCAGCTTTGAGCATGAACATTGTAACAGGATCTCGTTTAATTCGAGATGGCTACTCATTTAAATCCGAGAATAATGGTTGTTCTATTTATATGAGTGATATGTTTTATGGTCATGCCCCGCTGGTGAATGGTTTATTCTTAATGAATCTCGAGCGTAATGTTACACATATTCATAGTGTGAATACCAAAAGATGTAAAGTTGATAACGATAGTCCCACATACTTGTGGCACTGCCGCCTTGGTCACATTGGTGTCAAGCGCATGAAGAAGCTCCATGCTGATGGACTTTTGGAGTCTCTAGATTATGAATCGTTTGACACATGCGAGCCATGCCTCATGGGCAAGATGACCAAGACTCCGTTCTCCGGAACAATGGAGCGAGCAACCAACTTATTGGAAATCATACATACTGATGTGTGCGGTCCAATGAGCGTTGAGGCTCGCGGAGGATATCGTTATGTTCTCACTCTCACTGATGACTTGAGTAGATATGGGTATGTCTACTTGATGAAACACAAGTCTGAGACCTTTGAAAAGTTTAAGGAATTTCAGAATGAGGTAGAGAGTCAATGTGACCGAAAGATAAAGTTCTTGCGATCGGATCGTGGGGGTGAATATTTAAGTCACGAATTTGGTACGCACTTAAGGAAATGTGGAATCATTTCACAACTCACGCTGCCTGGAACACCTCAGCGAAATGGTGTGTCCGAACGTCGTAATCGCACTCTATTGGATATGGTGCGATCTATGATGTCACTTACAGATTTACCGCTATCTTTTTGGGGATACACTCTAGAGACAGCTACATTCACTTTAAATAGAGCATCGTCTAAATCCGTTGAGACGACACCGTATGAATTATGGTTTGGGAAGAAACCTAAGTTGTCGTTTCTTAAAGTTTGGGGATGCGATGCTTATGTCAAGAAACTTCAACCTGAGAAGCTCGGACCCAAGTCGGAAAAATGCGTCTTCATAGGATACCCTAAGGAAACCATTGGGTATACTTTCTACTTAAGATCCAAGGGCAAGATCTTTGTTGCCAAGAACGGGTCCTTTCTGGAGAAAGAGTTTCTCTCGAAAGAATTAAGTGGGAGGAAAGTAGAGCTTGATGAAGTACTACCTCTTGAAACGGTAAGTAGCGCAACTCAGGAAGATGTTCCTGTGGTGCCTGCACCGACAAGAGAGGAAGTTAATGATGATGATCAAGATACTTCAGATCAAGCTCCTACTGAACTTCGAAGGTCCACAAGGACACGTTCCGCACCAGAGTGGTAGGGCAATCCTGTCTTAGAAATCATGTTGTTAGACAATGGTGAACCTTCGAACTATGAAGAAGCGATGGCGGGCCCAGATTCCAACAAATGGCTTGAAGCCATGCAATCTGAGATAGGATCCATGTATGAAAACAAAGTGTGGACTTTGACAGACTTGCCCAATGATCAGCGAGCGATAGAAAACAAATGGATCTTTAAGAAGAAGACGGACGCAGATGGTAATGTCACCATATATAAAGCTCGACTTGTCGCTAAGGGTTATCGACAAGTTCAAGGGATTGACTATGATGAGACATTCTCTCCCGTAGCGAAGCTGAAGTCCGTCCGAATCATGTTAGCAATTGCCGCATAATATGATTATGAGATATGGCAAATGGACGTCAAAACGGCTTTCCTTAATGGTCACCTTAAGGAAGAACTGTATATGATGCAGTCGGAAGGTTTTGTCGACCCTAAGAATGCTAACAAGGTATGCAAGCTCTAGCGATCCATTTATGGGCTGGTGCAAGCATCTCGGAGTTGGAACATTCGTTTTAATGAGATGATTAAAGCGTTTGAGTTTATGCAGACTTATGGAGAAGCCTGCGTTTACAAGAAAGTGAGTGGGAGCTCTGTAGCATTTCTCATATTATATGTGGATGACATACTTTTGATGGGAAATGATATAGAACTTTTGGACAGCATAAAGGCCTACTTGAATAAGTGTTTTTCAATGAAGGACCTTGGAGAAGCTGCTTACATATTAGGCATCGAGATCTATAGAGATAGATCGAGACGCCTCATAGGTCTTTCACAAAGCACATACCTTGATAAGATATTGAAGAAGTTAAATATGGATTAGTCCAAGAAGGGGTTCTTGCCTGTGTTTCAAGGTGTGAAATTGAGCTCGGCTCAATGCCCGACCACGACAGAAGATAAAGAAGAGATGAGTGTCATCCCCTATGCCTCAACCATAGGGTCTATCATGTATGCCATGACATGTACCAGACCTGATATAAACCTTGCCGTAAGTTTGGTAGGAAGGTACCAAAGTAATCCCGGCAAGGAACACTAGACAGCGGTCAAGAACATCCTGAAGTACCTGAAAAGGACTAAGGATATGTTTCTCGTTTATGGAGGTGACGAAGAGCTCGTCGTAAAGGGTTACGCCGACGCTAGCTTCGACACAGATCTGGATGACTAAGTCACAGGCCGGATATGTGTATATTTTGAATGGTGGGGCAGTAAGCTGGTGCAGTTGCAAGCAAAGCGTCGTGGCGGGATCTACATGTGAAGCGGAGTACATGGCAGCCTTGGAGGCAGCGCATGAAGCAATCTGGGTGAAGGAGTTCATCACCGACCTAGGAGTCATACCCAATGCGTCGGGGCCGATTGCACTCTTTTGTGACAACACTGGAGCTATTGCACTTGCCAAGGAGCCCAGGTTTCACAAGAAGACCAGGCACATCAAGCGTCGCTTCAACTCCATCCATGAAAATGTTCAACATGGAGACATAGATATTTGTAAAGTACATACGGACCTGAATGTAGCAGATCCGTTGACTAAACCTCTCCCTAGGGCAAAACATGATCAACACCAGAACACAATGGGTGTTCGATTTATCACAATGTAACTAGATTATTGACTCTAGTGCAAGTGGGAGACTGTTGGAAATATGCCCTAGAGGCAATAATAAATGGTTATTATTATATTTCTTTGTTCATGATAATTGTCTATTATTCATGCTATAACTGTATTATCCGGAAATTGTAATACACGTGTGAATACATAGACCACAACATGTCCCTAGTAAGCCTCTAGTTGACTAGCTCGTTGATCAACAGATAGTCATGGTTTCCTGACTATGGGCATTGGATGTCGTTGATAACTGGATCACATCATTAGGAGAATGATGTGATGGACAAGACCCAATCCTAAGCATAGCTCAAAGATCGTGTAGTTCGTTTAGCTAGAGCTTTTCCAATTGTCAAGTATCATTCCTTAGACCATGAGATTGTGCAACTACCAGATACCGTAGGAGTGCTTTGGGTGTGCCAAACGTCACAACGTAACTGGGTGACTATAAAGGTACACTACGGGTATCTCCGAAAGTGTCTGTTGGGTTGGCATGAATCGAGACTGGGATTTGTCACTCCATATGACGGAGAGGTATCTCTGGGCCCACTCGGTAATGCATCATCATAATGAGCTCAATGTGACCAAGTGTCTAGTCACGGGATCATGCATTACGGTACGAGTAAAGTGACTTGCCGGTAATGAGACTGAACGAGGTATTGGGATACCGATGATCGAGTCTCAGGCAAGTAACGTACCGAATGACAAAGGGAATTGTATACGGGATTGATTGAATCCTCGACATCGTGGTTCATCCGATGAGATCATCGAGGAGTATGTGGGAGCCAACATGGGTATCCAGATCCCGCTATTGGTTATTGACCGGAGAGGTGTCTCGGTCATGTCTGCATATATCCGGAACCCGTAGGGTCTACACACTTAAGGTTCGGTGACGCTAGGGTTGTAGAGATATTAGTATGTAGCAAACCGAAAGTTGTTCGGAGTCCCGGATGAGATATCGGACATCACGAGGAGTTCCGGAATGGTCCGGAGGTGAAGAATTATATATAGGAAGTGCTGTTTCGGCCATCGGGAAAGTTTCGGGGGTCACCGGTATTGTACCGGGACCATCGGAAGGGTCCCGGGGGTCCACCGGGTGGGGCCATCTATCCCGGAGGGCCCTGTGGGCTGAAGTGGGGAGGGAACCAGCCCCTAGTGGGCTGGTGCGCCCCCCTTGGGCCCCCCTACACCTAGGGTTGGAAACCCTAGGGTGGGGGTGCCTCCACTTGCCTTGGGGGGCACTCCACCCCCCTGGCCGCCGCCCCTCTTGGGAGATCTCATCTCCAGGGCCGGCGCCCCCTGGGGGCCTATATAAAGGAGGGGGGGAGGGAGGGCAGCCGCACCCTGAAGTCTTGGCGCCTCCCTCTCCCCTTGCTACACCTCCTCCTCCCGTAGTTGCTTGGCGAAGCCCTGCCGGAACTCTGCTGCATCCACCACCACGCCGTCGTGCTGCTGGATCTTCGTCAACCTCTCCTCCCCCCTTGCTGGATCAAGAAGGAGGAGACGTCACGCTGACCGTACATGTGTTGAACGCGGAGGTGTCGTCCGTTCGGCGCTAGGAGCTCCGGTGATTTGGATCACGACGTGAACGACTCCCTCAACCCCATTCTCTTGAACGCTTCCACTCGCGATCTACAAGGGTATGTGGATGCACTCCCCTCTCTCGTTGCTGGATGAACTCATAGATTGATCTTGGTGAACGTAGGAATTTTTTTATTTTATGCAACATTCCCCAACACCTGCATCACCTACCGAACTCGTTCGTGCAGTTGTGAGAGGTCCTGCAGTTAATCGCCTGCGGACCCGGGCATCTCCTCTTCAGGACGGCCCATCAACATACCTACAGATATAAAACTCTTTCAATATGCTTCCTCGCCGAGCTGTACTATAGTTCATTTAAGCACTTACCATAAATGTCGCGACGAAGCCTTATGTTCTCCTTCACGGAGTCCACCAGCTGAGCTCGAACATCTGATAATTCGACGCTCAACCGGACATTGGCATCTTGGAGATTGTTTTTCTCCTGCCTAACATGCGTAAGCACACGCTCGCCAGCCTTCAGCTGTCTTTGGAGATACGACTCGCTATCTCTTACGATTTTCGGATTCGTCCCGAGATTGTCTGCAGAATTTTCTGTTAGACTTACGAAGCAAGCCAATTGCTAACTGGTATATTCCTTCAAGAATTCTCTATTGAGACAAATGTTACCAGATGAGGCCTTGTGGGATTCCTCTAATTTGGCAACCGCGGCCCTCAGCTGGGTCTTGCACTCCTCTAGCTCTTGAGACAATTGGGTATTCTTCTCCACAAGAACCTGTGCATAAAATGATCCTTAAATCAGTTGTTCCAACCGTTTTAAGTCTCAGGGGCTACTGCTATACTTGCTTATCAAATTTCCTTACCCGTATATCTTTTGCATACTGGTCCGTCGCTCGGGCGAGCCCGCCTTAAGCAGCTCGGATGTATGCATCCACCGAACTAAAAGCATTAAATGCCTCTTCGAAAAATATGCTATTCCGAAGTACGGCCCATCAGCGGCGGTGATTCATGGCACTCTCTACTTCAGAATTTGTGGCGGAGAGCATATCCACATCCTCTGTCGGAGGACAATTCGGCATCGGCCCCGCATCGGCCTCCTCCCTCGAAGCCGGTTCTGGAATCCGGCTGGTAGAGGCGTGATCGGCAGGATCTCCGGATATAGTTCGGCGACTCCTCTTTCTGCCAGAACACGAAGGACGCTGTTACACTTCAAACACGATAATCACTGGAGCAGGTTTTTACCATACCTGTGTAACGGCTTTTCGGCCCTAACCGCCTTCCTCTTAAGCCTGCCTGACCCGGACGTCCTTTGCCGACGAGCCCCCAGGGGCTCGGCATCGTGTTCCGAAGGTTGTCTCTATAAAAATACGATATTTTAGGCATTAGGCATGGTATCAGAAAGGAGTCCTCTTCAGAGGATAAGGTTTCGGCTTTGCTTACACGCGATGCTGGTAGTAGTTCGGGATAGTCGGCGATAATAGCCACCGAGGCGCCATCGCGGCTGGCCTGATAAAATGTCCCGTTGGTGAGCTCCACAGATATATCCGGATCTTCTTCAAGTCCTGGATCGAAGGCCCTTCCGGGGTCCTCTGGCTGTGGGGAAGGGCTGTTGAATCCTTCCACGGCCCTCCTCAGTTCCTGCTCAGAAATATCAAGGTAACATATCATGATGAAGAGCGCCAGAACAAATAGAGTGGGGGAAAGAGTGACGACTTACCCAGCTTGGGGGGTCGTACATGGAAAATCCATCCCGCGGTTTAATGCGAAGGAATTCTTCTTTTTCTCCTTTATACAAATCGGACAGTTCTCGCCAGAGCAGTGGAGGAGTCCGGACCTTTACGACCACAGCGGGTGGCATCATCTTCCCCATTGTAGTGCCACATGGGCATCCCCCGATACTGAAGTGGCTGCACCCCCCGCATTATGCATATTGCTATAACCTCGACTGTTGTCAGCCCTGATTTGGCCAGAGTCTTTATCCTGCTCATCAGGAAGTGGACTTCTCTGGTATCTTCCTCTTGGGGCCCCCGAGGGCGCCAACTTCGGCGTGTCTTCGGCGGAGCTTTATTGAACTCAGGGAGGCCTGTCCGGACTGGATCCAGAAGAGGAACGTCATCAACATAAAACCACTCCGAGGGCCAGTTTTCAGGTGCCTTCTTGGGAGTACCAGACAAGTATCCGGTCTCGGCGACGCTCCATATTTTGGCTCCCCCACTTGACATATGGATTCCCCCTGGTTGCGAGGGACGAGGTAGAACAACTTCTTCCATAAGCCGAAGTGAGCCTCGCAACCCAGAAATAATTCACAAAGGGCAACGTATCCTGCAATGTGCAGCACGGAGGCAGGGGTGAAGTTGTGCAGTTGGAGGCCATAGAACTCCAGGAGCCCATGAAGGAATGGGTGAATTGGAAACCCGGTGCCTCTTAGCAAATATGGGATGAGGCATACTCGCTCCCCCTGAGATGGGCTAGGAAATCTCTCCGCTTGCTCCCCGCCATCATAGGTGGCTAGTCCGGCTCGGACGGGGACCATGAACGCCGGTGGAAGAAACCCTTGGGTCTGCAACTCTACTAAACGGCTATGGGGAACAGAACACTCTTCCCAATCACCTGTCTTAGAGCTAAGGAGCGAGAGGAGGAGCCGCGGCGACCGGCCATGTTGAATGGTTTTTTCCGGGCGCGCTCTGCTGGATGCTCGCTCAAGGGAAGAAGGTGAGGTTTGGATCTGAGGATCCCCATCTCTTCAAATAGACGGGTTGCCTGCAAGGCCAGGGTGGCAAATGCAAAATGCTCCGGCTCCTCGTATTCGTTCGACACATGGAGATGACCATTATTGAAGCACAGAAGCCGAGGAGTACAACATTGATGGGAAGCCAAACACTGTTCGTTACAACAGGTACTTTGGAGTATTCGAAGATGGAACCCGCCTTGCAATGTCGAAGACAATCTATGCGCCAGACTCATCGTCATTGAAGCCTGGTTCAGGGGCTACTGAGGGAGTCCTGGATTAGGGGGTATCCAGACAGCCGGACTATATACTTTGGCCGGACTGGTGGACCGTGAAGATACAAGACTCAAGACTTCGTCCCGTGTCCGGATATGACTCTCCTTTGCGTGGAAGACAAGCTTGGTGATCCGGATATTAGATCTCCTTCTTTGTAAAACCGACTCTGTGTAAACCATAGCCCCCTCCGGTGTCTATATAAACCGGAGGGTTTGGTCCGTATAGGGACAATCATAATCATCATAGGCTAGCTCCTAGGGTTTAGCCTCTATGATCTCGTGGTATATCAACTCTTGTAATACTCATATCATCAAGATCAATCAAGCAGGAAGTAGGGTTTTACCTCCATCGAGAGGGCCCGAACCTGGGTAAAACATCGTGTCCCTTACCTCCTGTTACCATTAGCCTTAGACGCACAGATCGGGACCCCCTACCCGAGATCCATCGGTTTTGACACCGACATTGGCTTTCCTCTGCATTTGGAACAAGTCAATATAGATCTCATAGTATGGCACAGTGAAAAGAGTGAAACAACAACTAATTACAAGAGCTTCGTAGTGTGCAATATAGCTATGAGATCCCGTCGTCTGTTGGAATTTCACTTTCATACGGTTGGCCTTGTTCTTTGAACAGTTCACCTACAAGAAGATAGATGTGTGAGGCACATGCATAAATAGGAGTTCAACATGTGATCTAATCACATACATATAACATATTTGATACTTTGGATCAGACCAGTGTTTAACGAGGCCTCTCCAGTCTTCATCCGATATATTTTTCACTGGAGATGTTTGGGCAAGTTCACTGTTAGCCTTGCCTTAAAAGAGAGTTTTCCTCAAGTTATACCGATACTATTGTAGAGCAGACTTGAAAACATGGGTGCAAGCTTGTCTGGTTGCATCATCTTGGCTATCCAACGTGAACCTCATTTGTTGAAAATTATGGGAGTCTCATTATCAGCAACCTAGAAAGTATGGGACAGAGCAAGACGATATTACTAGTTTCCATACATAACCATACTTATAGATAAATGGTCGAGGAAGGTGTTAAACTGGGTTTCGTCTTTGTCAGTCATGTACTGAATCCATGTTGGGAGGATACGTGCATGACACCTAACGGCAACCGTTGCCTCTGATACTAACTTGGCTAACTCTGTAGCATCATGTGGCCTTTTTAAACCTGTCTTAAAATGGATCTCCATTCTTCCTCCTCTAGATTTAGTTAACCTATTGAGCGTTATCCCTGATGTTTGTTTCCTCTTGCTCCTAGGTGCTAGTCCAACAACGAACATAGGAAGTGTTAGTGTACATCAAACTGTGAGACTACATATAAAGAAGCATGCAACTGTAACTTGACTCCAGCAACTACCTTCTTGCTGTTGAAGCTCACAAGGTTCATCTGATCTTGCCAACTTGTCTTGTGTCAAGAGTGCTTCGGACGTAGTGTCAGTTGGCAAGGGAGCTTGGGAACATGCTGCTAGCTGAGTTAACAAACGAGTAACTCATGCAGGTAGTGGTACTGTGGAAGGTGTTGCAACTACTAGGGTTGTCACTGCTTGTTTGGTGGCAGCTATTAGTTTCTATTTGGCTTGTTTTGCAGCTCGTGTAGCACAGGATACCGCGTTTGTATAATTTTCCGCTGGACTTTGACCTTCCATTGCAACATTAGTACCAATAGAATCTGCATAATTCTTCCACTTTCGTTTCCGTGTATCCTTAGTACTAACACCATCCCCTGTCATTATGTGTTCCTTCCTCTTTCTATGTGCTATGTTAAGTCAAGCCGACAAGAAAAAGGAATATAAATTTAGTTCTTTAGAACAAATTGATGCGTGGTACAGATGAACTGAACTTTGATGTTAGACAACCACATGATAGGAGGATGTAATATGTACGAAAAACAGGACGGCATGGGATAATCAGAACTATGATGTGTAAACTAAGCAGAAGGCATTTCAATAAATTATAAGCAATGCAATGGAAGGTAGACACCATATGAAAGATGCTGCAAATATCGCTCTACCAAGTTAACAGTGTCTCATCATAACTGACATTTAAACAAATGTGAAGCAGTATAAGAAATAAATCATATGCAAGATGCAAACAACATCACACTACCAAGTTAAAGGTCTCTCGTCATTAGTGCCATTGCATATTCACAACATTGCATATTCACAACTTTTGATGTGTAAACTAAGTAGAAGGCATTTCAATAAATTAGAAGCAATGAAAGCTAGACACCGTATGTACAACGAATATCACTCTAAAAATTTAAGTCATGACACACGTACTGATATTTATTTCATATTGTGAATGTTGGTATTTTGTTCTATAAAGTTGGTCAAACTTTATGAGGCTTGACTTTAGACAAATCTTATATGCGAACTAAAAAGATTCAGAGGGAGTAAAACATGCTTAACAACAACCAAATATAGTCATTCATAGAGCTATTGTTAAATTTGGTATTGACGAAATTGAACTGCACAGTTCATACTAGCACATATAGAACATCACACTATTAATTGCTGAAATAAACAAGGCATACTATGAACAACCAAAGATGGCAATTGAAAGTGGACATATGCTAACTACAAAGAACCGAACAACCATAAACCATAGAAATAAACAAGGTGTAATGCAAACAACCAAATATAGCAATAAATATTGGACGTGTTCTCACTACAGAAGGGGTTCGAGAAAACAAATCATGGTTTCCTCACTTGTCACAGATTGGCTCCTCGTGGTCACCGTCGATGAGGTCTGACTTGGCAATTGAGGATCCCAAGCCAGCATCGCAGAACGCGTCCTTCATAAATGACAAAAGGGGCTCCATGGCGATGAAGGATGGCAAATTGTTCATAACGGGCCGCGGGAGATCAGTGGCAGGGCCATCGATGAGATCGACGACTGTCAAACCCGAAGGGTTTGGGGTGGGCAACTTAACCTATGACATAACCTGCGTCAAGCCATCGGTGTCGACGACCTCGATGTCATAGCTGGCGTCCGCGACATGCCATAATACTCTAGCCCGCTGATTGAAAGGCTCAATCCAGGTCCAATCATCATCGTCAGCTTCCTTGGTGGCCAGCTCGCCGACGTGCGGCGAAGAGGCCGCGGTAAAGCTCTTTTGGGCCATTCACTCCTCGAGCTCCTCGGGATGTGTAGCCGGGCTTAGGCTGCGACGCTCTAGAGTGGGGGAAGGGGTGGGGATGGGGATCTTTGGGAAAGGGGGCATTTTGTAGGCGTCATCTAAGAAACTCAGGGCGGCGAGGGTATGTATATCGGTGGGTAAACTGCACGGCCAGACCGTCAGAGGTTGACAATGGCGGCGGTGCGGCGGCGACCTTGCTAGGTTTGGAGCGAGCAAGGGGTGATGTGTATGTGTGTGAGCAGGGGATTTGGGGCGAGTGAAGGATTTGGGGTGTGTGTGTGTGGAGGGGTCCAAGGTGGTGTTTGAGGAAATGCCGCATGTACTAAAATTTTTACTAGGTGGGAGTAAAATGGTGAGGCTACCAAAAATTTGGTTCAAGGGATTGAAGCAGACAGTGTGGGAATAATCATGTGCTATCAAACAGAAAAACACTCCAGCCGAGCAGATATTTTTGAGGTAGCGAGGGATGGAGGCGGGAGGAAAATGTTGGGGCTACTGAAAATTTGGATCTACTGATTGAAGCAGAGCGGGAGTAACAGACATCGCACACGGTCCAGACATACTAATCGTGTGCTATCAAACGGAAAAACCATCTACGCGAGTAGATATTTTCGAGATTGCGAGGGAGTAGATATTTTTGAGAGGGGGAGGGAAGCCTCGTGGAGCCCAATCTACTGTGATCATGTGGGTGATAGGGGCAAGGGCGCGCCACACGGGTAGTCCTAGGGAACCATGTTGTTTCGTATCCAATCGCAAACGGTTGCTGCGTGCGACTCATCTGCTATTTATAAATTTGGTCAGAAAAATGTGGGAAAGGGTCAGAACACGAACACACTTGCATGCGGACCAAGTATATGTATGAAAAGGGTGGTTTGATGTTCAAACACCCAATGCACAACTTTGATGTGGCACCGGTC
>NC_041391.1:508993711-509014405 GCF_002162155.2 Triticum dicoccoides
ACACACACTTCATGTTGCCGGGAGGGGAATCCTAGCTATGAACGCATACCCCCAAATAGCTAGGTCTGACATCTCACTGTACCGTAACACAAAACCGAAAGGAGTACATCAACCCCCTCCCCCCTTTGCTTCCGATCAAATGTGGACCGTGTGCGGGCCCACATATGTGTTCTTCTGGCGTTAGATGGGTGAGACCACTTACCAACCACATCTGCGGGTGGCCCGATGTGTGTGTGTGTGTGTGTGAAAACAATGTGCTATGATATTTAAATAACCAAATCACAAAATTGATGTGGCACATGTGCATCGCAAATTAACCGGGCATCCCCGACCCCACAGAGGTTCATCTAGTACGAAGTAGTACTATGCCCCCCCACACACTTTGAGTCAGTGGGAGGGGCATCTCACCAAGATGTATTGTAAGACTGACCAAGAAGAATCACCACCTTGGTCGTATAACCTCTCTTATTTGTTGGGTCAAAGTCATGCATTGACGTTCCACATGCAGCCTCACAAAATAGGCTAGCTTGTCGCCGATAACTACACGAGGGAGTGCCTGAAGACAACCACTGCGTGCATGTGGCCCAAACATATGTATGAAATGTCATGTGGTGTTTGAATATACCCAATGCACAACTTTGATTCATGTGTATGCTAGACCTCGAACTTAGGTCTCGAATCTTACCATGATAGACGTATGACTATACGGTAACGCGAACCAAGAGAAGAATAATGCACCCTGGTAACCTCTCTCGCGTTGTTGGTTGGAGTGACAAACGTCCACGCGGGCCCATGAATATATAGGCCGTCGATGATAACCAAGCGAGGGAGAGTGTCCAAAGAAAACCACTGCATGTATGTGCCCCAAACATATGTATGGACATGCGTGATGCATGCATATATGTTTGAATACCAAAAGCACAATATTTTGATGTGGCGCATGCATGTGTCAAAAATGCACAGTCCCCACACAGATCTGGTTCATGATGCATCGTGCGCTCGCCCCCCCTCCCCACTTCGACCCGGTGGGAGGGATTCATGCGTACACATGCGCGTGAAGTATAGTTAATTGCATGTACCGAACCGTATAAGACGAACCAAAATTTAATCCCCTCCTAATTATAAGTCAAATTAACCTCTATCGCTGTCGGTCAAAGTGATTAACCAAGCGGGCACACAGAGATGGACGAAACATCTCGCCGATAACCCCGTGAGTGAGTGCTAGAGGACAACCGCCATCGCTTGCTTGTGGGCCAAACACATGTATGGAGATGTGTGGTTGTGATGTTTGAATACCTAATATGTATATGCTGAACTTTGATGTGGCACCTGCCTCGGAAACCTTTAAGTCCTCCACACGAACCGAGGTTCATGACATGCAGTATATATATGTTGCCCCCCTCCCCTCTTCGACGCGTAATATATACTCCTACATACCGCAACACAACCCGAAAATAATCCTCCTTGTTCGTCAAACTACCTATCTTGTCGTGTCATATATTATATGGACGACAACCTCGCGGGCCCATGGAAGGAAGAGTCGTAGGAGAATGAGTGACAACCAGCGTCTGCACGTGGCCCAATGTGTTTGTGATGTTTTAAATACCCAATATGCACAACTTCTTTGTGGCACCTGCCTCAGAAACTGAAAAATCCCCACATGGAGTGAGATCGATTCATGACATGTGTGTAGTATATATGTGCTGCCCCGGCCCCCTCCTCCCCTCTTCGACGCGTACTATATACTCCTACCACATCACAACCCAAAAAGAAACCTCCTTCTTGGGTCAAAGTGATGGAGGACAACCTCGCGGGCCCACGGATGGAAGCATCGCACGCGAGTGAGTGTCCTATATGACGAGTAGTATTGCCCCCGACCACCCTCTTCAACACGTACTATATATATACTCCTACCGTACGTATAACAAAAAGCAAAAAATGACCATCCTTGTTGGCCAAATTAACCTCTCTCGTCGCATGTCATAGTGCTGGAGGCGACCTCGCGGGCCCACGCAAGTGAGTGCTCTAGGACCACCATGCATGTGGCCCAAAGATGCATGTCAAACTTTTTCTGCAGTGAACATGCAACCAAAGGAGTTTAGTGTTGAAAATTGGAAAAAATAGATACCATCTGTCTGTTTTTTATACATTGATTGATTTCCCAGGGATTTAAATGTGCAAAAATCAAATTTGATCTACATGAAACCTGTGATAGGGCACGAAAATGGATTGCAAAATTATATGTGTACGTGTCCCTGGGTGCATGTTTAGTCCCCATGCAAGAAGTTTCTAAGATCTAGAATCTTGATTTTAAAATCCAATAAATCCAAAACTTAGTTGAAATTCATGAAACTTATCGTGGTGTCATATGGACACCAATAGACTGTGATATTTTCTTTAAATTTGAGACAAGTTTTGATATAATCTTCTTACATACATGAAATTATAAATAATTATCAACCAATATCGCAAACGAACTCTTTATTAGAAATGTGTGCGTTAGACCAGCAACGTAAGTGTCGTGCTTCAGGTATGCAATAAAGCGACAAAATTAATTATGAAAAAGGATAAATCAATATAATACATGTCGCGGACGCGTCCCGTGTGTTGTACGAGCAGGCAGACCGGGACCGGGAGCCCGAGCCATGCGCGTGTTTGCTACGCACTCACCGTGGGGCATGCTAGTAGCTGTGTGAAATGTCTGTTGGCATGCCAGCAGTCCGCCACACATGCTCACTAGGAGGCGAGCCAGCCCTTTGACCGCTGCCCACCTCACTCCCACTGCTCCATATTAATGGCGCGCCCGATCCGCTGGTCATAATAGGCGGTCGCACACCCCATCCACAGCTACTCCGGCAACAACTTCGACTCCAAGGGAAAACTGGTTAGTCCCCCCCCCTTGTAGGGAACAAAAACCCTTAGTTATGTTCACCCAGTCCATGAAATTAGAGTAAGATTCATTAGATCCGTGTAGTGTATTGATTGTTCTGTACAAACGGTTTTTTATAATAATCTGACTAGGGTTAGCGTGCGTGCTAATAATTCATAGCCAGATCTTGAGAATTGATTTTGACCGCCGCCTACCTCGGTCCATGAAATGATGGTATAGGAATGCTAGATGTCCGCCCCGCAGGCTCACCGGGAAGCGATATAGCCTTTGACCGCCGCCCGCCTCGCTCCCACTGGTCCATATTAATGGCGCACCCGAGAGGCCGCACCCCCCATCCTTGCCACACACACAATCCTCTCTCTCCGCCCGCATCCTCGACGCCGCTCTCAATCCTCAAAGCCGGCACCCCCATCCTCGCCACACACACAATCCTCTCTCTCCGCCCTCATCCTTGATGCACTCTCTGTCCTCAAAGCCGTTAATGTATGAGAATGCCGCCGAAGCGCCCCATCGGAGGGAATGGCGACACCGGGGTTGCTGAAGCACCTGAGCACGACATGAATATGGAGACATAGGTTTCCGTCACCACTGACGATGTGGAGAACGAGGCTGCCAACAAGCGGAGGCGGGTCGAGAAAGAACCGCAAGCGACTCCAGCAGGCCTAGACTTCATCAGCAGCCTCCCCGATGATACGTTGATAGTCATCATATCCCTCCTCCCAATCAAATATGGGGCGAGGACAACTACCCTTTCCCGGCGGTGGCGCCCCCTATGGCTCTCCACCCCTCTTGACCTCCTCGACGCCCACAAGCTCTGCCATGGCTATCGCAAAAGCTTGGATGCATTCTCCCAGATCCTCGGCAGTCACCATGGCCCAATCAAAGGCCTTATCACGGGCAAGTTCTATTCCAATGGCCAGGACCGAGCCAAGTTTGACGAGTGGTTCCGATCCCCCGCCCTAGATCAGCTCGAGGAGCTTAGTTTTAATGATGGGCATATGCGCTCGCTGCCAACGTCCGCGCTCCGCTTCACGCCCATGTTGCGCCTCACCAAGTTCATGAACTGCCATCAATGACGCGCCCGCTCTTTTTCTACCATGACTGAAGCACCTCGAGCTTGTCGCTGTCTGCATCCCAAAGGATGACATGGAGCGCCTCCTCCGGTGGCTGTACTACACTCTAGTTCCTTCGTCTTTAGGTGATGAATGGTCGAGTAGCTTCCACATCATCTCCAGGACTCTCCAAACTATTTATGTGTGTTGCTGGTGCTGCAATGAGAGATCACAAAAGGTGGACCACAATATGGTCACTGAGGACACACCTTCACTTGAGAGATTACTTGTAGTTGATCATTGGTCCAACAAGAATCAATGTCATTTCTGCGCTGAAATTGACAGTGGTGGGCTACTAGTCTGTCAAATACTCCTACTTTCAGGTACAACAATAACCTTCTACCTCTCCTTCTTGATATCAACATTATTTCTAGTTTTGAAGATGTATGTTCATTTGTCATCCAGAAAAGCTTCACCCAGATTCTACGCACAGTGAAGGTCTTGGCACTAGAATCTATCGGCCCCAACCTTGACAAAGTTGTTAGCTTCCTGAGATGCTTTCCGTGCCTGAAGAAGCTGTATATTGAGGTGATGTTCCTTTCCTGTTAAATGTTAACCATAGGGGAGTTCAATTTTTTGCACCTTTTCCCAAGTTTACAATGACAATGTACTACGATTTCTGAAGGAATTTTGGAGGATTTCAGGACATACACCCACCACCCCATATTGGTTGCTTGATTCATATGGCTACAATCCATAAGCATTTCTCCTTTGGATTCATCCGTACTAGTTTTCTTAGGGAATTTTTCATCCACTCCAACCTCTTGTGAAGAAGGCTAAAATTTTCTAGATTGTAATCAAATGCCCATGTTAATCATGTCAGATCGAAGATGGCACGTTGGTGCATTTTACAAATCCTGCAAACCAAATAGGCGTGTAGTAGTGTTCAAAACTGCATGTAGGCACTAACACGTTCTCTTCTTTTGCAGATAATAATAGGCTCAGAGGTGGATAATGTTTATAATGACAATCTCATCGAAGGCCTAGATCTGCATCTCTAAAAAATTACTTTGAACTCCTACCAAGGGACCTTACCGGAGATTACATTCGCCAGGTTCTTTGTTGCCAGAGCAAGGGTTCTGAAGGTAATGAGGTTGAACATGCATTTAAATAGAAAATATGAATGGTTTGTTGATCAGAGCCGGCATCTACTATAGAATGGAAGAGGCTCCAAAAAAGCTAAACTTCGTATTGGAAGTGCATATGACAGAGTAATTGGAAGTCATTATGTCAAGCCATACATGACTTGTCAGCGGTTGATCCCTAGAAATGACGAGGTTTCGAAACCGGCCTTACTATTCTTTTTTTAGTTTGAACCTCTCTTATATCCATGTTCAGCTGATCAGCATAGGCGTTTGTAGCTGAATGGGCTGAATTTCATTTCTAATATCAGTTTGAACCTTGTAATCTTCGAATTTGAGCCATGTAACTCTGGAATTTGAACCTTGGAATATTTCGGGCTTTTGTGGCACAATCATTAAAATGGCATCGTATGAGACTCGTAGATTGGTAGTAGTATTTTGACCTTAATATGCAATAGACTTAGATTTTATTAACCATTCACGACCAGGGATCCAGCTGGAAGCAGAGCAATGGCAAACGTCATCACAACAAGATGTAGATGATTAGATGCTCGTTTCTCCTAGTTTAGTATGCATGTAATTGCTTACTTTGGTGTGTGGAAATGTTATGTGTGTAGTCACTTATGTAATTGTATGCTTAATTTGTTCATGCAATGCTATTCTTATAAGTACATATGTTGATGTTCTGTAGACAGAGCATATCACATCACACATGGACCACACTAGGGAAGCCGTCAATCATGAATTCATCAATCGCAGACGGTTGTATACCAGCAAGCGTTTGCCGACAACATACACGTCTTATTCCTTCAGAAACAGCTCGGGTGGATCAACTGTATGTCACATATCGCACACACAACTCTAATCTGATTCGTGCTTGATGTCTCCGACATCGCTCACATAGTTCGTCTTACTGTGCCACGTATCACTGTGCCGACCTCTGCTCATGTCTGTTGGCGCGCTCTGCTCACGTACCTCCACGCGCTCCGCTTGTCGATAGCTTTTCCTTACATGTTCAATTGCTATATGCATATATATGGTTGCTCGCCGTTGAGGCGACCCCGGAGCGCTCTGCTCGTGTCCCTCCGTGCGTGCTCTGCCGACAATTGGGCCTGCACACGATCACATCGGTGGCCCCCATATGCATGCGGTTGCACCGCGCGCGTCGCCACGATGCAGGTACGTGTGACACGATGGCGTTACACGCTGCAAATTAGAACTGCCATCCAGGCGTGCCAATATTCCAGTCCGTCCGGCTTCCCCGTTAATTCCCGTGTCCATTATAACCTTAGTCTCTTCAACCTTTCGATCGTGCCCGACAACACAACAAGCACACCCATGACGACACATAAAGAGGGAATGTCTAGTGGCACTCCAATGGAGTTCAGATAGCATAAAGTGGAGACCCACGGGAGGGAGACGGATCTCTCGGTGGTGTACAACATCGACCCAACCATGGTGGACGACTACATCCACACTGTTGAGCAGTTGCTTGCTCGAGACAAGTATAAGGTGGTCGGCATCGACCTCCAGTACACCGACGGTCATCCCAACATAGATCAGAAGGTTGCCATCGCCTAGTTGTGCATGCGCCATCATGTCCTCATATACCACTACTACATGGCCATAGAGCCTTATGACCGTTTTGCCAGGTTTGTCAACAGCATCGACTACAAGTTCGCTATGGTGGAAACCACCAACGATGCAAAAGTGCTTACGGTTACGGGCTTGGCCTACAAGAACCTTGTCGAAATCCGTGAGCACTACAGGGTTTGGGGCAGCATGAAGAAGGACTCCCTGGTTGAACTCTCCTCGGCCATCATCGGCCCATACTATGAAAATATGAAGTAGGACGCCAACAGAACACGTCCCGTATCCGAGCACGGGGCGTGGATGCGGCAACTGGATGAACCTCACCTCAAGTTCGCGACCAAGAGCGTGTACACATGCTACGAGATGCACATGCAGATCGCTGACATGAGGAAGTGCCTCGTTACCGAAATCGACGAGGCCGGATCGAGCCACAAGCAGAGCAGTAGCAGCAAGCGTCACAAGAAGTAGATGATGATCAGATGATCGTTTATCCTAGTTAATTATGCATGTAATATATGGTTGACTTTGGTGTGTGGAAATGTCATGTGTGTAGTAGCCACCTATGTAATTATGCATGTAATAGTTACTTTGGTTATTGCAAATGTCATGTGTGTAGTAGCCACTTATGTAATTGGATGTTTAATTTGGTTATGCAACCATGTCCTTAGAAGTGGGTATATATATGTTGTTGTTCTGTATGCAATCCCAACGCACAACACACACGTCTTATTAGCAGCAATCGTCTGTGTTCTTATCGGTCTTCGCACAAATTTTTGATTATAGACTTGTTTGTCGCGTATCACACACATCTTGTTAAATTGAACCATTTCTGTTATCTTGGGTCAATGCAAACAGTTCATCCGAGTGAACTGTTTGCCCTCTATCACACACACCTTGATCTGGCTGACCGTTTCTTTTGTTCCACCTAATCACAAACAGTTCCTGAGTGAACCATATGTCGTATGTCGCACACACCTTCATCTGGCTGCCCGTTTCTGTTCTTCTGCCTCATCGCAAACAGTTCATTAAACTGAACTGTATGCCCCTCATCGCACACACAACTAAATTCTGAGACGTGTTTGATGCATCCGTCATTGCAAACATTTTGCATCTTTTTTGACAGGTTTTTTACATCACCATTTATGATTATTGCATCGCACACAATTTTGTCGAATGGTCTGTGATTGTAGTGTCGCGTTAGCAGCATCCTACAGTAGCGAAGGGTCTCTGATGGCAATGCGGAAGTGGTGGTGGTGGTTGATGAAGAATAAACCATCCCTAAGTAGCTGAAACACCTTAGGAGACTCAAGTCACACTTCAAGCAACCACAAATGCTATATGGATGAAAAATGGGTTAGGTTGCGGAAAGTTATGCTGGTTTTGTGGATGATATGGCGGAGGGCCTAGGCAAAGATGCCAAAATGTCAAAATTTTGATGGAGTCAAATGATGTGGTAACCTATCTAGATGAATGGGGGATGTCAATGGCTACTCAACGAGCTAAAGAACGTCAACAACATACTCCAGATGCGGAAGATATGGCTAAAATGGTGAAGTGGTGGCGGCTGCTGTAGGGGGGCCATGCGCACGGGGTCTAGGGCCCGTGGACATGGGGTAGCATGCACATGGTACAAGGCCGTGGACACGGGGTCTACAGGGACTATGCGGGGGCCCGTGCACATGGGGTCGGGGGCCCGTGGGCACGGGGTGGGCGGAAATTTCGCGATTTCGTGGCTCAGATGTGAGGTGGAAAAGAGAAATTGGTGGTGGATTTTGTGGCGGGGAGGTGGGGGAAGCCAAGATCTACCTGCAAAACATCAAAATCATGGATCAAACACAACAAATCTCGCAAGAACGAACAAATTTCAAGAAAAGCTTTGGGGCTATTTTTGTGGGAATTTTCGAAATTGGGCAAGAACAAGCAAAATTAGGCTAGAAAACAAAGAGGGGGCTCCAATTTCGTGGTAAACCATGGCTCATGATACCATAATGTTGTAGGGTGGAACCCTAAGTGGAGATCCTTCACGAATTGGATGGGAAATACCCAACAAATAGAAGATCACAAAGGGGAATCACAAGAGGAATACTCAAGAACAAGCCCAAATCACACATCCACTAGACTCAAATCCACACAAGATCCACAAAGGTACATAAACAACAAGAGGAACATGGGACATGATAAAGTTCATCCCAGATCCCAAAGGGAGATGAGGTCTTGAGATCTAAAGAGATCCTTCCCTAGACGGGGTATTGAATCCACTAGGGATCTTCTCCTATGAGGTCTTGATATCCATGAGAGAAGGTAGATAGGAGAAAAGCTCTCAAGATCATATCATGTACTTTGCTAACCCTAACATATGGTCTAGGTACGAAATATATATGTGTAGGTGGAGGAAGGGGACGAAGTGGAGGCCCAACAGATAACTTCACCAAGACGCCAGTCTCAACAGCCTCCAAGAAGCATTCATACGTCGTGGGCGCCTAAACACCCATGCGCTCGGCTGAAATCTATCTTGCCCACCATTTGGGACACCTGAGATACTGTCCTACCCCCCACCATCAATATGTCCGAAATTTTAGATGGGGGCAAAGTTTGTAACTTTCCCCAAATTTCAAACAAGCGCATCCCAAACCAAAACATTGTTCCCCCTTAGTTCCCCCTCCCTCTGTTTCCCCATTCATACTCTGTGGGCACCAAAACGCCCTCTCCATCAGTCGTGAAACCCCAACCTCCTCCGTCCTCCACCCCATCGCGCCCAATCCACCACCACCCTCCTCCATCACGCCGGAGGCGGTACCCCGACGTCGTCTTCCAATGCAACCGCATCTGCAACACCCTCAAGGACTTAGCAGCTGAAGCCCAGGCAGAGATGCCTCCACGACGCCGACGCCGATGTGCGCCATACCAGAACCACTTCGACCACGCCATCCTGCGCCTCACCACTGCCGCTCCACTGTCGCAATCGTCCACCGCACTGGAGTAGTTCCCGCTACACCGTCGTTCACCACCTTGGATCTGGTTCCCTGTCGCCGACATACGGCCACCGCACTACACTCAACACCTTGGCCATGGGTTCGTCCAAGGCTCCACTGTCCTCCACAACTTCTCGTTTTCAGCGAACCACAAGAAGATCGTTGGAAAAACATAAGGAGGACATAACACTGCCAGCAGAAAAAGGTAGTTGAGGGAGTCTTGGGCTAGGGGGTGTCCGGATAGCCGAACTATCATCATTGGCCGGACTCCAAGACTATGAAGATACAAGATTGAAGACTTTGTCCCGTGTCCGGATGGGACTTTCCTTGGCCTGGAAGGCAAGCTTGGCAATACGGATATGTAGATCTCCTACCATTGTAACCGACTATGTGTAACCCTAGCCCTCTCCGATGTCTATAAACCGGAGGGTTTTAGTCCATAGGACGAACAACAATCATACCATAGGCTAGCTTCTAGGGTTTAGCCTCCTTGATCTCGTGGTAGATCTACTCTTGTACTACCCATATCATCAATATCAATCAAGTAGGAGTAGGGTTTTACCTCCATCGAGAGGGCCCGAACCTGGGTAAAAACATCGTGTCCCTTGTCTCCTGTTACCATCCGCCTAGACGCACAGTTCGGGACCCCCTACCCGAGATCCGCCGGTTTTGACACCGACATTGGTGCTTTCATTGAGAGTTCCTCTATGCCGTCGCAATCAGGAAGGATGCCTCTTCCCGTCTTTAAAGACGGTACCGTTGCCAAAGGAGCTTTGGCCATCGGCCAAACTATCCGGCTAGGTGGTTTTCTTATGACCGCCTGTTCGGCCGCCGCTCCGACAATGACCTCCCGGGTTATCAAAAGCGATCTTCACGTCAACTCGGAATTCGCCGAGCAGCTAGATCCAATGGAGCTCTCCTCCGTAAATGAGCTCTTGGATCGCATCGCCACCCTGGGAGTCGCTATAGACCACGATCAGATTGGGCTTAAAACTGATCTGAGAGAGATCAACTCTCCCCAGGCTACCCACCACGTTGCTGTGGTAGAGGAACAGTGCGGCGAATCTTCTTCTATATTAAAGACCAGTTATGTACGGATTCCTGATCCCTCCATGCCGGATTCCCGCGGAGGGACGGACGTCAATCAAGCACTGAACCTAAAGTCAGGCAGCGGACCAGATTCGTTGGACAAAATCCAGCAATCCAAGCTTCCAAATTCGGAAACTTTTCGGCCCTTGAGCCTCAGATTGGGCGGGGTTCCGAATTTAATTCCACCCGCCCGCCCAAACACAAGCGATCTATCTCGAATCCGGCAAGAGCCCGCTGAAACAGTACATCATTACTGGGCCATATTCCTCCTGGTTATGGACAGGATAAAGGACTGCCGTGAGGAAAGCGCAATCTCAATTTTCTGCAACAATTGCACGGACAAGGGAATCATGAACGCCATAAGTCGTCGTGAAATTACACGCTTCGCCGACCTGGCGTCCATAGTACGAAAGTACTGTGCGATGGAGAGTGCCTGGAAAACCAAAACCAAGTTTTGGGACAATCCGGCTCCGAACACAACCCTAGTCCGAAATAAAAGGGTGCATCATGCTCAGGCACCTGGGATAAAAACCAAAAAGCAAAACCCCCCTAAAGGGCACGGAACCGTACTGGAGGGATGGCTCAGCGGACCCTGTAAAATCCATAGTATAGAGGGTGCCACTCCAACACATAGCCTTCGAGCATGTTGGATACTACGGCAGGTGGCCAAAAGTGGCGAAGAGCTTCTAGCCCCAGAGAACCAGCCCAGCAGTACCAGTACGGTATTAACAGTCTTCGAGACTTTCACATCAAATAATATGCGGAAACGAACACTCCACAGCCTCGCCGAAGTCTACCAAGTAGCAACAATAAATCCATGGAGCGACACGGCTATTACCTTCAACGCCAGCGGCGAACCTAAATTCCGAACAGCCCGAGCACCAGCCGCATTGGTCCTCAGTCCAATAGTGGACGGCTTTCGTCTTACTAAGGTACTCATTGATGGCGGCAGCGGATTAAACCTCATCTACGAGGAAACCCTTCAAAAAATGGAAATAGACTGGAGCCGCATTGAGCGAAGCAGAACAACCTTTAGAGGAATAATCCCTAGTCGGGAAGCACGCTGCACAGGAAAAATTACACTGGATGTGGTGTTCGGCTCGTCGGACAACTACAGGTCCGAGAAGGTCACGTTCCAAGTGGCCCCGTTCAGCAGCGGATGTCATGCTTTATTAGGGCGAGAGGCATTCACAATTTTTCAAGCTATACCCCATTACGGGTACGTAAAGCTTAAAATGCCCGGGCCCAATGGAATCATCACTCTCGTCAGTGATCCGGACATAGCACCCCGCGTCGAAAATAAGACAGCCGCACTAGCCCTAGAGGCACTATCCGAAGCCCTCGCGGCCGAGGAACTCACTGCACTGCGCTCCACGGTGAACAGGGACGATGTGATACTCGATAAGAGATCCAAGTCCACCTCTTTTAAGCCAGCGGATGAAATAGTCAAATTCCAAGTCCATCCAATGGACCCCACAAAGACGACCTTCATTGGGGCACAATTAAACCCTGATGTAGACGCCGCACTACATGAATTCCTTCGGGAAAATTGGGACATCTTTGCCTGGCACCCTTCAGACATGCCAGGAATCCCACGCAGGTTGGCAGAACACAACCTAAATATCCTAAAAGGATTCAAGCCAGTCAAACAGGCTCTTCGGCGATTTTCTGAACCCAAAAGACATGCAATGGGAGAGGAGCTAGCCAAACTATTAGAAGCCGGATTCATCGGAGACATAAAACATCCGGACTGGCTAGGAAACCTGGTAATGGTACCAAAGAAGGACAAATCCTGGCGCCTGTGTGTCGATTTCAAGGACCTTAACAAGGCTTGTCCAAAGGATCCTTTCCCCCTTCCCTGCATCGATCAAATCATCGATGCTACCGCAAGGCACGATTCATTGTGCTTCCTCGACGCATACTCCGGCTACCATCAAATCAAGATGGCGGAGACAGACCAAGCCGCAACGGCATTCATCACTCCGTACGGACCATTCTGCTTCAACACAATGCCCTTCGGGCTCAAAAACGCCGGTGCAACATATCAGCACATGATTCAGACATGTCTGGCAACCCAGATCGGCAAAACAGTGGAGGCATACGTAGACGATGTGGTCGTCAAGACCAAACACGTCGAAACTCTAGTAGACGATTTGAGGCTCACATTCGACAACCTCCGAGCATATGACATTAAGCTCAACCAGGAAAAATGTGTTTTTGGCGTACCAGCCGGAAAGCTCTTGGGCTTCATTATATCCGGTAGAGGAATTGAAGCAAACCCAGCCAAGATCTGAGCTCTGTCACAGTTGGATATCCCAAAAGACCTCAAACAAATACAAAAATTGACTGGATGTGGGGCAGCTCTAAGCCGCTTCATCTCCGCTTGGGAGAAAAGGCATTACCCCTTTATCGCCTCCTCCGACGCACCGAACACTTCGAATGGACGGATGCCGCCACGGCCGGACTCGAAGAAATAAAGTCCATATTGGCAACAAATCCGGTCCTGGCCGCGCCCAACTTGGGCGAACCAATGTTATTATATATCGCGGCAACACATCAAGTTGTAAGGGCGGTGCTTGTCGTTGAACGAGAAACGGAAGGACACAAATTCCCTCTTCAAAAACCAGTGTACTACGTATCCACTGTCCTAACTCCATGCAAGTCCCGGTATCCACATTATCAAAAGATAGCGTATGCGGTGTTCATGGCATCCCGGAAGCTACGACACTACTTTCAAGAGTGTTCGATAACAGTAGCCTCCAAAGTACCCCTTAACGACATTATAAACAACCGCGACGCGACTGGCAGGATTGCAAAATGGGCCATCGAGCTCCTACCATTCGACATAACCTACAAACCACGGCGAGCTATCAAGTCGCAAGTTTTGGCAGACTTCATCGCTGAATGGACCGAAGCCGAACTCCCTAAAGAGTATGGCGCATACTCCAATTGGATCATGCACTTTGACGGCTCCAAAATGTTGGCCGGCCTGGGGGCTGGCGTCGTCTTGACGTACCCAACCGGAGACACAGTCCAATACGTACTTCAGATAATGTACACGGACTCCAACAATGCAGCCGAATACGAGGCCCTTCTACATGGTCTCCGGATGGCAATCTCCATGGGCATTCAATGCCTAGAGGTCCGTGGGGATTCAAACCTCGCAATATCCCAAATAAATGGAGACTTTGACGCCAAGGATCTGAAAATGGCAGCCTACCATAACATCATCTTAAAAATGTCAGCTCGGTCCGAAGGACTCGAATTCCACCATGTAGCCCGGGATAATAACCAGGCGGCCGACGTGTTGGCACACATCGGCGCAAAGCGCGACGCCATCCCTCCCAACATCTTCCTGGAGCGGCTTTTTAAGCCATCCGTATTATGGGAAGGGGAGTCTGGAAACAACAACCCGGAACCAACCTCACCGCCCAACAGCGAACATTCGGACACAATCGGTGGCTCAGCCAATGAAATAACACCTTCAGCCCACGAAATAATGGCAGTCATTGCCTCGTGGACGGAACCATTCCTAGCCTACTTAATTAGGCAGGAATTTCCCGAAGACCAAAACGAGGCCTGCTGCATAGTACGGCGATCTAAAGCCTACAAGGTCCATGAGGGAGAACTTTATAAGAAAAGCACAACCGGAGTCCTTCAAAGGTACATCTCCGAAGAGGAAGGGAGAAATCTTCTGGCTGAAATTCACGCCGGACTCGGCGGGCACCACGCCGCAGCCCGGGCCCTTGTAGGCAAGGCCTTCCGTACAAGATTTTATTGGCCGACGGCCCGGGCAGATGCTCAGGACTTAGTCCAACGATGCGTCAGTTGCCAGCTCTTTGCTAATCAAAGCCACATGTCACCCACCACCCTCAAAACTATACCCATCACCTGGCCGTTCGTGGTCTAGGGGCTTGACATGGTTGGACCCCTTAAAGGGGGAACCCACAAGCAAAAATACCTATTGGTCATGGTGGACAAATTCACCAAATGGATAGAGGCCAAGCCAGTTAAAACGGCCGAATCCGGACCTGTGATAGACTTCATATCTGGGGTAGCACACCGTTATGGCGTCCCCCATAGCATCATCACTGATAACAGCACAAACTTCACGGCCGACGAGGTTAAACTCTGGTGCAAAAATATGGGCATCAAGCTCGACTACGCTTCAGTCTATCACCCTCAAACTAACGGTCAAGTCAAATGAGCAAATGGTCTAATCATGAGCGGCATCAAACCTAGGTTAGTGCGGTCCCTCACGGAATCTAACATGCACTGGGTAGAGGAGCTCGACTCCGTACTCCGGGGGCTGCGGACCATGCCAAACCGCACTACCGGATTCACACCATTTTTATGGTATATGGCGCAGAGGCAGTTTTGCCCTGCGATATAATTCATGACTCACCTCGCGTGCGCATGTACGAAGAAAGAGAAGCCAAGCTGGATCGACAGGACAGTTTGGACGCCTTAGAAGAGGAGCGCGATGTGGCAAAAGCTCGTTCCGCATTCTATCAACAGCAGGCTCGAAGATATCAAAGCAGAGAAGTACGGGCCAAAACTTATAATGTTGGCGAACTAGTTCTACGCCTGCTGGACAAGAAAAAGGACAATCTCAAACCCAAATGGGAAGGTCCCTTCATCATCGACCAGGTCCTGACCGGCGGAGCGTACCGTCTGCGAAATGCATTGGATAACCGACTCGAGCCAAATCCATGGAACGCAGCCCGTCTCCGCAGATTCCACGCCTAGCGCCGGACTCTGAGTTCGTCTCCCTCCCCCGTCTATATTTTATAATTTAACTGTCTTTTATTTGCCCCTCTCTTCTTTCTCCGTTTTTTTCTATTCTTCTTTCACGAGCCTTCGGTGGCTCGTCTGCGCTTTGTTCGCACACACTTGATGTGCTATCCGCACTCATTATACCTGGGGGCTTCTTTAACAGAAGCTTATTTATACGGGCCTTATACCCAACACATGTGTCACACTTCCGCATGTACCTTTTATCCACCATTATATGCATCGATATGATTTAAGTTTTGGCCAAGCTGGGTTGCCTAGCTCCTCTGCTTACCCCTACGTTCCCGATTGTTCGGCTAGGAGGTAAGGGAGGACCTCTGCGATTGTTACTACCGGGTCAGCCGGATGTGTACCTCAGACTGGGTGAAGCCGAAAGCTAGCGTTCTTAAGGGAATATACGGTCGGTGAATTGAAAGATGATTTCTTACCTATTTATTTATCTGCCCCCAGATGCTTTCCTGCTTTTTTCGTAGTCCGGACATGCACTTTAGGGCATGCCTCCCAGGGAAAGGAACCCCTAACGGAACTATTCTCCCTGGAAGATGTTTCTTACTAACCATGTAATATAACATAACTAGTTGGGCACTTGTCTGATAAAGCACTAATGACCCCTACGCCTGGTCTCCATGCATGCCCCGGTTCTTATATAACCGTGAGGGTATTCAGATACACTCCGGACTGTCGGGTCCCGAGGTTGAAGTGAAAAGGTCCGCAATGACAAACAATCTACAATCCGGCTAGAAGGCATTTTTCATGTCATTTCAAATTACATAGTCAAGTTGACTGATGGTATTCCTCTTCGATACCATCTAATAAACTGTCTAGTTTACAGTCCCGCTGTGAATACTTTGCGGCCAACTCTACTTGGTCGTATACTAAGCTCACAGGGATCTCCTTCCCATCAGGCCCTACAGGTCCGACCTCGGCCATGTGGTTGGGGTCAGCCTTCGCATACCGCGTCTTCACCATGGCCCAGGCCTCCCTGGCGCCTTGACGACAGGCTGATATCTTCCACAACCGGAAGCGCTGCCGTGCTCCCTGAAGCTTCTCCGCAAGCTCTCCAAGACCTCCGGGCAAGGACACGGAAGGCCACAAGGCCTGGGCGACTCCGCTCATCGCCTGCCGAACACGTTCATGCAGTTGCAGCAGCTCGGGAAGTAGGTCACCCGTTGAACCGGGCATTTCCTCCGCAGGACGACCTGTGAGCACACCTACAGACACATTTCTGTCAATCGACTTCCTCGCCGAACTCTTCTTTTCAAAAGAGTTTGCTCAAGCACTTACTGTAAATGCCGCGATGAAGCCGCCGATTCTCCTTCACGGAGTCAGACAGCTGGGCCCGAACATCTTTTAGTTCTTCGCCCAGCTGGGTGTTGGCATCTTGGAGTTTGTTCCTCTCTTGCTGCACCCTCATAAGCACCTTCTCGCCGGCCTTCAGCTGGCGCAGTAGCTGTTGCTTGTCCGGATCTAGTCCGGCGCCATCTGCAATATTATTGTCAGACTTATACACATGCCGCACTTCATAAACTACTTATCTTTTCGAAGTATGTATTACCAGAGGGGGTCTCTGCAGCTCCCCCTGCGGCGGCTAGTGCAGCCTCAAGTTGGGCCTTGCACTCTTGAAGCTCCCGGGACAGGTGGGTATTCTTGTCCGTAAGATCCTGCATAATAAATGATCCTTAAATCAGTTATTCTAACTATTTTAAGTCTCGGGGGCTACTGGCATATATAACTATCAAAATTCCTCACCCGTATGTCTTTCACATACTGCTCCATGGCTCTGGTTAGACCATCTCGAGTGGCACGGAGGTGCGCCTCCCGCATTAAAGGCATTCAACGCCTCCGGGGAGAAACACGCGTCACGAAGAACTGTCCGGCGACGCCTATGATTCGTGGCGCTCTCCACCTCAGACCTGGTGGCGGACAACCTGTCGGCATCCTCCGTTGGAGGAGCATCCGGCGCATGCCTTGTGTTCGCCTCCCCCTCCGGACCAGGCGTTGGAGCCTGGCTGGCGGAGGCTCGATTGGCAACCTCTTCGGACACAGTCCGGCGAGCGCTCTTTCTCCTGGAAAAATCATGAGCGTTAATATACCTCCCAGGAATCTTTCCTTTAAACACGGTGGTGCGTCATACCATTGCGGCGACGTTTCGATTCGGGCCGCACTCCTCTTCTGCCTGCTGGGCCGAACTGACCCTTGTTGGTTAGCCGCCGCGGGTTTGGCTTCCTGCCTTAAAGGCACCTCCTGCGGAGCACCATCGGTATACGGTGGTCAGAAATAAGCATGGATGAGTAATGATGTTAGGACTCCGGTCACAGTTACCTGGGAAGCCGGAGATAAACCGGGGTAGTCGGCCGTAATGGCGACCAAAGCATTGTCCATGCTAAGTTGGTGGAACACCCCATCGATCAGCTCCACCTTTATGTCCGGATCTACTTCGGAGGCCAGATCAAGGGATCGTTCTGGATCCTCGGGCTGTGGAGTCAGGCTGTGTATGCCCTCTACGTCCCGGCGCAGTTCCTGCGTCGGAATCACAAAGTGAGACACTTAACTTTGGGAATATGGATCGGATAGATAAACGTCCGCTTACCCAGCTCCGAGGGTTATTCATGGAGAATCCATTCAATGGACTCGCGCGGAGGAAGTCCTCCTTATCCCCCCTGTACAAGCCGGACAGGATCTTCACCAGATCGGCAATCGATCCCGGCCCCTTGCGGCCATGACGGGTGGCGTCATCCTCCCCGTTGAAATCCCACATGGGGTGGCCCCTATATTGGAGCGGCTACACCCCTCGCATGATGCACGTGGCCATGACTCCAATCATGGTGAATCCGGAATGAGCCAGTAATCTTATCCGGCCCATCAGATATTGGACGTCCCTATCATTCTCCCGTTGAGGGCTCCGCGGGCGCCAACTCAGGCGTTTCTTCAGAGGAGCGTTACTGAACTCCGGGAGGCCGATCCGAACTGGGTCCGGCAGCGGGGCGTCTTCCATATAAAACCATTCCGAAGGCCAGTCTTAGGACGCCTTCTTCGGGGTTCCGGATAGATATCCGGTCCCAGCTATGCGCCATATTTCGGCTCCGCCCACTTGATATATCGACCCCTCGTGAGAATGGTGTACGAGGCAAAACAATCTCTTCCACAGCGCAAAATGGGCCTCGATGCCCAAGAACAACTCGCAAAGGGCCACGAAGCCCGCGATGTGCAGGATGGAGGCAGGCGTATGGTGGTGAAGCTGGAGCCCATAGAACTCCAGGAGCCCCCGGAGAAACGGATGTACGGGAAATCCGAGTCCCCTTATTAGATAAGGGACGAAGCATACCCGCTCTCCTTTGGAGGGATTGGGGATGCCCTCCGCCTGCTTTCCACCCTTGTAGGTGGCCAGTCCGGCTCGAACCGGAACCATAAAGGCTGGGGGAAGATATCCCTCTGCTTGGAGCGTCACTAGCTCGCTATGCGGGACTGAACATCTCCCCCAATCTCCTGGCTGAGGGTTGGGAGCGCGAGAGGAGGATCCGCGTCGACTGTCCATGATGGAGTGGATTTTTGTCAGAGGCGCTTCGATGAATACTCACGGAAGGTGGATGGTGTGATTCAGATCTAGATCCTCGCCTCTCTTATAGGCAGCTTATTTGCGCAGCTAGGGGGTAAAATATAAAAATACCCTGGCTTTTCGCATTCATACGACACGTGGAAGAGGGCCATTATTGGACGTGGAGGCCAAGAAGCGCAACATTTATAAGGAAGCCGGACACTGTTCGGCAAGCACATGGAATTTGGAGGAGAACCCGCCTTGCAATGCCGAAGACAATATGCACACCGGACTCATCGTCATTGAAGCCTGGTTCGGGGGCTACTGAGGGAGTCCTGGGCTAGGGGGTGTCCGGATAGCCGAACTATCATCATTAGCCGGACTCCAAGACTATGAAGATACAAGATTGAAGACTTCGTCCTGTGTCCGGATGGGACTTTCCTTGGCGTGTAAGGCAAGCTTGGCAATACGGATATGTAGATCTCCTACCATTGTAACCGACTCTGTGTAACCCTAGCCCTCTCCGGTGTCTATATAAACGGGAGGGTTTTAGTCCGTAGGACGAACAACAATCATACCATAGGCTAGCTTCTAGGGTTTAGCCTCCTTGATCTCGTGGTAGATCTACTCTTGTACTACCCATATCATCAATATCAATCAAGCAGGAGTAGGGTTTTACCTCCATCGAGAGGGCCTGAACCTGGGTAAAAACATTGTGTCCCTTGTCTCCTGTTACCATCCGCCTAGACGCATAGTTCGGGAGCCCCTACCCGAGATCCGCCGGTTTTGACACCGACAGTAGTCCTCTTCCCTTATTCGTGCAAATCTAACGTCTCTGCTCACACCGTATTCATCCCAGGAAAGAAACTAGTTGAGCATTTCTTACTGCATCTTCTTCATGATACTAAATGCACAAGGTTTCCTCCCATTTACTATTTAACCATGGCTAGAGGTCAGTAGCCCGCCTGGATTTCAACTCAGGGTCAGTTGATTCACAATTAAAAGAAGCAACACCCGCTTAGGTGTGCGGAGCACCTAGTCTGCCTATTCGCTGGGGAAGCGGCGCATCGGTGTCTATCATAGGGGTGTGGGGCACAGGAGCTGCTTGCGCCCGATCTGGAGGTCGGCGGGGCTTGAAGGGATGACCGAGGGAGGTGTTGGGGAACGTAGCAATAATTCAAAATTTTCTACACAACACCAAGATCAATCTAGGAGATTCTAGCAAAAAGAGAGAGAGGGGATGAGCATCTTCCTACCTTTGAAGATTGCTAAGCAGAAGCATTACTAGAACACGGATGAGGGAGTCATACTCGCGACGATTCAAATCGTGGAAGATCCGATCTAACGCCGAATGGATGGCTCCTCCGTGTTCAACACACGTACAGCCAGGGGACGTCTCCTCCTTCTTGATCCAGAAAGGGGAGAGGAGAAGTTGAGGGAGAGCTCCGGCAGCATGACGGCGTGGTGGTGGAGCTTGGAGTTCTCCGGCAGGGCTTCGCCAAGTACTACTACTATGGAGGAGGTGTTGGGAAGGGAGAGGGCGGCGCCAAGGGAAGGGTGTGGCAGCCCTCCCACCTCCCATCTAGTTATAGGGGCAAGGGAGAGGGGGGCCGGCCCCCACCAGATC
>NC_041391.1:509014878-509021861 GCF_002162155.2 Triticum dicoccoides
CCAAGGGGGGAGGCTTGCCCCACAAGCCAAGGGGGGCACCCCCTTTAGGGTTCCCCCAACCCTAGGCGCATGGGCCCTAAGGGGGTGGCGCCCAGCCCACTTAGGGGCTGGTTCCCATCCATATTCAGCCCATAGGGCCCTCCGGGGCAGGTGGACCCTCCCGGTGGAACCCCGGAACCCTTTCGGTGGTCCCGGTACAATACCGATATACCCCCGAACATTTTCGGCGATCGAATAAGGACTTCCCATATATAAATCTTTATCTCCGGACCATTCCGGAACTCCTCGTCACGTCCGGGATCTCATCCGGGACTCCGGAAAACATTCGGTAACCACATACTAATTCCCATAACAACTCTAGCATCACCGAACCTTAAGTGTGTAGAGCCTACGGGTTTGGGAATCATGCAGACATGACCGAGACAGCTCTCCGGCCAATAACCAATAGCGGGATCTGGATACCCATGTTGGTTCCCAAATTTTCCACAATGATCTCATCGGATGAACCATAATGTCGGGGATTCAATCAATCCCGTATACAATTCCCTTTGTCAATCAGTATGTTACTTGCCCGAGATTCGATCGTCGGTATCCCAATACCTCGTTCAATCTTGTTACCGGCAAGTCACTTTACTCGTTCTGTAATGCATGATCCCATGACTAACTACTTAGTCACATTGAGCTCATTATGGTGATGCATTACTGAGTGGGCCCAGAGATACCTCTCCGTCATACGGAGTGACAAATCCCAGTCTCGATTCGTGCCAACCCAACAGACACTTTCGGAGATACCTGTAGTGTATCTTTATAGCCACCCAGTTACGTGTGACGTTTGGTACACCCAAAGCATTCCTATAGTATACGGGAGTTGCACAATCTCATGGTCTAAGGAAATGATACTTGACATTAGAAAAGCTTTTAGCAAACGAACTACACGGTCTTGTGCCATGCTTAGGATTGGGTCTTGTCCATAACATCATTCTCCTAACGATGTGATCCCATTATCAATGACATCTAATGTCCATGGTCAAGAAACCATAACCATCTATTGATCAATGAGCTAGTCAACTAGAGTCTCACTAGGGACATGTTGTGGTCTATGTATTCACACATGTATTACGGTTTCCGGTCAATACAATTATAGCATGAACAACAGACAATTATCATGAACAAGGAAATATAATAATAACCATTTTATTATTGCCTCTATGGCATATTTACAACATTCTCCCACTTGCACTAGAGTCAATAATCTAGTTACATTGTGATGAATCGAACACCCATAGAGTTCTGGTGTTGATCATGTTTTGCACATGGAAGAGGTTTAGTCAACGGATCTGCGACATTCAGATCCGTATGCACTTTACAAATATCTATGTCTCCATCTTGAAAATTTTCACGAATGGAGTTAAAGCAACGCTTGATATGCCTAGTCTTCTTGTGAAACCTGGGCTCCTTGGCAAGGGCAATAGCACCAGTGTTGTCACAGAAGAGAGTCATCAGGCCCGACGCATTGGGAATAACTCCTAGGTCGGTAATGAACTCCTTCATCCATATTGCTTCGTGTGCTGCCTCCGAGGCTACCATATACTCCGCTTCACATGTAGATCCCGCCACGATGCTTTGCTTGCAACTGCACTAGCTGACTGCCCCACCATTCAAAATATACATGTATCCGGTTTGTGACTTGGAGTCATCCAGATCTGTGTCGAAGCTAGCATCGACGTAACCCTTTACGACGAGCTCTTCGTCACCTCCATAAATGAGAAACATATCCTTAGTCCTTTTCAGGTACTTCAGGATATTCTTGACCGCTGTCCAGTGTTCCATGCCGGGATTACTTTGGTACGTTCCCACCAAACTTACGGCAAGGTTCACATCACGTCTGGTACACAACATGGCATACATAATAGACCCTATGGCTGAAGCATAGGGGATGACACTCATCTTTTCTCTATCTTCTGCCATGGTCGGGTATTGTGCCGTGCTCAATATCACACCTTGCAATACAGGCAAGAACCCATTCTTGGACTGATCCATATTGAACTTCTTCAATATCTTATCAAGGTATGTGCTTTATGAAAGACCGATCAGGCGTCTCGATCTATCTCTATAGATCTTGATGCCTAATATGTAAGCAGCTTCTCCAAGGTCCTTCATTGAAAAACACGTATTCAAGTAGGCCTTTATGCTTTCCAAAAGTTCTATATCATTTCCCATCAATAGTATGTCATCCACATATAATATGAGAAATGCTACAGAGCTCCCACTCACTTTCTTGTAAACGCAGGCTTCTCCATAAGTCTGCATAAAACCAAACGCTTTAACCATTTCATCAAAGCAAATGTTCCAACTCCGAGATGCTTGCACCAGCCCATAGATGGAGCACTGGAGCTTGCACACCTGGTTAGCATTCTTAGGATCAACAAAACTTTCCGGCTGCATCATATACAATTCTTCCTTAAGGAAACCGTTAAGGAATGTCGTCTTGACGTCCATTTGCCATATTTCATAATCATAGAATGCGGCAATTGCTAACATGATTCGGACAGGCTTCAGCTTCGCTACGGGTGTGAAGGTCTCATCATAGTCAACACCTTGAACTTGTCGATAACCCTTAGCGACAAGCCGAGCTTTATAGATGGTCACATTACCATCCGCGTCAGTCTTCTTCTTAAAGATCCATTTATTTTCTATGGCTCGCCGATCATCGGGAAAGTCCGTCAAAGTCCATACTTTGTTTTCATACATGGATCCTATCTCGGATTTCATGGCTTCAAGCCATTTGTTGGAATCTGGGCCCGCCATCGCTTCTTCATAGTTCGAAGGTTCACCGTTGTCTAACAACATGATTTTCCAGGACAGGGTTGCCATACCATTGTGGTGTGGAACGTGTCCTTGTGGACCTATGAAGTTCAGTAGAAACTTGATCCGAAGTTCCTTGACCATCATCATTAACTTCCTCTCTAGTCGGTGCAGGCACCACAGAAACATTTTCTTGAGCTGCACTACTTTTCGGTTCAAGAGGTAGTACTTCATCAAGTTCTACTTTCCTCCCACTTACTTCTTTCAAGAGAAACTCTTTCTCCAGAAAGGATCCGTTCTTGGCAACAAAGATCTTGCCTTCGGATCTGAGGTAGAAGGTATACCCAATGGTTTCCTTAGGGTATCCTATGAAGATGCATTTTTCTGACTTGGGTTCGAGCTTTTCAGGTTGAAGTTTCTTGACATAAGCATCGCATCCCCAAACTTTTAGAAATGACAACTTAGGTTTCTTCCCAAACCATAATTCATACAGTGTCATCTCAACGGATTTAGATGATGCCCTATTTAAAGTGAATGTGTCTGTCTCTAAAGCATAACCCCAAAATGATAGCGGTAAACCGGTAAGAGACATCATAGATCGCACCATATCCAATAGAGTGCGATTATGACGTTCGGACACTCCATTACGTTTAGGTGTTCCAGGCGGCGTGAGTTGTGAAACAATACCACATTTCCTTAAGTGCATACCAAACTTGTGACTCAAATATTCTCCCCCACGATCTGATCGTAAGAACTTTATTTTCCTGTCACGTTGATTCTCCACCTCACTCTGAAATTCCTTGAACTTTTCAAAGGTCTCAGACTTGTGTTTCATTAAGTAGACATACCCATATCTACTCAAGTCATCAGTGAGGGTGAGAACATAACGATAGCCACCGCGAGCCTCAACGCTCATTGGACCGCACACATCAGTATGTATGATCTCCAACAAGTTGGTTGCTCGCTCCATTGTTCTGGAGAACGGAGTCTTAGTCATCTTGCCCATGAGGCATGGTTCGCACGTGTCAAATGATTCATAATCAAGAGACTCCAAAAATCCATCTGCATGGAGTTTCTTCATGCGTTTGACACCAATGTGACCAAGGCGGCAGTGCCACAGGTATATGGGACTATCATTATTAACCTTACATCTTTTGGTATTCACACTATGAATATGTGTAACATCACGTTCGAGATTCATTAAGAATAAACCATTGACCAACGGGGCGTGACCATAAAACATATCTCTCAAATAAATAGAACAACCATTATTATCAGATTTAAATGAGTAGCCATCTCGCATTAAACGAGATCCAGATACAATGTTCATGCTCAAAGCTAGCACTAAATAACAATTATTGAGGTTTAAAACTAATCCCGTAGGTAAATGTAGAGGTAGCGTGCCGACGGCGATCACATCGACCTTGGAACCATTCCTGACGCGCATCATCACCTCGTCCTTCGCCAGTCTCCGCTTATTCCGCAGCTCCTATTTTGAGTTACAAATATGAGCAACGACATCGGTATCAAATACCCAGGAGCTACTACGAGTACTGGTAAGGTACACATCAATAACATGTATATCACATATACCTTTGGTGTTGCCAGCCTTCTTGTCCGCTAAGTACTTGGGGCAGTTCCGCTTCCAGTGACCATTTCCCTTGTAATAAAAGCACTGAGTCTCGGGCTTGGGTCCATTGTTTGGCTTCTTCCCGGCAACTAATTTACCAGGCGCGACAACTCCCTTGCTGTCCTTCTTGAAGTTCTTTTTACCCTTGCCTTTCTTGAAACTAGTGGTATTATTCACCACCAACACTTGATGTTCCTTTTTGATTTCCACCTCCGCTGATTTCAGCATTGAATATAACTCAGGAATGGACTTCTCCATCCCCTGCATATTGTAGTTCATCACAAAGCTCTTGTAGCTAGGTGGGAACGACTGGAGGATCCTGTCAATGACCACGTCATCTGGGAGATTAACTCCCAACTGAGACAAACGGTTGTGTAACCCGGACATAGTGAGTATATGCTCATTGACAGAACTGTTTTCCTCCATCTTACAACTGTAGAACTTGTTAGATACTTCATATCTATCGACTCGGGCATGAGCTTGGAAAACCATTTTCAGTTCTTGGAACATCTCATATGCTCCGTGCTGCTCAAAACGCTATTGGAGCCCCGGTTCTAAGCTATAAAGCATGCGGCACTAAACCAGGGAGTAATCATCACTATGCGACTGCCAGGCGTTCATAACATCTTGAGTTGCTGGGAAAATGGGTGCTTCACCTAGCGGTGCTTCTAGGACATATGTTTTCTAGGCAGCTATGAGGATGATCCTCAAGTTCCGGACCTAGTCCGTATAGTTGCTACCATCGTCTTTCAGCTTGGTTTTCTCTAGGAACGTGTTGAATTTGAGGTCAACATTAGCATGGGCCATTTGATCTACAAGACATAATGCAAAGATATTTTAGACTATGTTCATGATAATTAAGTTCATCTAATCAAATTATTTAATGAACTCCCACTCAGATAGACATCCCTCTAGCCATCTAAGTGATACATGACCCGAGTCAACTAGGCCATGTCCGATCATCACGTGAGACAGACTAGTCATCATTGGTGAACATCTTCATGTTGATCGTATCTACTATATGACTCATGTTCGACCTTTCGGTCTCTTGTGTTTCGAGGCCATGTCTGTACATGCTAGGCTCGTAAAGTCAACCTAAGTGTTTTGCATGTGTAAATCTGGCTTACACCTGTTGTATGTGAACGTTAGAATCTATCACACCCAATCATCACGTGGTGCTTCGAAACAATGAACTTTCGCAATGGTGCACAGTTAGGGGGAACACTTTCTTGAAATTTTAGTGAGGGATCATCTTGTTTATGCTACCGTCATTCTAAGCAAATAAGATGTAAACATGACAAACATCACATGCAAATCATAAAGTGACATGATATGGCCAATATCATCTTGCGCCTTTGATCTCCATCTTTGAGGCACGTCATGATCACCTTCATCACTGGCATGACATCATGATCTCCATCATCATGATCTCCATCATCGTGTCTTCATGAAGTTGTCTCGCCAACTATTACTTCTACTACTATGGCTAACGGTTAGCAATAAAGTAAAGTAATTACATGGCGTTATTCAATGACACGCAGGTCATACAATAAATTAAGACAACTCCTATGGCTCCTGCCGATTGTCATAGTCATCGACATGCAAGTCATGATTCCTATTACAAGAACATGATCAATCTCATACATCACATATATCATTCATCACATTCCTTTTTGGCCATATCACATCACATAGCATACCCTGCAAAAACAAGTTAGACGTCCTCTAATTGTTGTTGCATGTTTTACGTGGCTGCTATGGGTTTCTAGCAAGAACGTTTCTTACCTACGCAAAAGCCACAACTGTGATATGCCAATTGCTATTTACCCTTCATAAGGACCCTTTTCATCGAATCCGATCCGACTAAAGTGGGAGAGACTGGCACCCGCTAGCCACCTTATGCAACAAGTGCATGTCAGTTGGTGGAACCTATCTCACGTAAGCATACATGTAAGGTCGGTCCGGGCCGCTTCATCCCACAATACCGCCGAAACAAGATATGACTAGTAATGTCAAGAAAATTGAACAAACCAACGCCCACAACTACTTGTATTATACTCGTGCATAGAATCTACGCATAGACCTAGCTCATGATGCCACTGTTGGTGAACATAGCAATAATTCAAAATTTTCTACGCAACACAAGATCAGTCTAGGAGATTCTAGCAACAAGAGAGAGTGGGGATGAGCATCTTCATACCTTTGAAGATCGCTAAGCGGAAGAGTTACTAGAACGCGGATGAGGGAGTCGTACTCGCGGCGATTCAAATCACGGAAGATCCAATCTAACGCCGAACAGACGGTGCCTCTGCGTTCAACACACGTACAGCCCGAGGACGTATCCTCAAGGGGAGAGGAGAAGTTGAGGGAGAGCTTCGGCAACACGATGGCGTGGTGGTGGAGCTTGCAGTTCTCCGGCAGGGTTTCGCCAAGCACTACTATGGAGGAGGAGGTGTTGGGGAGGGACAGGGCTGTGCCAGGGGAAGGGTATGGCAGCCCTCCCACCTTCCCTCTATTTATAGGGGCAAGGGAGAGGGGGCCCGGGCCC
>NC_041391.1:509021994-509069735 GCF_002162155.2 Triticum dicoccoides
GGGGGGGGGTGATTAGACACAAAGTACCAAAAGTCGCAGTTTTTAACTTCTTTAAGTTGGAGTGGAGTTTGGCACAAGTTTAACACTCACAATACATAACAAGCAAGCATGCAAAGAGTATATGAGCAGCGGAAAGTAAAGCATGCAATTTGCAAGAATGTAAAGGGGAGGGATTGGAGAATTCAAACGCAATTTGGAGACACGGTGATTTTTGAGCCATGGTTCCGATAGGTGGTGCTATCGTACATCCACGTTGATGGAGACTTCAACCCACGAAGGGTAATGGTTGCACGAGTCCACGGAGGGCTCCACCCACGAAGGGTCCATGAAGAAGCAACCTTGTCTATCCCACCATGGCCGTCGCCCATGAAGGACTTGCCTCACTAGCGGTAGATCTTCACGAAGTAGGCGATCTCCTTGCCCTTACAAACTCTTTGGTTCAACTCCACAATCTTGTCGGAGGCTCCCAAGTGACACCTAGCCAATCTAGGAGACACCACTCTCCAAGAAGTAACAAATGGTGTGTTGATGATGAACTCCTTGCTCTTGTGCTTCAAATGATAGTCTCCCCAACACTCAACTCTCTCTCACAGGATTTGGATTTGGTGGAAAGAAGATTTGAGTGGAAAGCAACTTGGGGAAGGCTAGAGATCAAGATTCATATGGTACGAATAGAATATCTTGGCCTCAACACATGAGTAGGTGGTTCTCTCTCAGAAAATGGATGCTGGAAGTGTAGGTTCGTTCTGATGGCTCTCTCCATGAATGAAGAGGAGGTGGAGGGGTATATATAGCCTCCACACAAAATCTAACCGTTACACACAACTTGCCAAACTCGGTGGGACCGAATTGGTAAACTCGGTCGGACCGATTCAGCAAATCTAGTGACCGTTAGGATTTTTGATGGGACCGACATGCAACTCGGTAGGACCGATATGGTTAGGGTTAGGGCATAACGTAATCTCGGTGAGACCGATTACACAAACTCGGTGGGACCGATTTTGGTAACAAGTTAACCAGAGAGTTGGTCAGGCAAACTCGGTGAGACCGATTACACAAACTCGGTGGGGCCGATTTTGGTAACAGGCAAACCAGAGAGTTTGCATTGTAATCTCGGTAGTACCGATTTCTCAAACTCAGTGAGACCGATTTTGGTAATGGACATACACAAAGAGATTACAATCCCATCTCGGTGAGACCGAGATCCCTATCGGTGAGACCGATTTGCCTAGGGTTTGTGGGAGTGGCTAAGACATTTGAACTCGGTAGCGCCGGATGGAAAGAATTGGTCAGGCCGAGTTAGACTTTGGGTTTAGGACATATGTGGATGTGAGAAGGTAGTTGAAGGCTTTGGAGCATATCATTAAGCACTTGAGCAAGCAAGCCATTAAGCAACACCTCATCCCCTCTTGATAGTATTGGCTTTTCCTATAGACTCAATGTGATCTTGGATCACTAAAATAGAAAATGTAGAGTCTTGATCTTGGAGCTTGAGCCAATCCTTTGTCCTTAGCATCTTGAAGGGGTTCCACATCCTTTAGTGCATGCCACTCCATTGTTGAACTTGTCTGAAACATACTAGGTAAAAGTGTTAGTACAACAAGAGATATGTTGACATTAATTACCAAAACCACCCAGGGAGCACTTGTGCTTTCAATCTCCCCCTTTTTGGTAATTGATGGCAACATACATAAAAGCTTTAGATGAAGGTATAGAGAATGGCAAGTAAAGCTTTGGAAAGACATGTAACAAGCATAGGCTCCCCCTACATGTATGCAATCATGTGAATATGGAATATAGAAGCATGTGAATGCATAAACATGACAGAGTAAGCAATGTGTGACATGTATCTTGGTTATATGCATCAGAGCAAATGATGTAAGTATGAGAAATGTACCTTCATGCTCATGAGTCCTTCTTGCAGACAATATGTACAACAGCAAGAATTTCTCATATACATGATTGTGATGCATATACTTACCTTGTGGTCTTGAGTTGGCTTAGGATGGAGTGAACCTGTGAAAATAAGGTTAGATAACACAGATACACCTACTAGCCAGGGCAAACAAAATAAACCACAAGAGTACCAAGATTGGGATGACATGTAGAGAGTGAGTACTAGGTACCACATTGAATATAGACATGTCCCCAAAGGTAAAGATGTGCAATGAATTAAAAGAGTTTCTTTCCCTTAGATGTCTTGCTCCCCTTGAATCTAGTATGGGATACTGGGAGAAGATAGGGAACATAAAATCAGAGCAAAATCAGGGCTCAAAGAAACAAATGAACAGAGCTAATGCAAATAAGCACATATTAACATGTCTTTCCCCTCAAGAAGACATGTGGCATCTCTCCTCTTGAACACCAAGCATTGGGGATCCTTGAAGATTACTCTCTTCTTGAGTATTCTCTCCCCCTGGAGATATCTTTCTCCCCCTGTTGAAGTGATAAGCTTTGATGTGATCTCTCTCTCCCCCTTTGACATCAATTTCCAAGAAGGGCCTTCTGGAATTTGTCATGAATGGGTTTGGTCCTTGAGTCACAGCACAAAGCAATGATAAAAATGTGATGCTTGTAGAGGACAAGATTCACTGAGTGGAGCTGGATCAAAAGTAATGTAGGAATAAATGGCAAAATGTTTTTCCTGTAGTGAAATCGGTGGCACCGAGTTGGATGCTTCGGTTGCACCGAATGATTTCGGTTGGACCGAAACCAAGAAATCGATGTGACCAAGTTCAACACAGAGAAAACACTTGTCTCCTCAGCTCACTAGACAAGTAAGATCTTTACAAGGATTTGCAAGGAATTAACTGAAAGATTTGCAATGAATTGGATGCAGGGAATGCAGAACAAATAGAAAATAAAAGAAAATAAAGAAATCTAGATGAAGTTTTTTTGAAATTGGAAACAAATATGCATGAGACAAATGCAAGAGCACAGAAAACGAACACGCGAGAACTTCATCTAGAAATGGTCGGCGACAAAGTCACCTATGTTAGAGTATATTGACTTAGGAGTCAAGTGAGATCACTTGATCATAGGTCATACTCATCGTTTAAGCTCAAAATGGGTTTACCATTTATTGTTTAAGCATCTTGATGTATTCACATCTTGTCAAGTTGCTTTGACTCATGACTTGGAGTAAAGCTTCTCTAAGATGGAATAACATACCTTGGGTGGTGGTCTTGATCGTGATCATGTAGTTGAACGTGTGTGGGTTGCTCAAGGTTGATGTAGCTCATCAAGAGTTGGGAGCACCACTTGGAATTTGAGTTCATCTACCTACATGGGTTAGTTTTTGCAAGGAAGAGCACTTGTGTATCCAAAATGACAATCATGAAACTCAACATAGAATTTGTCAAACGATATGCTTGAATGGTTTTGTGCTTCCTTGTCTTCAACCACCATTGTGTAGAGACTTGGTGATGTAGAGATTGCTCAAGATGTGAGTGAGTTGCACTCTCATAGAATTAGATTCATCCAAGTACCTACAAGGGTTAGATAACATGCAAGATGCAAATATATCCAAGACATAAGAGTTTCATCATAAGAGAAATATCAAGGATTAGTCATAAGCTCATGTCTTGCATGTATCCAATGGAGTTCCTACTCCAAGTTTGTAGCATCAATGATGTTCAATTCTCCTCTTAACATGCAAAACACTCTCTCATCAAGTGGTTTAGTGAATATATCCACTAATTGCTTTTCAGTGAGAACATGCTTAAGATTAATGTCACCCTTAGCAACATGATCTCGAATGAAATGACGACGAACTTCAATATACTTAGTTCGAGTGTTGCACGGGATTGTGAGCAATCTTAATAGCACTCTCATTGTCACAAAGTAATGGAACATGTTTCACATATATCCCATAATCTTTAAGAGTTTGGGTCATCCATAGTAATTGAGCACAACATGAACCAGCGGCAATGTATTCCGCTTCGGCGGTGGATAAGGATACCGAGTTTTATTTCTTGGAAGACCAAGACACAAGAGATCTACCAAGAAATTGACAAGTACCCGAAGAGGATTTTCTATCAACCTTGTCACCGGCATAGTCCGAGTCGGAGTAGCCAACAAGATTGAAAGAGGCCCTCTTTGGATACCAAATTCCAAAATTTGGTGTATGGATTAAGTATCTCACTATCCTTTTTACGGCCTTAAGATGACATTCTTTAGGAGCAGCTTGATATCGTGCACACATGCACACACTTAGCATGATATCGGGACGTGAATCACATAGATATAACAATGAACCAATCATAGAGCGATAAACCTTTTGATTGACCGGTTCACCATCTTTGGTCAAATCAAGATGTCCACTAGTAGGCATGGGTGTAGTCATACCTTTGCATTCTTGCATATTGAACTTCTTGAATAAGTCCTTGGTGTACTTCGTTTGAGAGACAGAGGTACCTTCCTTAGTTTGCTTGATTTGCAAACCAAGAAAGAATTTGAGTTCACTCATCATAGACATCTCAAACTTCTCCGACATTAGCTTTCCAAACTTTTCACTTCGACTTGTGTGTAGCCTTGGGAGACGAGACATGCTTTGTTGCGAACTACTTGTCCATCTTCATCTTGCTTGTTGCAAAATACCCATTTGGTACCGATGATGTTGTGGTTGTTGTCGGGCTTCTCAACCAATGTCCAAACTTGACTTCTCTCAAAGTTGTGTAGCTCTTCATGCATGCCATTTATCCAATCCGGATTTTCCAATGCTTCTTCAACCTTCATAGGTTCAATGCTAGAGATGAATGAATAGTGTTCACAAAAGTTAGCTAAACGAGTTTTAGAGCGAGTGATTCTCCCGGTTTGGATATCATTGTAGATTTGCTCGACGGGATGATCTTTAGCAATTCTTGCTCGAACTCGTGAAAGCTTTTGCTTGGGTCTTTGTTGAACATCTTCTTCATCTTGTTCTTCTTCTTGGCCTTCTTCATTGTTGGCGTTGTCATTCTCTTGTCGTGGTGGAGAAGGAGGTTGTTGACGTTCGTCTTGGCGCACTTCCTCATTTTCTTCATCTTGGTGTGTCCCACTTGTGGATGCTTCCGTATCAACCCTTGGTTCACCTTGTCATGAGGTAGAAGCTTCCACTTGGACAGACGAGGTACTCTCCTTCACTTCCGTTGGACGAATCTTGCCAATAGACAAGTCATGTATTTCTTCCGAGGGACGTTTGTCTCCTACATCAATTGGCAATTCCTCTACTTGCGAGCCGTTAGATTCATCAAACTTCACATCTACCGTTTCTTCAACCTTTCGTGTGAAATTGTTGTAGACACGGTATGTGTGAGAGTTTGAGCCATAACCAAGTAGGAAACCTTCATGAGACTTAGGAGCAAATTTAGAATGACGATGCTTATCAAGAATTTAGCACTTTGAGCCGAATACTCGAAAGTATCCAACTTGGGGTTTGTTACCGGTGAGGAGCTCGTATGCCGTCTTGTCGAGTAGCTTGTGATGATACAAGCGATTTGTTGCATGACAAGCTGTCTCAACCGCTTCCGCCCAAAAGTGCTTCGGCGTCTTGTACTCATCAAGCATCATTCTCGCCATTTCGATGAGCGTCCGGTTCTTCCTCTCAACAACTCCATTTTGTTGAGGTGTGTACGTAGCCGAGAACTCGTGTGAAATCCCTTCTTCGTCAAGAAAGGTGTCCACATTTGCGTTCTTGAACTCCGTTCCGTTGTCGCTGTGAACCTTCTTGATCTTCACTTCAAATTGATTTTGGGCCTCCCGAGCGAAGTTTTTGAAGATCTTTTGGACCTGCGATTTATCATAGAGAAAGAACACCCACGTAAATCTTGAAAAATCATCAACTATAACTAGACCAAAAGAATTTCCACCGATACTCTTGTAGGCGTTGGGACCAAAGAGATCCATGTGAAGTAGCTCGAGTGGCCTCCTTGTGGTCATGATGTTCTTCACGGGATGCCTTCCCCCAACTTGTTTACCTGCCTGACAAGCACTGCAAAGTCTATCCTTATCTAATATGACATCGTTAGCGCCAAGGATATGATTTCCTTTAATAAGCTTGTCAAGGTTTTGCATACCAACATGACCTAATCGTCTATGCCATAACCAACCTTTAGAGGATTTAGCAATAAAGCAAGTTCTAGGTTGAGCCTTTTTAGTGAAATCAACAATGTATATATCACCTCTACGCACACCGGTAAATACCATTTTATGATTATCTCTACGAAACACTTGGCAATCTACTTCAGTAAATAGGACATTGAAACCGAAATCAGCAAGTCTAGATACTGAAAGTAAGTTGTAGCCAAGAGATTCAACGAGCATGACATTTTGTATGGAGCTATCATGGGATATGGCCACCTTACCGAGGCCAACCACCTTACCCTTTGAGTTGTCACCGAAGGTGACATACTTTCGAGGAACATCATCTTCAGCAAGCTCCCGAAACATGTCTTTATCTCCGATCATGTGATCGGTACATCCACTATCAAGAACCCATTCCTTTCCTCCTGCCATATATCCCCGAAGATTTTCCATAAGACTAAAGTGTCTCATTGCATCATCAAGATCGAAGTCACTATCATCATCCTCATCATAGTATCCATGTTCAACATCGTCATGTGGTGGATCAAATCCTAGAGAGGGTGATTCGTTAGAGTGAGTTTGACAATGATTTTGCTTATGAATTTTTATAGCTTCGGAAATAATATCACTAATAATCCCAACATCTCCTTTGGCACGCATAAGGTTTGTAAGCTCAAATAGACAATCACCAAACATAGGATCACTGGAATTCATCTTACTCAAGGCAATAGACTTATAGAGAATTTCATCTAGATTTTTCATGGAATAATTTGTAAAGCGTTCCTCAAGAAATTTCCATATGGTGTAGGCACACTTAAGAGTAGGAAAACATCCTATCAAGTTTCTAGGCAAGCCTCTAATGATAAGTTCGGCAGTTCTAAGATTGCGGATCATGTCAATTGACTCATCAAGGGTAGGATGCATAGGATCAACATGAGGTGCACAAGGGCTAGCAATGTACTTGTTCAAATGATATTGACTGAAAATCACAAGCATCTCATTTTTCCACTCATGAAAATACTCTCCATCAAGTATAGGCACTCTATGTCTAAGACTCCCAATGGTAGACTCATCCATCTTCCTCCAATGGTGTTTAAACCAAAGCAATGGAGACCAAAGCTCTGATACCAATTGAGAGGGATCGAGAAGAGGTGTCTAGAGGGGGGGGGGGTGATTAGACACGAAGTACCAAAAGTTGCAGTTTTTAACTTCTTTAAGTTGGAGTGGAGTTTGGCACAAGTTTAACACTCACAATACATAACAAGCAAGCATGCAAAGAGTATATGAGCAACGGAAAGTAAAGCATGCAACTTGCAAGAATGTAAAGGGGAGGGATTGGAGAATTCAAACGCAATTTGGAGACACGGTGATTTTTGAGTCGTGGTTCCGATAGGTGGTGCTATCGTACATCCACGTCGATGGAGACTTCAACCCACGAAGGGTAACGGTTGCACGAGTCCACGGAGGGCTCCACCCATGAAGGGTCCACGAAGAAGCAACCTTTTCTATCCCACCATGGCCGTCGCCCACGAAGGACTTGCCTCACTAGCGGTAGATCTTCACGAAGTAGGCGATCTCCTTGCCCTTACAAACTCCTTGGTTTAACTCCACAATCTTGTCAGAGGCTCCCAAGTGACACCTAGCCAATCTAGGAGACACCACTCTCCAAGAAGTAACAAATGGTGTGTTGATGATGAACTCCTTGCTCTTGTGCTTCAAATGATAGTCTCCCCAACACTCAACTCTCTCTCACAGGATTTGGATTTGGTGGAAAGAAGATTTGAGTGGAAAGCAACTTGGGGAAGGCTAGAGATCAAGATTCATATGGTAGGAATGGAATATCTTGGCCTCAACACATGAGTAGGTGGTTCTCTCTCAGAAAATGGATGCTGGAAGTGTAGGTTCGTTCTGATGGCTCTCTCCATGAATGAAGAGGAGGTGGAGTGGTATATATAGCCTCCACACAAAATCTAACCATTACACACAACTTGCCAAACTCGGTGGGACCGAATTGGTAAACTCAGTCGGACCGATTCAGCAAATCTAGTGACCGTTAGGATTTTTGGTGGGACCGACATGCAACTCGGTAGGACCAATATGGTTAGGGTTAGGGCATAACGTAATCTCAGTGAGACAAATTACACAAACTCGGTGGGACCGATTTTGGTAATAAGTTAACCAGAGAGTTGGTCAGGCAAACTCGGTGAGACCGATTACACGAACTCGGTGGGACCGATTTTGGTAAACAGGCTAACCAGAGAGTTTGCATTGTAATCTCGGTAGTACCGATTGCTCAAACTCAGTGAGACCGATATTGGTAATGGACATACACAGAGAGATTACAATCCCATCTTGGTGAGACCAAGATCCCTATCGGTGAGACCGATTTGCCTAGGGTTTGTGGCAGTGGCTAAGACATCCGAACTCGGTGGCGCCGGATGGAAAGACTCGGTGGGGCCAAGTTAGACTTTGGGTTTAGGACATATGTGGATGTGAGAAGGTAGTTGAAGGCTTTGGAGCATATCATTAAGCACTTGAGCAAGCAAGCCATTAAGCAACACCTCATCCCCTCTTGATAGTATTGGCTTTTCCTATAGACTCAATGTGATCTTGGATCACTAAAATAGAAAATGTAGAGTCTTGATCTTGGAGCTTGAGGCAATCCTTTGTCCTTAGCATCTTGAAGGCGTTCCACATCCTTTAGTCCATGCCACTCCATTGTTGAACTTGTCTGAAACATACTAGGTAAAAGTGTTAGTCCAACAAGAGATATGTTGACATTAATTACCAAAACCACCCAGGGAGCACTTGTGCTTTCAAGGGGGGTGGAGCCCAGCCCACTTAGGGGCTGGTTCCCCTCCATAGTCAGCCCATAGGGCCCTCCGGGGCAGCTAGATCCTCCCGGTGGACCCCCGGAACCCTTTCGGTGGTCCCAGTACAATACCGATATACCCCCGAACATTTCTGGCGACCGAATAAGGACTTCACATATATAAATCTTTATCTCTGGACCATTCCGGAACTCCTATGATGTCCGGTATCTCATCCGGGACTCCGAACAACATTCGGTAACCGCATACTAATTCCCATAACAACTCTAGCGTCATCGAACCTTAAGTGTGTAGACCCTACGAGTTCGGGAATCATGCAGACATGACCGAGACAGCTCTCTGGCCAATAACCAACAATGGGATCTGGATACCCATGTTGGTTCCCACATGTTCCATGATTATCTCATCAGATGAACCATGATGTCAGGGATTCAATCAATCCCGTATACAATTCCCTTTGTCAATCAGTATGTTACTTGGCCGAGATTCGATCGTCGGTATCCCAATACCTTATTCAATATCGTTACCAGCAAGTCACTTTACTTGTTCTGTAATGCATGATCCCATGACTAACTGCCTAGTCACATTGATCTCATTATGATGATGCATTACCGAGTGGGCCTAGAGATACCTCTCCGTCATACGGAGTGACAAATCCCAGTCTCGATTCGTGCCAACCCAATAGACACTTTTGGAGATACTTGTAGTGTACCTTTATAGCCACCCAGTTACGTTGTGACGTTAGGTACACCCAAAGCATTCCTACGTTATCCGGGAGTTGCACAATCTCATGGTCTAAGGAAATAATACTTGACATTAGAAAAGCTTTTAGAAAACGAACTACACGATCTTGTGCCATGCTTAGGATTGGGTCTTGTCCATCACATGATTCTCCTAATGATGTGATCCCGTTATCAATGACATCTAATGTCCATGGTCAGGAAACCATAACCATCTATTGATCAACGAGCTAGTCAACTAGAGACTCACTAGGGACATGTTGTGGTCTATGTATTCACCCATGTATTACGGTTTCCGGTCAATACAATTATAGCATGAACAATACACAATTATCATGAACAAGGAAATATAATAATAACCATTTTATTATTGCCTCTAGGGCATATTTCCAACAGGAGGTGCCAAGCACGACGGTGCGGTGAGGTCGAGGGGAGGGCGAAGGCAGGGGATTGGGACGGGGGTTGCTGGATAGAGGTCGAGGGGAGGGCCAAGAACTAACTGGCTAGAGGTAGATGAAGGCGATCTGCCCGTTCTTTGTACATCGGACGATGCAGAAAAATGGACTGACCTATTTGTTTTCAGTCGAATGTTATTTTCATAGGAGCACACCTTGTGGTGTGCTGGAGGAGCATCTGCATTTCCCAGCCATCCCTGTGCTCATATTTCAAAATCCTAGAATCTAGTAATTTTGTGTGCCATGCATGTTGTAGAGCTATCATATGTCTCCCGTCATTTATTTCTCACCGACCTGATATCTGCTACTTTTACACTTTATTACTTGTGCACACACTTCACCCATACTCACACTATTGTTTTTTATGAATGGGTATTTCAGACTCTGATGTAGTGTTGATGAATACACAAAAGAAAAGACAGAAGTCGCTCCAGTGTAATTCGGAGATAAGCACTAAGCATTTCAGTGCTCTAAAGGGTGTAGTGTCAGCAAATGGTGACAGTTAACGTAGCTCTGCAGTTGATGATCTCAATTGCCACACACAACCATCCCAAGTGCTTGCTTTAACTTCGTGCTGTCAAACGTGGTTGCATGTTGCATATGGTGTCTAGCTTTGTATTGCTTCCAATTTGGTTAAATTGCATCTGCTTACTTTACACATTATACCTTTGATAATGACATGCCTTCCTATTTTTGATACATAATACATATGTCTATTAACCATGTTCGTACATCAAACTAATCTCTTTTGTATCCCTCATCAATCACTTATGATGAGACAGTCACCCAGTGGGTTACTATGAGACGCGCTACTCGTTTAAAGAGTGCAGTGTCATCCTCCCCACATGTTTCTCAAGAAACAGCAAGGCTAAATGAAGATAGTCAACATAGCTCTCTAGTTGATGACCGCATTTCCCCTACACCACCATCGCAAGTGCTTGCTCTTACTTGGCAATTTGATATGTGGTTGCATGTTGCATATGGTGTCTACCTTGTAATGCTTCTAATTACGGTAAATTGCATCTGCTTAGTTAACACATTATACCTGTGAATATGACATGCCTTCCTGTTTTTGGTACATACTACGTATTTATATTAACCATGTTCTTACATCACACTACTTTTCTTGTATATCCCTCATCAATCACTTCTAACGAGACACCTTCAAGTTGACAGTGTAATATTGGTTGCATCTTGCATATCATTTCAAACATGTATTGCCTCTAATTTGTTGAAGTGCCACTTATAATGAGACACATCTAACTTGGTAGAGTGATTTTGGTTGGTTTCATATGGTGTCTAGATTGCATTGCTTCCAATTTGTTGAAATGCCTTCTGCTTAGCGTTTTTCGTACATATTCAATCCTCCTACAATGTGGTTGCCTTACATAAAAGTTGTATTCGTTAGTATTATTCATCAATGAATTTGGAAGTGCTAATTTCATTCCTTTTTCTTGTGTGTTTACTTGATAAGGAAAAATCTAAAAGGATGATGGCACGTAATGATGGTGGTCCTCTATAACAACCAAAACAGATGATCTTTGCAGATTCTCCTGCTACTCCTACTACAGTGCAAGTTCCAAATCTTATCCCCCCTACTCCATAACCCCAGGTGCTTGCTCTAACATGGCAGTGTGATATCTGGTTGCATGTTTCATATGGTGCCTAGCTTGTATTGCTCCTAATTTGTTAAATTGCATCTCCTTACCTTGCACATTATACATTTGAATATGACACGCCTTCCTGTTTTTGGTACATACTACATCTGCCTATCACACCATGTTCTTACATCAAACTACTGTTCTTGTGTATCCTGGATCTATCACTTATGATGAGACAGTCATGCATGTGGGTTAGTATGAGACGCGCTACTCTTATAAAGAGAGGTGCTACTCTTATAAAGAGTGCATTTTCATCCTCTCCACATGATTCTCAAGAAACAACATGCCTAAATGAAGATATTGAATGTAGCTCTGTACTTGAAGACCACATTTACCCTACACCACCATCGCAGGTGCTTGCTCTAACTTCGCAGTGTGATATGTGGTCGCATGTTGCATATGCTATCTAGCTTGTAATGCTTCTAATTAGGGTAAATTGCATCTTCTTAGTTTACACATTATACCTGTGAATATGACATGCCTTCCTATTTTTGGTACATACTACATCTATCTGTTAACCATGTTCTTACATGAAACTACCTCTCTTTTGTATCCTGCATCAATCACTTACAATGAGACACCTTTATTCGTTGCATATTTCATATTATTTCTAGCCTATTGCCATGTATTGCTTCTAATTTGGTCAAATACATTTATGAGGCCACCCTTTTAATTTGGCAGAGTGATATTGGTTTCATCTTTCATATGGTTTCTAGCTTGCATTGCTTCTAACTAGTTCAAACACCTTGTGCTTAGTTTACACTTTATACATCATACATGTCAATATGTCATGTCGTCCTGTTTTTCATACATATTCCATCCTCCTATCATGTGGCTGCCTTACATGAAAGTAGTGTTTGTTGGTATCATGCATCAATGAGTTCTGAAGAGCAAATTTTATTCCTTTTTTCTTGTGGGTTTGACTTGACAAGGAAAAATCAAAAAAGAGGAAGGAAAAGAGTAAGTAAGGCGATGATGGTGGTCCTCTACAGCAACATAAACGCAACATCCATACGGATTCTCCTCATAATACTAGTGCATTACAAGTTCCAAGTTCCCGCTCCCCTACTCCACCATCCAAGGTGCTTGCTCTAACTTGGCAGTGTGATATCTTGTTGCATGTTGCATTTTGTGTCTAGCTTGTATTGCTTCTAAATAGTGTAAACTGCATTTGCTTAGCTTACACATGATACGCGTGAATATGACACGCCTTCCTGTTTTTGGTACATACTATATCTGTCTATCACACCATGTTCTTACATGAAACTACTCTTCTTGTGTATCCTGCATCAGTCACTTATGATGGGACACCTTTAAGTTGGTAGTGTGATATTGGTTTGCGTCTTGAATATGATTTCTAGCATGTAGTGCTTCTAGTTTGATGAACGCCACCTATGACAAGACAATTTTAGGCAGAGTGATATTGGTTGCACCTTCCATATGGTGTCTAGCTTGTAGTGCTTCTAATTTGTTGAAGTGCCTTCTGCTTAGTTACCACATCATAGGTGTGAATATGTCAAGCCGTCCAATTTTTCATACATATTCCATCCTTGTATCATGACTTTGCCTTTCATCAGAGTAGTGTTCGTCAGTATCATGCATGAATGAGTTCTGAAGAGCGAATTTTATTCCTTTTTCTTGTCGGTTTGATCTCACAATGCAAAATCAATAAAGCGGAAGGAAATTGGTAAGGCATTGGATGATGGTGGTCCTTCCGAGCAACTGAAATGGAGGGTCTCTACAGATTCAACTCCGCCATCCTCCCAACAAGATTCGCAAGACAACGCAAGGCTAAACAGTCAACGTAGTTGTGTAGATGATGAGCGCATCTCCCCTACTCCACCATCACAGTGTTTGCTCTAACTTGGAACTATTATATGTGGTTGGATGTTGCGTATGATTTATAGCCTGTATTTCTTCTAACTTTGTTGACTTGCATCTGCTTACTTTACACATAATGCCTATGAATATGACACGTGTTCCTGTTTCTAGAATATACTATATCCGATCACACCATGTTCTTACATCAGACTACTGCTCTAGCATATCCCACATTAGTCACTTATGTAAAGGCACCTTTAAGTCACCATTGTGATATTGGTTGCGTCTTGCATATGATTTCTAGTATGTACTGCCTCTCATTTGTTGAAATGCCAGACAGTTTGAACTTGGCAGAGTGATATTGGTTACATCTTTCAGATGGTGTCTAGCTTGCAATGCTTCTAATTTCTTGAAATTCCTTCTGCTTAGTTACCACATCATAGGTATGAATACGTCATGCCGTCCTGTTTTTCATACGTATTCCATCCTCGTATCATGTGTTTGCCTTTCATCCGAGTAGTGTTTGTCAGTATCATGCATGAATGAGTTCTGAAGAGCGAATTTTATTCCTTTTTCTTATCGGTTTGACTTCACAATGCAAAATCAATACAACTGAAGGAATTTAGTACGGCACTGGATGATGGTGGTCCTTCGGAGCAACTCAAATAGAGGGTCTCTACAAATTCTACTCCGCCATCCTCCCAACAAGATTCGCAAGACAACACAAGGCTAGATAGTCAACGTAGTTGTGTAGATGATGAGCACATCTCCCCTACTCCACCATCACAGGTCCTTGCTCTAACTTGGAACTGTCATATGTGGTTGCATGTTCCGTATGATGTCTAGTTTGTATTGCTTCTGATTTTGTTGAATTGCATATGCGTAACTTACAACTTATACCTGCAACAATCACTTACCCATAAGACACATTTAAATTGGGAGTGTGATGTAGGTTGCATCTTGCATTGTCTTCTAGCTTGTACTGCTTCTAATTTCTTGAAATGACACTTACAACGAGACACTCTTTTACCTGATAGAGTGATATTGGTTGCATGTTCATATGGTGCCAAGCTTTCATTTATTCAATTTTTTTGAAATGCCTTTTGCTTACTGTTTTTCATACATATTCCATCCTCCTATCGTATGTGTGAATGTGCAATGCCGTCTTTTTTTGTATATATTCCATCGTCCTATCCTGCGCTTGCCTTACATCAAAGTTGTGTTCGTCTGTATCATGCATCAACCAGTTATGCAGAGCTAATTTTATTCATCTTCTTATGGTTTTGACTTCATAAGGCAATATCAGAAAAGAGGAAGGAAAAGAGTAAGTTAGGGATGTCGGTGGTCCTCCGGACCGACGCAAACAGTGACTCTCTAGATTTGCCACTACTAGTGTTAATGCAGTTGAAGTCCCAAGTCTACATGATGAGTTCATCTCCCATACTCCACCATCATAGGTGCTTGCTCTAAGTTGACAGTGTGATAATTGGTTTCATGTTGCATATGTTTTCTAGCTTGTATTTCTTCTACTTTGATAAAATTACACCTATTTAGTATATACATTATACATGTGCATATGACATGCCTTTCTGTGTCTAGAATACACTTCATCTATCTCATCATACCATGTTCTTACATCAAAGTACTGTTGTTGTGTATCCCACATCAATCACTCATGATTGGATGCTTTTAACATGGCAGATTGATAGTGGTTGCATCTTGCATTGATTTCTAGGTTGTACTTCTTCTAATTTTTTGAAATGCCACTTATGACAAGACACTTTTAACTTGGCATAGTGATATTGGTCGCATCTTTCATATGGTTTCTAGCTTGCATTACTTCTATTTTCTTGAAGATCCTTCTGCTTAGTTTACACATCATAGCTGTGGATATGTCATGCTGTCCTGTTTTTATTACATATTCCATCCTCATACGGTTGTCTTACATCAATGTATTGCTTGTCTGTATCATGCATCAATGAGTTCAGAAGAGCGATTTTATTCTTTTGTGTTGTGGGTATGGCTTGACATGGCAAAGTCAGAAAAGAGTAAGGAAAAGAATATAATAGGGAATGGTGTTACTCGTCGGGTGTAATGGAAAAGGATCTGCCCTCGAGATTCTGCTGGTACTTATAGTGCAGTAGAAGGTCCAAGTCCATCGGCTAAATCTACAAACAAAGTATCACCTGCTCCACCAGCTGCAGCATCGGCTTCAACTGTACCGGCATCTCAACGAGTTACTCATTCGTTTTCTCTGCAACTGGCCAGTTCCGAAGCTGCCTTCACACCTAACACTACTTCCGAAGCACTGTTGACACAACACGACTTGGAAAGATCAGTTAAACCTCATGAGCATCAACACCAAGATGGTACCTGACCGAGTCAAGTTGCAGTTGCATGCTCCTTTATATGTACTCTCACAGTTTGATGTGCACTAACACTTTCCATATTCGTTGTTGAACTAGCACCATGGCGCAAGAGGAAATCGACATTAGGGATAATGCTTGATAGATTAACAAAATCTAAAGGAGGAAGAATGGAGATCCATTTTTAGGCAGGTTTAAAAAGGCCACGTGATGCTATAGAGTTAACCAAGATAGTATCAGAGGCAGTCGTTGCCGTTAGGTGTCATGCACGTATCCTCCCAACGTGGATCCAGTACAGGAATGAGAAAGGCGATATCGAGTGTAACACCTTCCTTGACCATTTATCCATAAGTAATGTTATTCATTGCAATTTGTAATATTGTCTTGCTCTGTCCCATACTTTCTAGCTTCCTCCTAATAAGACTCACATTCTTTTTTTCAATAGATGAGGTTCAAGTTGGATCCAAAAGATGATGCAACTAAACAAGCATGCACTCATGTTTTTCAGTCTGCTCTGCGACAGTATCGGTATCACCTTGGAAAAACTCACTTTGAAGGCAAGGCTAACACAAAATCGTCCAAGCATCTCTAGTGGAATATATTACAAATCACATATTGAACTTGTATTTACGTATGTGCCTTACAAGTGTATCTTCTTCTAGGCTAACTATTTGAAGAACAAGACCAACCGTTCTAAAGTGAAATTCCAACAAACAACAGGATCTCGTAGCTATATTGCACACTGCGAGGCTCTTGTAAATAGCTGCTACTTCCTTCTTTTTTGTGCCATATTATTATATTGACTTGTTCCAAATACAGAGGAAAGCCTGTGCAGACCAAAAAGAACCTGAACCGAATGCAGTGCAAATCTTCAAGGATTGCCACACCAGCAAGATGAAGGGCATGAGCACACCAGTTCAAGCCGATGTTGTAAGTCCTTACTCCTCCTGCCTTTAAACTGCTTGTTACTATGATGCATTCATTTAACTGCCTGGTTTGCAGTCAATGTCAGTTACTCTGTTCACTTTTATACACAGTTGTCTTAATGTATCATTTCACCTTACACGGTTTAAAAGAGATGAAGGATATTCGTTTGCTCTTCATCTGTAATCTAGTTGTGATGTTCACGTGCCCACATAATGATACAATAGCCTATTTGTTTTATATCTGTTTGCCCATGATATGAATGATGTCATACTATGTTCATCCTACTTTAAACCATGTCTCTTTATCCTTACATGTCAAAGAATGTGAGGAAATAGACAATACAGTAGGCATGCTACATGGACATATGTTCCAAAAGTGATTTTATTATATAGTTGGCACTACAATACATGCTAATGTATTACAGTAGTTCACCAAAATATGTTATGTATAAACGTGAAACCTAATTTGTTTGTTTTTGTCTCATTAGTAACTTATCTGGTACACTAATCTACAAGTTCAAACTTTTAGCAAGCTATGGAACAAATGATTATACAGCCATAACCACCTAAAGGTGACGAGGCTACCACATGCACAATGTCACCTCTTGCTGCAGTGCGTCAATATCTTTCCACTAATAGTGCAAAAAGCACCTCCCTGCATAATTCTGGGTTGGTTGTCAAGGTAACCTCAATCAAATCGCCTACTAAAATAAATCTTCCGGCTAGGCAGAGTGATATGTCTGTGCTCCAGACACAAGTCCAATCCCTAATGGACGTCGTTTCAGAAACAAGAATAGTGGTTGATAAATGTCGTCAAGATATGAATGGTTTTGAAACCAGAATATCAGACGTTTGATTCGGTGTTCAAGAGCAATGGCAGAAAAAGGGATGATCATGCTGCTCCATTAGATTCTACAACCTGAAACATTAGCACTGAGGTGAAATGATCTGTGTTTCTATATATCTAATGGTGCTTTTATCTACAAGGACTGTAAACTTTATGCCAATAGGCCTTTTGTTGTATGGCTGGAATTTATTTTGTTGTGATACAACATTTATCGTGCTGCCAAAGGTTATAGAAATTACGATGCTATTTTTGTATAGTGTAGGTTTATCTTAGTAATGTATTCGGTCGAAAGCTTCATAAGGGACCAACGTGCCACATTCGTTAGGCCCATTCCAAGTGGGCTAAAAACGATTATGGGCCGTAATTTGCATGTAGCCCACTAAAAATATCTAGGCCTAAATCAGCATAAGCTTTCGTATTTTTGGTAGGCCCATGCACCTAGTGGGCCTTTAACAGGCCTAAACATAATTTGGGCCCTCAGTAACAATAGGCCGTTAACATGTGTAAATATCTCGAGCCCATAAATAACATGGGCCTTTAATAGGCCGAAAGTGAGATTGGGCCTTGATTGTGCCAAATAACCCACTAGTCATTAGCAGGCCGAAATGTATCTCAGCTCGTGGTGGCCCATTTACAATGCGGATCGTTCACATGCCAAAATTCAGACGGGCCGTAAATGCGCCGATCTACTACACGTGCCTTTAAAAGGCCGAAAGTTTGGTCGGGCTTGAATACTATCAGTTTTATATGGGCCGTTAATAGGCCCAATGTGACATTGGGCCACATATGGCCCATGGATTTCATCCGACGTTAACAGGCCAAAAATCACAACAAGCTAGAAGTGGCCCAAATCTATAGTGGGTCTCTAACATGCCGAATGTCAGACATGGTCGAATATGACCCAAATCCTTCATGGTCATTTATGGGCCGAAAGTTTCAATGGCCAAAAAATGGGCCCAAATGAAGCAGGATTAGGCCGGAAACACACTGGGCCGTAATTTGTCCCAAATACTTAGCGGACTATTAATGAGCTAGAAGTGACCATGGGCCGCGATGATGACAAGTTTAGAACGGGCTGTTGACAGGCCGATTTGACAATAGTCGTACGGGCCTTAATTGCGAATGGGTCGTCTGCAAGCAGGCTATTAATGGGCCAGCCCGCTAATTTTGACTGGGTCGGTCTTTTTAACCTAAATGGGCCGCTATTGGGCCTTGCCACGTGTCATCGTATCATAGGCTCCTCCTGTCCATTGGGAGGTTGACATCTGTCCTTTTCGGGTGCTGACACGTGGTTGCTATTGCCAATGATAATTTTACATGTGGAAAATCCCCATTGGTCAGGGCAGTTAACGGGTTATCGGATCCAAACCGGAACCCGATAGCTTAACGGTGACCCGTTATAGTGGATGCCACGTGTCGGTCACCCTTGATGAAAGCACTTCTATGACGCGCGACTTATCGTCATGGAAGTGATAATTTTGGTAATGTCATGGAACACTTCTACGACAACACAGGTATGACTATCCTGATTCTGTCATAAAATCGTCATGGATGTACATGCATGATAGAAAACGTGACCTACTATGACAAACATGTATCATCACGAAAGTGTATTTTTTTGTAGTGACTACCTCCGTCCTTGTTTATTGGTCCTAATTGTATTTTGTGCCAAATTTTGACCATAAATTTAACTAACAAAATGTTCATGCATGTCACAAAAAATTATATCATTGAAAACTAGGTTCAAATATGAATCCAACGGTATAATTTTTTGACTTGCATTAGCATTTTATTACTTAAATATTTGGCCAAAATTTGGCACAAATTACAAAGGAGACCAAGAAACCAGGATGGAGGTAGTATATATAGAGAGAAATTTTTTTTTGCATGGATAGAGAGAAGATATATAGTGAAGTTTGGGCTATATGCACGTCCTTACAAATGCGTAAAGATACAAAAAGTTTCCAAACTTTTCCTTTTACATACTTAATTAAGGATGCTAATAATTCCCGAACATTCGGGATTTATCATTTCCGTCCCGACACTAATGGGATCACCTTAAGACAATAAAATATTCCTAATAAAAGCCATGACGCTCGCAGGAGTGCTTGCGGCACGATAACCCACAAGTATAGGGGATCACAATAGTTTATGAGGGTAGAGTATTCAACCCAAATTTATTGATTCGACACAAGGGGAGCCAAAGAATATTCACGGGTATTAGCAGTTGAGTTTTCAATTCAACCGCACCTGAAAGACTTAACATCTGCAGCTAAGTATTTAGTAGCAAAGTAGTATGGAAGTAACGGTAACGATGGCAAAAGTAAGAGGAGCAGTTTTGTAGTGATTGTAACAATGGCAACAACAAAGTAACTTAGCAGACATCATATGTGAAAAGCTCGTTGGCATCGTATTAGTGATGGATAATTATGTTGGATGGCATTCATCATGCAATAGTTATAACCTAGGGTGACACAGAACAAGCTCCAATTCGTCAATATAATGGAGGCATGTATTCCGTATATAGTCATACGTGCTTATTGAAAAGAACTTTCATAACAAAACTAACTCAATTACATGATAAATCTCATCCAACCCATCACCGTCCAACAAGCCTACGATGGAATTACTCACGCACGACGGTGAGCATCATGAAATTGGTGATGGAGGAAGGTTAGTGATTATGATGGCGACGAATCCCCCTCTCTAAAGCCCATAAGAGACTCCAGATCTGCCCTCTCGATGAAGAACAGGAGGCGGTGGCGGCTCTGTATTGTAAAACTCGATGAATCCTTCTCTCTGATTTTTTTCTCCGTGAATAGGTACTTATAGAGTTGGAGTTAGGGTCGGAGGAGCTTCAGGGGGCCCACAAGCCTGTAGGGCGTGCCCAGGGGGTGGGCGCACCCCCAAGGCTTGTGGCCTCTGGGTGGACCCCTTTGGTTGGTTCTTACACCAATATTTTTTATATATTCCAAAAATATTCTTCGTAAATTTTCAGGCCAATCCCAGAACTTTTATTTGTGCACAAAAATAACACCATGGCAATTCTGCTGAGAAAACCGTCAGTCCGGGTTAGTTCCATTCAAATCATGCAAGTTAGAGTCCAAAACAAGGGCAAAAGAGTTTGGAAAAGTATACAATGGAGACGTATCAACTCCCCCAAGCTTAACCCATTTCTTGTCCTCAAGCAATTCAGTTGATAAACTGAAAGTGATAAAGAAAAACTTTTAGAAACTCTGTTTGATCTTGTTGTTGCAAATATGTATAGCTAGCATTCAGGTTTTCAACAAAGATTATGAACTAACCATATTCGCAGTAACATTTAGGTCTCACATTTACTCATATCAATGACATAATCAACTAGCGAGCAATAATAATAAATCTCGAATGACAACACCTTTTCAAAACCATCATGATAAATATGATATAATGGTATCTCGGTAGCCCTTCCTGAGATCGCATGCAGAGCACCCCTAAAGATTAAGGACTGAATAGACATTATAATTCATGGCAAAAGAGATCCAGTCACACTCATACTCAATATCAATTAATAACAAGGCATACAAATGACAGTGGTGCTCTCTAACTGGTAATTTTTATAAGAGGATGATGACTCAGCAATAAAAGTAAATAGATAGGCCCTTCGTAGAGGGAAGCAGGGATTTGTAGAGGTGCCTGAGTTCGGAGCTTTAAAATGGAGATGAATATAATTTTGAGCGGTATGCTTTCATTGTCAACATAACAACCAAGAGATCTCACTATCTTCCATGTTATATATAGTATAGGCGGTTCCTAAACAGAATGGTAAACTTTTTACTCCCCCTCCACCAACAATCACACTCCACGGCTAGCCGAATCCACGGGTACCATCCATACCAACAATAGTCCTGGGGGAGTTTAGTTTAGTTTAAATTTTTATTTGATTTTGAGCATGGAACTGGGCATCCCGAATAGTAGCCACTTTCTTGTGAATGACAAATGAATAAACACTTATCGTGAGAATAACCCACATAGCATGGAAGATACTAACAACCCCCAGTCACTACATGAGCGATTCAGGCATACAAAACAGATTATTATTTGAAGGTTTAGAGTTTGGCACATGCAAATTTACTTGGAATGGCATGTAAATACCGCATATAGGTACGTATGGTGGACTCATATGGAACAACTTTGGGTTTAAGGAAGTGGATTCACAAGCAGTATTCCCGCTTAGTACAAGTGAAGGCTAGCAAATGATTGAGGAGCGACCAACTAAAGAGCGACAATAGTCATAAACATGCATTGAGATTAACCAACGTTGAATGCAAGCATGAGTAGGATATAAATCACCATGAACATAAATATCGTGGAGGCTATGTTGTTGTTTTTTCAACTACATGCATGAACATGTGCCAAGTCAAGCCACTTGAATCATTCAAAGGAGGATACCATCCTATCATACTACATCATAACCATTTTAAATGCATGTTGGCACACATGATAAACCATTATCCACTCCTAGCTAATTAAGCATGGCATGAGTAAACATAATCTCTAATTGTCATTTCAAACATGTTTCATTCATAATGGGATCAATCAAGAACGATGAGCTACTCATATTTACGAAAACAAAATAGATCAAGTTCGTACCAGCTTTTCTCCATCTCAATCATTTCATCAAATATCGTCATCATTGCCTTTCACTTGCATGACTGAACGGTGTGGATAATAATAAGAGTGCACATGCATTGGACTAAGCTGGAATCTGCAAACATTTATTCAAAGGAAAAGACAAGGTAATATGTGCTCTCTTGTTAGATCAACAATAAAGCATATAAGAGCCACTCAACATTTTCATCATGGTCTTCTCCTTACGACTGAAAGAAAAAGGGAAATAATTTCAAGGAAACACACTGAAATATTTTTGGAGTTTTTGTTTTTTTGAAGAAAGTAAAAATAAGAATGAGAAAAACTATTTACATGGGAAAGCTCCCAACAAGCAAAATAAGAAAGAGAATTTTTTTGGGTTTTCTTTTAATACTACGACTAAATAAACTAAGAAAGAAAACTGAAAAGAAGCGAGAACTATTTTTTTTGATTTTCTCAAGGTTTTTCAAACACACAAGAAGAAAGCAAGAAAAAGAAATAAACTAGCATGGATAATACAATGAAAAAGTATGAACACCGACAACTGGAATGAATTGTGTGAACATGAATGTAATGTCAGTGAGAAATAGGTACTCCGCCAAGCTTAGGCTTTTGGCCTAAGTTGGTCTAGGGAACGACTGGTCTGGCGGATATCCAAAATCATAGCTTGGAGGGCTGCCGTAGGCAAGCGGCCTCCCCTGCTCTCTCATACTCATCCGCCTCCTATCTGGTTATGAAGTATCTCCCATTTACCTGAAAGTCAAAGAAGGCAGGAGCGGCAAGCGTAATATAGAAGACGCGCTCCTTGTCAAAGATTAGTCGGTACATGAGGGACTGATCGTTCCTCTCAAGAAACTAGTAGCGTACCATAGCACTATAATCAAGAAAAGCAGGTGGTAACTCAATGTCATTCTCTCTTATGGGTACCCCAAGATAATTGGCTAAACGGGTGGCATAAATTCCACCAAAGAAATCTCCATCTTTAGCAATTATTATGTAACCTCCTTGCAATTATATCGTTTATCACCCATTATTGCACACTTGAGGACACTAAGATCTGAAGCACAAAGATGGCACCATTAATGTGTCTACCTATAAAGAGAGCAAAAAAATGTATGGTAGGAAAGTGAATACTCCCTATGGTAGCTTGTGTGATATTTCTGGTTTCTCCCACAGTGATGCTAGCAAGGAAATCATTATAATCAGTTTTACAAGGTTCACTATTACTGCCTCATTGCGAGATTTTGCATATATCATTAAAATCTTCTAGGTCCATTCGAAATGATTTATCATAGAGATTGAATAAAACAGAATGTGTACTGCGTTTTGATATAACTCAGATCTCCGCACAAAGGAATCGGTGAGATGATAGTATTGCCGGCACTAGTGAGGGAGTCCTGGATTAGGGGGTCCTCGGACAGCCGGACTATGTACTTGTGCCGGACTGTTGGACTATGAAGATACAAGATTGAAGACTTCGTCCGTGTCCGGGTGGGACTCTCCTTTGCGTGGAAGGCAAGCTTGGCAATTCGGATATGTAGATCTCCTTCCTCTGTAACCGACTCTGTGTAACTCTAGCCCCCTCCGGTATCTATATAAACCGGAGGGTTTATTCCGTAGGACAAGAACAATCATAATCATAGGCTAGCTTCTAGGGTTAGCCTCTATGATCTCGTGGTAGATCAACTCTTGTAATACTCATATCATCAAGATCAATCAAGCAGGAAGTAGGTAATTACCTCCATAGAGAGGGCCCGAACCTGGGTAAACATCGTGTCCCCCGCCTCCTGTTACCATTAGCCTTAGACGCATAGTTCGGGACCCCCTACCCGAGATCCGCCGGTTTTGATACCGACATTGGTGCTTTCATTGAGAGTTCCACTGTGTCGTCACGATAAGGCTTGATGGCTCCTTCAATCATCCACAACGATGCGATCCAGGGTGAGGTTTTCCTCCCCGGACAGATCTTCGTATTCGGCGGCTTTGCACTGCGGGCCAACTCGCTTGGGCATCTGGAGCAGATTGATAGCTACTCCCCTGGCCATCAGGTCAGGTTTGGAAGCCTGAACTACACCGCCGACATCCGCAGAGGCTTGATCTTCGACGGATTCGAGCCCATGACAGGCGCACCGAACAGCCACGATGAGCATGACTTAGATCTGCCATCGGACGGTGTTCGGGAGATCACACCTGCAGCCGCCCCGACTCTAAATCCGGAGCAGACCATGCCGTCCAAGGGCGGGTGGATAGACCCCACCACGGAGGCCGCACACTCATCGGCGATAGAGCCGAACACAGACTTCGCCTCCAATGAGGTCTGTGTCATCGGACCCTCGAACTCGTCTCCGGCCATAGGCTCTGAACCGCGTGCATCCGTGCCTATCGAATCTGATTGGGCACTGATCATGGAGTTTACCTCCACGGATATCTTTTAGCACTCGCCCTTGGGTGACGTGCTAAATTCATTGAAGTCTCTCTCCCTGTTAGGAGACTCCTGGCCGAACTATGTCCGACTTGAGTGGGAAGCGGACGATGAAGGAATTTGTTCCCCACCCACCACCCACTTAATAGCCACTGTCGACGACTTAACCGACATGCTTGATTTCGACTCCGAAGACATCGACGACATGGACAACGATGCCGGAGAAGAATAGGAACCAGTGCCCACGGGGCGCTGGACAGCCACCTGGTCATATGACATATATATGGTGGACACACCCAAAGAAAGCAATGGTAACAAGGCAACAGAGGATAACCCCCTTGAGAAGCAATCTAAGCGCCAGCGTCAGCGGCGCCGCTCTAAGCCCCGCCATAGCAAAAACAGCGATACCAACACAAGAGACAATAGCACTCCGGATAAAGCCGAAGACGAAAACAATCCCGCCCAGCCAAGCTTCGAGCAAGCTGGACGGGGGGATGGGCAAGCTAGCCCTGATGAATAGGCAATGGATGGAGAATCGGAGGATGACAATTACATGCCCCTCTCCAAAGACGAGGTGAGCCTCGGCGATGAAGAATTCATCGTGCCTGAGGATCCCGTCGAGTAGGAGTGCTTCAAGCGCCGGCTTATAGCCACTGCAAAAAGCCTGAAGAAAAAGCAGCAACAACTTCAAGCTTATCAAGATCTACTAACTGATAGATGGACAGAGGTCCTGGCAGCCGAGGAATACGGACTCGAGCGCCCAACCAAAAGTTACCCAAAGCGCAGGTTGTTACCTCAACTCAAGGAGGAGGCACTAGAGCCTACACTACCAGCGCAGGATGCGGCTGACCGGCCACCTCGTGGCCGAGACAAAGCGGCGTATCAGCCCAAAGTCCAGCCCACACCCCGTCGCCAAACAAGCAAAAACACGAAGGCCCGGGGCTACACGCATGACATGCGGGACAAATTGGAAAACAAAGCAGGACAGTCAAGATCGATCTACGAATCACGGGGGCGCGCCCCAACGCATGACGATGACCGTCACGATGGATATACTAAATACAAATCCGGCCAGGCCGAATACAACAGCTCAGACTCATTTGAACTGCGTCGTGATGTAGCGCGTCATAGAGGCGCCGCACACCCTCTATGCTTCACTGACGAAGTAATGGATCATGAATTCTCAAAAGGGTTTAAGCCCATGAATATCGTGCCCTATGACGGGACTACAGACCCCGCTGTATGGATAGAAGATTTCTTTCTCCACATTCACATGGCCCGCGGGGATGATACACATGCCATCAAGTACCTCCCACTAAAACTCAAGGGACCGGCTCAGAATTGGCTGACTAGTTTGCTGGCAAACTCCATTAGAAGTTGGGAGAACCTGGAAGACGCATTCCTGGATAACTTCCAGGGAACTTATGTGCGACCACCGGATGCTGATGATTTAAGTCACATAACCCAGCAACCCGGGGAGTCAGCCAGGAAATTCTTTACTCGGTTCCTAAGTAAAAAGAACCAAATTGTCGACTGTCCGGATGCCGAAGCTCTAGCGGCCTTTAAGCATAACATCCGTGACGAGTGGCTTGCCCGACACCTCGGCCAAGAGAAGCCGAAGTCCACGGCAGCCCTCACGACACTCATGACCCGCTTTTGCGCGGGCGAGGATAGCTGGTTGGCTCATAGCAACAACACAATATGCAATCCTGGCACATCAGATGCTAGAGATAGCAACACCAAGCCCCGACGCAACAAATACAAGTGTCGCAATAATGGCGATAACGCCAAAGACACGACCGTTAATGCTGGATTCAGTGGCTCTAAGTCTGGTCAGCGGAAAAAACCATTCAAATGGAACAATCCGGGGCCGTCCAGTCTGGACCACATCCTCGACCGTCCATGCCAAATTCATGGCACCCCAGGAACACCAGCCAATCATATCAACAGAGAATGCTGGGTCTTCAAACAAGCCGGCAGGTCAGGTGCCGAAAACAAGGAGAAGGGGTCACAAAGCGATGAGGACGACGAGGAGCCCTGGACACCGAACACAGGAGGGCAAAAGAAATTCCCCCCGCAAATCAATTAGGTGAACATGATAAACGCCACCCACATTCCCAAGCTGGAACAGATATGCACTCTCAGGGATGTTGACGTAACGGAGCCAGTCACCCCACAATATAAACTATGGCCAATCACCTTCGATCGCACGGATTGTCCGGCCAATACCAATCAGGGCAATACAGCCGCACTAGTCCTTGACCCAATAATTGACGGATTCCACCTCACACGAGTCCTTATGGATGGAGGCAACAGTCTAAACCTGCTGTATCAGGACACAGTGCACAAGATGGGTATTGATCTTTCGATGATCAAGCCCACTAAAACCACCTTTAAAGGTGTTATACCAGGTGTGGAGGCCCGTTGTACAGGCTCCATCACTCTGGAGGTAGTCTTCGGATCACCGGGAAATTACCGTACCGAAGAGTTAATCTTCGACATCGTCCCTTTTCGTAGTAACTATCATGCACTGCTCGGACGAACCGCGTTTGCTTGATTCAATGCGGTGCCACATTATGCCTACCTTAAGCTCAAGATGCCTGGTCCGCACGGTGTCATAACAGTTAATGGCAAGGCCGAATGCTCCCTCCGTGCCAAAGAGTATACCGCCGCCTTAACAGTAGAAGCAACGAGTGGCATCTTTCAATCGAACCTTGAGTCGATGGCCAAGCTTCCGGACACTGTCAAGGGGTCTGAACTACTTCACGGCAGGATAGCCCGGCTCATCAGGAGCTCAATTAAAACACTCCGGCAATAAACGGAGGCAAGGCTAGTATAGGCCACACACTGCGGCTTAACCGCCCCGTGGCACACAAATGTTTTTCGCATTTTCTTTGCAGGTCCACTTTTGCGTAGGCCAGGACTGGCGACATGGAAACAGCTCGAACGCATATGGGAATCCTTAGATATTCCCCTCAATGACCATCCGATTACACTCCAGATCCGCACACAGCCTCCTCCCGCCTGACCTCAGCAGGTTCTGAAGTCATGTTTCTTTTTATCACATTACTTGTACTCATACGCATCGATGTGTTATTCAATTACAACATGTGGCTTTATATGACGCTTATCTACTGTTGTTTCTTCTTGACACTCTTTGTCAAATGGCATCCGTACACCGCGATATGCCTTACTATGCCAGGGGTTTCATTGTACCCATAATATGGCAATAAAGTCCGAGCACCTTCATGGTCATTCTGCACCCTGAACTTATAGCATTATATGCATCAGCTTCGAATCATGTCTTGGGTCAATAATTGGGTTTGCCAGGCTCCCATGTTTTGCTGCCTTACGTTCCGCTATATCGGCTAAGGCGGCACAGGGAGAACTACTGCGATTGTCTCCCGGTTCTTCCGGACGAGCACCTCAGTAGAGAAAGCCAAAAACTGACTGTCATGATCCGGCGAGAGCTGGTCAGCTGTTCGGGAGGTTGTAAAATCTTGAAGGATTTCTTCCGCATTATGCGATAACTAATGCAGCATGCGATGGATCGGCTTTTCTTCCGATCAGGTGCTTACAGAGCCCCTCGTGCGGTCTTCCGAACACCAGGGGCTGCGGCTACCTTCCTTTTGTCAAACTCCTATGGCTAAGTGAGAGTGATAAAGCCTTATAGTCTGATTGCCTGGTTCGTTGCGCTGAACACCTCCTTCAAGGACCCAAAACTGGGATAAAGAGTGCTCAGGTTTATCCCGAACACCCCCGTACTTCCTACGTGGGGGCAGAAGCCGACGACTGGCCAACTCTCAGGATTAATATATAAAACAGCCGCGCAGGAGGAAATTTTTTCAAATAACAAGCAGTAAATAATAGAAATGACCTTGTTCAACATTACAAACGACAACATGACTGTATTCATGGAAATATAATGTCCTTGGTGCATTGCTCGCCGCAAGGCGGGATCCTTTCAGGACACTATCATAATATAACTCGGGCTTGTGGTGATCCTTCCCCTCCAGCGGTCCCTCGGTCATCAGCTTTTCAGCATCCATCTTCGCCCAGTGCACCTTTGTGCGGGCGAAGGCCATTCGCATGCCCTCCATACAGACCAACCGCTTGATGACTTCAAGTCGAGGGCAGGCACTCACAAGCTGCTTCACGAGCCCGAAGTAGCTGCTTGGAATTGGCTCGGCGGGCCATAGCCGGATAATTAAATCCTTCATGGCTAGTTCGGCCGCCTTATGCAGTTCGATCAACTGTTTCAGCTGATCGACAAATGGCACTGGATAATTTGGCGCCAGATACTGCGACCAGAAGAGCTTCTCCACAGTGCTCCTTTCTTTGGCTCAGTAGAATTGGGCGGCATCAGATATGCTGCGTGGCGGCTCTGCAAATACCCCTGGAGAAATCTGAATTCAAATTAGTAAACATGATTTTCTCCCTTCAAATACCTGCTTTACATAGAAAAAGCCTTACCCACCGTGATCTTCCTCGCCTCCTGGATTTCCTTCAGGGCGCCTTGGGCCTCCCCTCGGGCATCACATGCGGCTTGGCGAGCTTGGGAGAGTTTGGAGTCTTTCCCCGTTAAACTCTGCTCCAAGGTCTCGCATTTCTTCACGGCCTCTTGAAGCTCTTGCTCAGCTTCAATAACCCTGGCCTCGTGCTTTTCGCAAAGAGCCTGCTCTGCGGCTGCCTTCTTCTCGGCTTCGGCCACAACCTTCTTAAGAGCCTCAATTTCGACCGTCGCCCCTAGAGCACATCATAAAAATATTTTCATCATACTAACTTATTCATTCGCGCTGAATGCGAACAAAGTTTTTGCATACCTTGGTTATCCTCCAACTGCGTCTTCACTTGGTCGAGTACTTCTTCGGCCCGCTCTAGACTCTGCTTCAGTCCCGAGACTTCCACAGTATGAGAGGCGGCAGTCGCTACAGATGCCTGCTTAAAAAAAGAGAGGGAGAGATGCCATAAAGTGACTCTCCTGCGAACATATGTTTGATCCTCTGTCCGGTTCCTTCTTTCACTGAACAGTGTATCAAGGGCTACTACCTATACTATGACACTCTTCGAAACCTCATAAAACATACCTCAAAGCCCGTTATAAGGCCGATGCAGGCTTCATTCAGTCCACTCTCAGCGGACTGAATCTTCTCAATCACTGCACCCATAAGGGAACGGTGTTCTTCATCAATGGAGGCGCTCTTCAGCGCCGCCAATAAAGTGTCTGGCACCTCTGGTTGGAGAGAGGTTGCTGGTGGAATAGGCGCACCCCCTCCAGCCGAGGGAGGCTGCCTGCCTGATTTTGGAGTCGTATCGGCCCACAGAATTTTATCCGGCTAGGAGCCGAATTCGAGATAGCCCCCGCCGTCGACATCCATGGGAGCCTTTTCTCCCATGTGTCCGGTCCCTGAAGTTTGACCTCCTGGCGCCGCCTTGACGACCTTTTCCCCCCTCCTTGGCCTGGGTCCCTTTGGGACGAAACCTCGATGTGGTTCACATGTTTTGGGGAAGGGGCTTTGGGGGTGTCCCGCTGTCCATAGCATCCGAGCCCAGTAAATCCTCCGACGAGGATTGTTCGGTGCGGGACCTCGTCGGACCGCAAAAAAGTATGGCTCAGATTAAAACATTATGCCATGGTGAGTCTGGATGCGCAAACGTGTTCGGATTTTATATACTCACGAGTTCAACAGGGGCTGGGCCCTAGGATCCCACTCCGGGCTGCTATCGGTAGCGGCGGTGGACTCCTCCGGAAGGGGAGATTTTCCATTCTTAGGCGACTCAGCCCCCAAGGATGTGGAGGCCGTCCTTTTCTTTCTTCCCCTCGCTGGGGATTGGCTTTCCTCCTCTTCCTCGTCCTCTCCGGAGGAGGAGCGGGCATCGGAGTGTACTAACATATGCATTGAAGTTTTCTTGCTAACAATAAAGTTGTCAAATTCATCCAAGCATTGACTAGCAGACTTATTATAAGGAATATCACCTTCATCAAATCTATAGAGAGAATTTACCTCTACTACCTATGTCGGAGTATTATTAAGACCATGTATTTCTTCAATAGGTGGGAAATTCTTAACATCTTCAGCTCTAATACCTTTTTCTTGCATAGATTTCTTTGCTTCTTGCACATCTTCAGGTCTGAGAAATAGAATACCTCTTTTCTCCGGAGTTGGGTTAGCAGGTGGTTCAGGAAGAGTCCAATCATTATCATTACTCAATATATTATTCAATAGCACTTCAACTTTTTCAACAGTTCATTCCCTGAAAACACAACCAACACAACTATCTAGGTGGTCCCTAGAAGCACCGGTTAGTCCATTATAAAAGATATCAAGTATTTCATTTTTCTTGAGAGGATGATCAGGCAAAGCATTAAGTAATTGGAGAAGCCTCCACCAAGCTTGTGGGAGACTCTTTTCTTTAATTTACACAAAGTTAAATATTTCCTGTAAGCCAGCTTGTTTCTTATGAGCAGGAAAATATTTCAAGAGAAGTAGTATATCATATCCTGGGGACTACGCACACAACCAGGAACAAGAGAATTAAACCATATCTTAGCATCACCCTTTAATGAGAAAGGAAACAACTTAAGAATATAGTAATAGCAATTTTTTTCCTCTTGAGCAAACGTGGTGGTTATATCATTCAATTTAGTAAGATGTGCCACAATAGTTTCAGATTCATAACCATGGAAAGGATCAGATTCAACCAATGTAATTAACTCAGGATCCACAGAGAATTCATAACGCTTATCAGTAACAAAGATAGGCGAAGTAGCAAACTTAGGATCATATTTCATTCTATCATTCAAAGATTTTTATTTCCACTTTCATAGTAATTTCTTAAGATCATCACTATCCTTACAAGCAAGAAAGTCCCTAGCTACCTCTCCATCCATAACATAACCCTCAAGTATAACATGCAATTCATATCTAGGAGAGCTAGGTCTAACATGTGTTTCAAAGTGTTCAGTTTCAATAGTTTCATCAGTTTCAGAAATATCATCAGTTTCAGCATTCTCAGTATGATTAACTCTAGCAATTTGTTCATCAAGAAATTCACCCTGTGGCAAGTATTATCAAGCAAAGCAGTAGTATCATCATAAGCATCATGCATAGCAGAAGTAGCATCATTAATAACATGTGACATATCGGAATCAATAGCAGGTGTAGGTGTCGCAACTTTACTCAAAACAGAAGGTGAATCAAGTGCAGAGCTAGATGGCAGTTCTTTACCTCCCCTCGTAGTAGATGGTAAAATCTTTGTTTTGTTATCTTTCAAATTCCTCATAGTGATCAACAGATATAAATCCCAAGTGACTCAGAGAATAGAGCTATGCTCCCGGCAACAGCGCCAGAAAAAGGTCTTGATAACCCACATGTATAGGGGATCGCAACAGTTTTTGAGGGTAGAGTATTCAACCCAAATTTATTGATTCGACACAAGGGGAGCCAAAGAATATTCACGAGTATTAGCAGTTGAATTGTCAATTCAACCACACTTGAAAGACTTAATATCTGTAGCAAATTATTTAGTAGCAAAGTAGTATGGAAGTAACGGTAACAATGGCAAAACTAACAGTAGCAGTTTTGTAGTGATTGTAATAGTGGCAACGACAAAGTAACTTAGCAAAGATCAATATGTGAGAATCTCATAGGCATTGGATCAGTGATGGATAATTATGTCGGATCGCATTCATCACGCAACAGTTATAACCTAGGGTGATACAAAACTAGCTCCAATTCATCAATATAATTTAGGCATGTATTCCGTATATAGTTATACGTGCTTATGGAAAAGAACTTGCATGACATCTTTTGTCCTACCCTCCCGTGGCAGCGGGGTCCATGGGGAAACTAAGGGATATTAAGGCCTCCTTTTAATAGATAATTGGAACAAAGCATTACCACTTAGTGAATACATGAACTCCTCAAACTACGGTAATCACCGGAAAGAATCCTAATTATTGTTACCTTGGGTATGCGGATCATAACTCGTAATAGGTGTCTACAACTTGCAATATAGGATCAAGAACACACACATATATTCATGAAAGCATAATAGGTTGAGATCTGAAATCATGGCACTCGGGCCCTAGTGACAAGCATTAAGCATAGCAAAGTCATAGCAACATCAATCTCAGAACATAGTGGATACTAGGGATCAAACCCTACCAAAACTAACTCGATTACATGATAAATCTCACGCAACCCATCACATTCCAGCAAGCCTATGATGGAATTACTCACGCATGGCGGTGAGCATCATGAAATTGGTGATGGAGGAAGGTTGGTGATGATGATGGTGACGAATCCCCCTCCCCGGAGCCCAAAACAGACTCCAGATCTGCCCTCCCAATGAAGAACAGGAGGCGGCAGCTCCGTAACATAAAACCTGATGAATCCTTCTCTTTGACTTTTTTCTCCGTGAATAGGTACTTATAGAGTTGTAGTTAGGGTCGGAGGAGCTCCAGGGGGCCCACAAGCCTGCAGGGCGCGCCCAGGGGTGGGCGCGCCCCCAGGGCTTGTGGCCTCTGGTTGATTCTTGCGCCAATACTTTTATATATTCAAGAAATATTATCTGTAAATTTTCAGGTGAACCCAAGAACTTTTATTTATGCACAAAAATAACACCATGACAATTCTACTGAAAGCAGCGTCAGTTCGGGTTAGTTCCATTCAAATCATGCAAGTTAGAGTCCACAACAAGGCCGAAAGAGTTTGGAAAAGTATATATGATGGAGACGTATCACGACACACCACGAGTGCCCTGGTGCAAGAGTGTTTCCCAGCATGGCGACACAATGTCTCTTCCTTGGCCTCGCAACTCGGGAGGTGTTGATTAGCGGCTTACTGGTGGGAGAGCATGATCTCACTAGTCTGGTGATCTGGCGCCAACTGGTACTCCTCCTTGCTGGAAGCATGCACCCTATCCACGTACCGCCAAGCATAGATGAGGTGCTTGGACCCGACTGCACTCAAAGCTTTGGCACGGGCATCCTCTACCACCCACACAGCCCTCGCACGAATCTTCTGCCAAAGAGCCAATTGCCTGACTCTCTCGGACGCGACATAGGCGTGCCAGGCAGCATCCACTACAACAAAAAGACACATCTGTGATATTTTGGCCCAAACAATCTTTTTTCTGTCATGGTTATGACACTTTGATACTCTCCATCGTATCTACTTTTCCTCACGCTTTTGCTCTTGTTTTGAACTCCAAGTTGCATGATTTGAACAGAACTAATCCGGACTGACGTTGTTTTCAGCAGAACTACCATGGTGATGTTTTTGTGCAAAAATAAAAGTTCTCTGATTTGGACAAAACTTTTTGGAGAATTATTTTGCAATAAATAAAAAATACTAGAACCAATACCCACTGGAGGGGGGCCTGGCTGACCACAAGACACCAGGGTACGCCACCCCCTCCAGCGCGCCCTGTTGGTTGTGGGGCCCTCGAGGCTCCGCTGACCCTAATCCCTATGCTATAAAATCCTATTTTTCTAGAAAAATAGGAGAGGAAGTTTCATCTCATTTTATGATACGGAGCCACTGCCACCTCCTATTCTTCATTGGGAGGCCAAATCTGGAGCTCGTTCGGGGCTCCGGAGAGGGGAATCTTTGGTCTTCATCATCACCTTCATCACCAATTCCATAATGCTCCCCACTGGGAGTGAGTAATTCCTTCGTAGGCTCGCTGGTTCGTGAGGAGTTGGATGAGACTCATCATGTAATCGAGTTAGTTTTGTTAGGGCTTGATCCCTAGTATCCACTATGTTCTGAGATTGATGTTGCTATGACTTTGCTATGCTTAATGCTTGTCACTAGGGTCCGAGTACCATGATTTCATATCTAAACCGTTTATGTTTTCACCATTATATCTATGTTCTAGATCCGATCTTGCAAGCTATATGCACTGATTATGTGTTATGATTCGTAAACTCCAAGGTGATAGTAATTGGGATACTTTCCGATGATGACCGTAGTTTGAGGAGTTCATGTATTCACTATATATGTGTTAATGCTTTGCTCTGGTTCTCTATTAAAAGGAGGCCTTAATATCCCTTAGATTCCTTATGGACCCCGCTGCCACGGGAGGGTAGGACAAGAGATGGCATGCAAGTTCCTTTCCATAAGCATGTATGACTCTCTACGGAATACATGCCTACATTATATTTATGAACCGGAGCCAGTTCTGTGTCGCCCTAGGTTATGACTGTTATATGATGAATATTATCCAACGAATTCACCGATCCAATGCCTATAAGTTTTCCACATATTGTTCTTGCTAAGTTACTATTGTTATTGCCACTGTCACAACTGCTACAAAATTATTGCTACCGCTGGCACCGTTACTATTACTTTTACCATTGCCATCAAACTATCATATTACTGTGCTACTGATCACTTTGTTGCAGATATTTAATCTCCAAGTGTGGTTAAATTGACAACTCAACAGGTAATACTTACAAATACTCTTTGGCTCCCCTTGTGTAGAATCTATAAATTTGGGTTGAATACACTACCCTAAAAAACTGTTGCGATCCACTATACTTGTGGGTTATCAAGACCTCTTTCTGGCACCGTTGTTGGGGAGTGTAGATATATTTGTTGAGTCACTTGGGATTTGTATCTATTTATCACTAGGAAGAATCTGAAGGATACCAAAACCAAGATCGTTCCCTCTAGGACGAGGGGAGGTAAGGAACTGCCATCTAGCTCTGCACTTGATTAACCTTCTGTTTTAAGTAAGCTTGCAACACCACAACCTGCTATTAATCCTGGTTTGTCGCAAGTTATTGATGATGCTACTTCTACTATGAATGATGCTTATGATGATTCTAGTACCTTGCTTGATGATAATGTGCCACTAGGTGAATTTCTTGATGAACACATTGCTAGAGCTAAAGATATTGAGAATGCTGAAACTGATGAAATTACTAAAACTAATGAAGTGTTTGAAACTGAGAATTGTGAAACACATATTAGACCTAGCTCTCCTAGATTTGAATTTCCTAAGATACCTTATGTTATGGATGAGGAGGTAGCTAGAGACTTTCTTGCTTGCAAGGATAGAGATTATCTTACAAAATTACTTTGCAAACCGAAAGAAATATCTTTGAATGCTAGAATGAAATTTGATCATAGGTTTGCTACTTCACCTATCTTTGTTAGTTATAAGGATTATGAATTCTCTGTTGACCTAGAGTTGTTACTTTGGTTGAATCTGATCCTTTCCATGGCTATGAAACTGAAACTGTTGTGACACATCTTACTAAACTAAATGATATAGTCTCCTTATTTTCTCATGACAAGAAAATTCGCTAATTATTATATTCTCGAGTTATTTCCTTTCCCGTTAAAGGGTGATGCTAAGATATGGTACAATACTCTTGCTCTTGGTTGTGTGCGTAGTCCCCATGATATGATTTACTACTTCTCTGAAAAATATTTTCCTGCTCATAAGAAACAAGTTGCCTTACAAGAAATATTTAACTTTAAGCAAATTGAAGAAGAGAGTCTCCCACGAGCTTGGGGGGCTTCTCCAATTACTTAATGCTTTGCCTGGCCATCCTCTTAAGAAAAATGAAATACTCGACATCTTCTATAATGGACTAACTGATGCTTCTAGGGACTTGCTAGATAGTTGTGCTAGTTGTGTTTTGAGGGAACGAACTATTGAACAAGCTGAGGAATTGTTGAATGATATATTGAAAAATAATGATGATTGTACTCTTCCTGAACCACCTCATAAACCTACTCTGAAGAACAGGAGTATCTTATTCTCAGTCCTAAAGATGTGCAAGAGGCAAAAAAAATTATGAAGGAAAATGGTATTAAAGTTGAAGATGTTACGAATTTACCACCCATTGAAGAAATACATGGACTCTACACACCACAACTACAGGTGGTAGAGGTAAATTATTTATTAAAGTTTGATGAAGGTGACATCCCTTACAATAAACATCCTAGTCAATGCCTATATGAATTTGACAATGACATTATGAAGCAAGACCACTTCTGTTGGGGATATAACCCGCGGTGTGACCCGCCCAGAAGGTGCCGGGTTATACTGTTGGTGGCTCATGAAATGAAAGGCTTAAGATGGGTCTGAGGAGACATGAAGACTAGAGGCGATTTAAGGCGCGGTCCCGTTGAAGGCCCAAGACCTGGAGGTATCAGCCGCCAGGTGGAGACTTGCCTGGTAAGGCAAGGTGACTTGGAAACCGAGTTGTTCACGTTGTGTGATCTGGCTTGGACTCTTGTAAGCCCCGGGCCTCGACTTGTGTATATAAAGGCAAGTCCCGGCGGCGGGTTAACTTAAGAAACAATTGACCGAGAGATAGGTCAAGTGATTCCGCTCCCTTGTAATCGATATCCAATCAATACAACTCAAAGCAGGACATAGGCTTTTACCTTGTTGTGAGGGGCTGAACCTGGGTAAACCTTGTGTCCTTTGTCCGGCTTAACCTCTTTGAGCTAACCTATGTCACGATGGCTCCACACCTAAGTCCTTTCACAAGGGCATCTGCGGTGACAAAACCACGACAACTTCAATGCAAATGTTATAAAACAATTGAAACAAAATTCTGATATGATTGCTCGCTTGAGTGACTTGTTATTTAGAATCACTAATGATGTTAGAGGTGTAGGAAAACATGCTTCTATGGTTCAAACTTAGTTAGAACCAGTTGCCAAATCTCAAAGAGAACTACTTAGTGAAATAAAGAATAATATGAATGATTATGTTTTTAGAGTAGCAACTAGAGGAGGAAAAATGACTCGGGAACCACTTTACCCTGAGGGACACCCTAAAATAATTGAACAAGACTCTCAAATAATTAATACAGATGCACCTATCCTTCTAAAAAGAAAAAGAAAAAGAAAAATGATAGGACCTTGCGTACCTCTAGTGAACCTGAAATTGAAAAAACTCCCGAAGATAACAATGATGTCTCTATCTTAGATGCTGAAACTCAATCTAGCAACGAACATTCACCTAGTGATAATGAAAATGATAATGATGATGTTCATGAAGATACTCAACCAGACAATGATAAAGAACCATATAATGATGTTGAGATAGAGCCTGCAGTTGATCTTGATAACCCACAACCTAAGAATAAATGTTATGATAAAAGAGACTTTGTGTCTAGAAAACATGGTAAAGAAAGAGAGCCATGGGTTCAGAAACCCATGCCATTTCCACCTAAACCTTCTAAGAAAAAAGATGATAAAGAATTTGAACGATTTGCTGAAATGCTTAGGCCAGTCTTTTTGCGCACTCGCTTGATGGATATTTTAAAGATGGCCCCTTATGCTAAATATACGAAAGAAATTGGTACTAATAAAAGAAAGATACTTGAAGCTGTAATCTCCACCATGCTTGCTAACTATTTTGGAGTGCCTAAAAAACTTGGAGATCCAGGAATACCAACTATACCTTACTCTATTAAAAGAAATTATGTCAAAAGGGCTTTATGTGACTTAGGAGCTAGTGTTAGTGTTATGCCTTTCTCTTTATAAAAAGACTTGATTTTAATAAACTCACACCTACTGAAATATCTTTGCAAATGGCTGACAAATCAACTGCCACACCTATCAGTATTTGTGAGGATGTGCCCGTTCTTGTTGCAGATGTTACTATCTTAACAGACTTTGTTATACTTGAGATGCCCGAGGACGATAACATGTCGATTATCCTTGGTAGACCCTTTTTGAATACTGCAGGGGCTGTTATTGATTGCAATAAAAGCAAAGTTACTTTTTATATCAATGGTAATGAGCATACGGTGCACTTTCTGAAGAAACAATTCCAAGTGAATTGTATTAATGTTATCGAAAATTCTTCGACAATTACTATTGGAAGTTTTCAACTCCCTTTACCTACTGCAAAAAAGAAATATGACATACTTATTGTTGGGATATGCATATCCCCGTTGAGGTAACTTAGTGTTATGAAAGTTCTTTGGGTTCATGTTAATTGAAAGTGATTGTTAATAACACTTGATCAATGATACGTCCATTTTGCATCATGCTTTTATATCAATATTTATTGCATTACGGGCTATTATTACACATTATATATCAATACTTATGGCTATTCTCTCTTATTTTACAAGGTTTACCATGAAGAGGGGGAATGCCGGCAGCTGGGATTCTAGCTGGAAAAGGAGCAAACATTGGAAACCTATTTTGCACTGCTCCAAAAATCCTGAAACTCCACGGAACTTATTTTTGGAATTAATAAGAATTATTGAGGAAGAAACTACCGAAGGGGGCCCACACCCAGGCCAGGAGGGTGGGGGCGCGCCCACCCCTAGTGGGCGCGCCCCTGTCTCCTGGGCCCCCTGGTGGCCCTCCGGTGCCCATCTTCTGCTATATGAAGGCTTTTACCCTGGAAAAAAAATCAGAGGCAAGCTTATGGGACGAAACTCCGCCGCCACGAGGCGGAACCTTGACAGAACCAATCTAGAGCTCCGGCAGAGCTGTTCTGTCGAGGAAACTTCCCTCCGCGAGGGGGAAATCATCACCATCGTCATCACCAACGATCCTCTCATCGGGAGGTGGTCAATCTCCATCAACATCTTCACCAGCACCATCAACCCTAGTTCATCTCTTGTACCCAATCTTGTATCAAAACCACAAATTGGTACCTGTGGGTTGCTAGTAGTGTTGATTACTCCTTGTAGTTGATGCTAATTGGTTTACTTGGTGGAAGATCATATGTTCAGATCCTTAATGCATATTATTACTCCTCTTATTATGAACATGAATATGCTTTGTGAGTAGTTACGTTTGTTCCCAAGGACATGGGTGAAGTCTTGCTATTAGTAGTCATGTGAATTTGGTATTCGTTCGATATTTTGATGAGATGTATGTTGTCTTTCCTCTAGTGGTGTTATGTGAACGTCGACTACATGACACTTCACCATTATTTGGGCCTAGAGGAAGGCATTGGGAAGTAATAAGTAGATGATGGGTTGCTAGAGTGACAGAAGCTTAAACCCTAGTTTATGCGTTGCTTCGTAAGGGGCTGATTTGGATCCATATGTCTAATGCTGTGGTTAGGTTTACCTCAATACTTCTTTTGTAGTTGCGGATGCTTGCAATAGGGGTTAATCATAAGTGGGATGCTTTTCCAAGTAAGGGCAGTACCCAAGCACCGGTCCACCCACATATCAAATTATCAAAGTACCGAACGCGAATCATATGAGCATGATGAAAACTAGCTTGACGATAATTCCCATGTGTCCTCGGGAGCTCTTTTCTCATTATAAGAAATTGTCCAGGCTTGTCCTTTGCTACAAAAAGGATTGGGCCACCTTGCTGCACTTTATTTACTTTCATTGCTTGTTACCAGTTATGATTTATCTTATCACAAAACTATTTGTTACCTACAATTTCAGTGCTTGCAGAGAAAACCTTACTGAAAACCGCTTGTCATTTCCATCTTCTCCTCATTGGGTTCGACACTCTTACTTATGAAAGGACTATGATAGATCCCCTACACTTGTGGGTCATCAATCAACCTTATTAATCGATTGTTTTGGAGAGGCATGTGGTTGATGAATTTAGTAAGCACAACTTTCTGTCCCTGCTTTCTGTTTTCTGTTTTTCTTAGTTAAATAAAATAAAATGCCATGTTTAGTCTGTTTTCTGAATTTTCATGCAATAAAAAATGACCCAAAAATAAAAGTGCTCGGAATGCATTAAAATTTTAGCATAGTTTTTTCTGAATATTTCTGAATTTCTAGGACAAGTAACATCAAAGGGGGGCGCCCCTAGTGCCCACAAGACACCAGGGCACGCCAGCCACCCCAGGCGTGCCCTAGTGGGTGGTGGGACCCATGTGGGTCCTCTCACTTATCTCTTTAGCCCATGTTATCTCCAACCTCCAGAAAAAAATTATTATAGCTCTCCCTCTCATGTTCTTGCTTTCAAACCCGCGGATTTCGATCTCTTAGCTCGAAGCTCCGTTTCAGAAACTGTTTTGGGGGATTTCTACTTGGTATGTGACTCCTCCATTGCTCCAATTAGTTTTTGCTCTAGTGGTTTATTTTTTTAATAATTAGCTACTCTTGGTGCTGCTATAAATGGGCTTGCATGTTGAATGTTTAGAGTTCTAAGTAGTTTGAATGCTTGATATAGCCTCTATGCACCCATATGAGTAGTTGCTATCCATCTTGTGAAGTATTGTTAACAAAAATTTTGTGGACCAAAATTTCCAGAATTTCATTCATAGGAATAAGATGAGTATCTTCAGGAAGTTTTCCTCCAAAAAGAATGCTAAGGGAGTCATTGGGGAATCATCGGACAATGACCACAACACTCCAAGAATAGCGGAGGTGCGATTGTGCGAATGGCCACATAATGCCTTTATGGTCGAGGCTGGGTTCCATCAAGAATTCACCTAATTCATTGCAAATGCTGGGCTGACTAACTTCCTCGCAGATGAGTGTGACCAACACCACCTCCTCACAAACTCCTATTGGGGAACGTAGTAATTTCAAAAAAATTCCTACGCACACGCAAGATCATGGTGATGCATAGCAACAAGAGGGGAGAGTGTTGTCCACATACCCTCGTAGACCGAAAGTGGAAGCGTTAGCACAACGCGGTTGATGTAGTCGTACGTCTTCACGATCCGACCAATCAAGTACCGAATGCATGACACCTTCGAGTTCAGCACACGTTCAGATCGATGACATCCCTCGAACTCCGATCCAGCCGAGCTTTGAGGGAGAGTTCCGTCAGCATGACAACATGGTGATGATGATGATGTTCTTCCGACGTAGGGCTTCGCCTAAGCACCACTACGATATTATCGAGGTGGAATATGGTGGAGGGGGGCACCGCACATGGCTAATAGATCTTGAGGATCAATTGTTGTGTCTAGAGGTGCCCCCCTGCCCTCGTATATAAAGGAGAAAGGGGGAGGGGGTGGCCGGTCAGGAGGAGGCACGCCAGGGAGGAGTCCTACTCCCACCGGGAGTAGGACTCCCTCCTTTCCTTGTCCAAGTAGGAGATGGGGAAGGAAGGGGAGAGAGGAGAGGAAGGAAAGGGGGGCGCCGCCCCCTCCTTGTCCTATTCGGACTAGAGGGGGAGGGGCGTGCGGCCTGCCCTGGCCGCCCCTCCTCTGCTCCACTTTGGGCCCATGAGGCCCATTAACCCCCCGGGGGGTTTCGGTAACCCCCCGGTACTCAAGTATACATCCGATAACCCCCGGAACTATTCCGGTGTCCGAATATAGTCGTCCAATATATCAATCTTCATGTCTCGACCATTTCGAGACTCCTCGTCATGTCCGTGATCACATCCGGGACCCCGTCATCTAACTTTAAGCGTGCGGACCCTACAGGTTCGAGAACTATGTAGACATGACCGAGACACGTCGCCGGTCAATAACCAATAGCGGAACCTAGATGCTCATATTGGCTCCCACATATTCTACGAAGATCTTTATCGGTCAAACCGCATAACAACATACGTTGTTCCTTTTGTCATCGATATGTTACTTGCCCGAGATTTGATCGTCGGTATCTCAATACCTAGTTCAATCTCGTTACCGTCAAGCCTCTTTACTCATTATGTAATGCATCATCCCGAAACTAACTCATTAGTCACATTGCTTGCAAGGCTTATAGTGATGTGCACTACCGAGAGGGCCCAGAGATACCTCTCCGACAATCGGAGTGACAAATCCTAATCTCGAAATACGTCAACTCAACAAGTACCTTCGGAGACACCTGTAGAGTACCTTTATAATCACCCAGTTACTTGTGACGTTTGGTAGCACACAAAGTGTTCCTCCGGTAAACGGGAGTTACATAATCTCATAGTCATAGGAACATGTATAAGTCATGAAGAAAGCAATTGCAACATACTAAACGATCAAGTGCTAATCTAACGGAATGGGTCAAGTCAATCACATCATTAGTGATGTGATCCCGTTAATCAAATGACAACTCATGTCTATGGCTAGGAAACTTAACCATCTTTGATTCAATGAGCTAGTAAAGTAGAGGCATACTAGTGACACTTTGTTTGTCTATGTGTTCACACATGTACTAAGTTTCCGGTTAATGCAATGCTAGCATGAATAATGGGACAATTGCATTTTTACCCCTAGTTGGTTCCTACCCACGGGTTTTGCCCTTACTTTTCAAGCTTGCTCAGTTTTGCCCTTACTTTTTCCGTCGAGATCCCTCGAATGCCCTTTGACCGTTTGACCAAAAATTTGAAAATTCATAATTAATTCATATGAACTCAGAAAAATGCAAATAAGATATCAAAATGTTCAGATAAACATTACCTTTATGGGCATATCATTTGCATTCGGGACAAATGCATTGTTTAAACTATCCGAGATAATTAATGTTATTAACATTATTAAAAATAAATAGGTATAAACAATATTTTTTTTGTGAATAAAAATTATATGCAAATGTAGGTGATGTTTCTAAACATCCTGATACCTTATTTACATTTTCCTGAGTTCGTATCAACTTGTTATGAAGTTTCCAAATAATGGTCAATGTTGGATTTCGGGTTCCGGCAGACCCTTGAGGTTCGAACACTGGGGTGCGCGCGGAGATTTCGCCCTCTATCTACCTGCTCTTCGCCGAATTGCTAGGATCTAAACTACGAAAAGAACAACACAAGAGACACAGGGTTTATACTGGTTCAGTCCACCATTGTGGTGTAATACCCTACTCCAGTGTGTGGTGTGGTGGATTGCCTCTTGGGCTGATGATGAGCAATACAAGGAAGAACTGCCTCGCGAGGGTCAGTTCTTGGCTGGTGCGATGAACTGCTAGGAGGAGTTCAGTCGCTCTATCTCTCTCTCTCGATTCTAGATGTATGCCCGGTACCAGATGCCTCTACCCTGGGGGTGGCTAGTCCTATTTATAGGCAAAGGCTCTGGGCCTCTCCCCAAATATTGAGCGGGAAGGGCGCCAACAATTGGCCATTTTGATGGGGAACAATGGGTACACTTATCCTGACTAAAGTTGGTCCTCGCCTGTCAAAGGCTCTGGTGGTGATGCCTGCTTGGGCTCCACAATGACTTCCTCCCTGCCGTTGGGCTGGTCTTGGTCTCGTTGCACCGAAATGGATGCCTTTGCATGATGCTCTCGCCTGCGCTTGCTCCCTTTGCACCAAAGAGGAAAGGAGGACACTGCGCGGGCTGGCGCCCGACTGGCGCCCTTGGTTGTCATGGCTTGCGTCATGGGCACCTCGCGAGGTACCCTACCTTGAACTCTCCGCCTCCTCGTGAGCCAGCCTGATGAGGCCGTGCCTGAGGAAGCTCCTTGTCGTCCGCCCCGCGAGGCTTGGCCCCTCGCGAGGGTCTTGAGCTTCTGTTGATGAAGATGGGCCGCGCTGGGCCTCCTTTGAGCCACGCCGCAGGCCGCAGACAGGCAAGTCTGGGGACCCCCGTTCCCAGAACGCCGACAGTAGCCCCCGGGCCAACGGCGCGCCCAGACTTGGCCGAGCAGAGAGGCGAAAGGGCAAGTGCGAAGCGTCATGGGCCCTAACAGCCTGCGGCCTTGGGCGCCGTGTGGCAGTTGATTGGACGTGGGTGCCTCTGCAACCGCGCGAGTTGATAAAGGAGTGGCATCTGTCCTTTGCCTTTTTTGCTTTCTCCAGTCGCTGCTCAGATCCCCTTTCTTGCGCCTCTCCTTCTTACCTTCGAAATCTTCAGATCTACTTCATCCGCACGCTCTAGCTAGACATGGCGCCTCGCCAGGCCCTGGTCGGAGCTTGGTATTCGTCCGCCTTGGACTCGCCGAATGTGTCGGAGGCGAGCCTTGCCCGGGTGCGCCAGATGGCGGCGGCGCAGGGCATCGACGGGGCGAAGGTGTTCAAGGCCGGCTCTGCCCTCCCTGAAGGCCAAGGGAGTAGCTTCTATCCGTTCTTCGTGAGCTCCATTGTCGCCGGTCTGATGCCTCCCTTTCTGAGTTCTTCTTCTCTGTCCTCCGCCATTATAATCTTCAAGCTTTGCATCTCCACCCCAACTCTGTCCTTCTTCTGGCAATCTTTGCCTACTATTGCAAGGCCCACGTAGGGGTGAAGCCCTCAGTGGCCTTGCTGCGCCACTACTTCTCCCTCCGGACCTCTCGCGGTTCCGTCTCTGCGTGCGCGAGCTTCATCGTGTACGGCAGTTCCATCGCCATTTCGAACCCCGGGAAAAGGATTGAGGGCTTCAGGAGCAAGTGGGTCTTGGTAGATGCTGGGCGCGTCCACCCCCGGCTGGTCTTGCCCACGGGGCATCCATGAAGCTCCGGCGGCTGGTCTCGAGTGGAGCTTGTGGATCCCCGCGCAAGGCTGGTGTTGGAGAAGATGGACGCGGATCTGAGGCCGGCCAGCATGGCGGCGGCGAAGCTGACTGGTGCATCGCTGCTGAGGGAATTCCTGGAGCACCAGCTGGCTCCGCTTCGTCAGTATTCGCTTCTGATGTGGAGGCCCCACCCGAGCCCCGCGGTCTTGGCCGATGAGGATCTGGCTGCGGTTCTCCAGTCTTTGGTTGGGGCGACGTGGCGAGGTTGGAGGGCGCTCCTACGCCCGTGCCTGCGGAGGCTCCCGAGGACCCGGTGGACGTGTCCTCCGGCGACTCCAGCAAAGAGAAGGAAGGAGGGAAGCGGGAAGAGGGGGCTGACTCCGAGGCAGGGTCGAGGGCTCCTCCCCTTCGGCGTAGGTCCCGCGCTCTCCGCCTCCCTCTGAGTGATGACGACGAGGATGATGGCGAGCAGGGCGGCGGGAGCCTGCCCCCGATCCTGAAGAAGGACCAGACCGGGCTGATCCCCCATGGGTCTGCCCCAGCCCTAAAGCGATCCACAGGCGCACCTCCTGCTCCCGAGCTCCTCGAGGCTGATCCTTGCAGCAGGCTCTCGGGCTTCAAGTATGGCCGGAGGCTGCTCGAGCCCACAAGCGATGACCTGTAAGTGTTTGATTCCTGTCTTGTTTCTTGTTCTGTTGCTGGAGTTTGACGCTCATATCTCCCGGCTAGGATGACGCCTGCGGCAAAGAAGTCGAAGGGAGCTCCTGAGGTTCCATCCGCGGCAGCGCCTCTGCCCGTGAAAGAAGGTGACCGTGACGCACGGGCCTCTCCTGCCCAGGCATCCTCGCGAGGTCTGGCTGAGCCGGCTGGGGCGAGCTCAGCCCCCATGGCCCAAGCGACTCCCGAGGTGCCCTTGCCTGATGCCGCCACCACAGCCGTCGTGGCGCAGCAGGCTCCACCTCAGGATACCATGATCACGCTGCCGTCTTGTCCTCCTACTCCACCGACTGCTGCTTCCCCGACCACTATTCTGGATCGCGCTATTGCCGAACTGGACCGTCTGCGGCAGGATCTTCTGGGCGCCGACCCTTGTTTAGTGGCCGGGCGCTTGGAGCTAGCTTCTGGCTAGATTCGCTCCGATGCTTCAATTCGGGCGGCGCTGGTCCAGGCCTCGACGACTTGCAACGAGGAGAAGCAGGCCGTCCTTGGGGCGAAGGCTGCCCGCGATGCCGCCTTGGGGGAGGTGGCTAACGTCCGAGGTCGCTGCGAGGCGCTGGAGAGCGAGCTGAAGGGCCTGCAAGACCAGCTCGCCGAGGAGGCCCGCCTTCGCCAAGAGCAGGAGGAAAGCATGAAGGCTCGCGAGGCGGCCGTCAAGGACCGGGACGCCAAGCTCAAGAAGCGCCGTGACCGCCTAGGCGCGCTGGAGCAAGAGCTGGAGGCGAGGAAGGTTGAGCTGGACGGCAAGGCACGGGTTCTTGCCGAGGATCGCGTGGCCTTTGAGGAGATGGAGGAGAAGGCTCGCGCTTCACTGAAGATGCTTTATGAGAGCGGCCTGGAGTGCCCACTGGCCGGCGAGGAGGACGGCCCCGCCAAGCTGCTTCCCTTCCTGGTTCGTTCTCTTGAAGATGTCACCCTTGGCCTTGGCCCTACGGCTGAGGCCGAGGCGCGCGTCTTGTCTTCTGCAGCGCTGACGCGGGTCTTCACCCACATCTATCTTCACGACCCCAACGTCGACCTCGACAGCCTGCTGGAGCCAGCAAGCGGCGAGCCTGCCGCCGCCGCTACTGAGGCCGTGAAGGGTCGCGTGGAGGCTCTGCTGGGGAAGTTTCGGGCCTTCAGCACCAAGCCGAAGCGGAGCGCTGCCAGCCCTGCAGCTCCACAAGGCGAACCCGCTCCGCGCAGCTCCACCGCCGGCAAGTGACTCCGTCGTGGCCCCGGCCATGCTTTTAATTCCTGCACATGTACAATGCCTCGGGGAGGCGTTAAAACTTGCATTTGGTGCTGTGATAACAGTATGGACTGTAGTATTTGCTTTTGAATTCCCTGAAATTTGCGCTATTCCTTCCTACTTGCTTATGTTCTACGCCGGCAGAGCCTGGCCCCGTGCATACCTCAGCTGCCGTTAGCCCCGACCGGAAACCAGGACGGGGCCAAGGGGTGAGGCGCTACGTGACAAGTTAGGCTCCTGAGTCGCGATGCTCAGGAGTCCCCCTTGGCGCTCGAACAACAAGTAGGGAGGTGAGATGCGGGTGGATCTACCGTTCTACGTCTGCAGAGCCCGGCCACGCGCATACCTCAACCGCCATTAGCCTTTCGGAACTAAGGAGTGAGTGGCTACATGACCAGTTAGGCTCCCGAGTCGCGATGCTCAGGAGTCCCCCTTGAGGCTCAAACGACCTTCGTACCTTGGATCCGCTCGGGGAGGGACGTGCGACCAACCAGGCCTGGGGGGCCTGGCTGGGTGGCATGCGTCTGGGCGTAACCCAGGCGTAGCCCCCGTGCCCAGCCCCCTCGCGCGGCAATCCTGAGGGGAGGCGTTGCGATGAGGCTAGGCACTGAGCTCTGGGCTCCCTGAGGTTGATGCGGCCCGGGGGCCACCCTTAGTTGTTTATCACCAGCGTGGAGCATAGCGCTTCCGTATGTGTACGGGCATAGCCGCTCCTCGGCAGTGTTGTCAGCCAGCGCGGAGCATGGTGCTTCCACTGG
>NC_041391.1:509070350-509078607 GCF_002162155.2 Triticum dicoccoides
CAGAGGGTGAGGGCTGGAGAGCCGGTAGGAGCCCTGAGTCGCGATGCTCAAGCACCCCCCTTTAACGCGCAAGCTGGGTTATATGTCGAAACTCTACGTCCTCGGGTCCCGGCCCTCGAGCTGGTCTCAGCCGTCGCTGGTATGCCAGGTCTCGATGCCATGGACAAGACCAGAGGGTGAGGGATGGAGAGCCAGTAGGAGCCCTGAGTCGCGATGCTCAGGCACCCCCCCTTTAACGCGCAAGCTTGCGACATCCAAGAAGAAAAGGTGCCACAAACAGGCGCCAAATAACAAGCATGATGGGTCGAACGCATGTCCCTAAGATAAACGCAAGAAGGGTACACGCCGTTGGGTCAGACCTGAGCGACTTGGGGATGATGCAGGCCAAGGGGCGCCCCCAATAAGGTAAGCTAAGAACATGAAATAAAAGGGATACACGCCGCAGGGACGGACCCACGCGGCCTGGGAATAATGCGGCCCTGAGGCGCTCCCAGCTGGAAATGAAACTTCAAAGATGTCACCTGATGATGTTGGGGATGAAGGGGTGTTGGTGTAGCAGACTCGGTGGGCTACGGGAGCCGATTCTCACGAGCCCCCAGGCCCAGGGGCCTCGGGAGGCTCCGGAGGCGCTGGTGGTTCCTCGCGGACCATCCCCATGTCCACCAGGGCTGCGGAATGCCTGACCTCTTGAGCCTCCAGGATGGCCCTCATGAGGCGCTGGTACGCTGCAGCCGCGTTCGGTAAGCCATAAGGCATGCGAACGTAGCTGTGGGGCGGACCCTCGCAGCGTCCCACTTGCGATGGCCAGAGGCGCTCCTGAGACGCGGCTCGGTTGAGCCCTGGTATGTCGATGCAGACGCGCAGCCCACCATCCTCGCCTGGATGGGGGGCCATAGCGGGTAAGCGGCGGCTGCCTCTCATGACTCTTGACTCCTGTAGCTCCTGAATGGCCTTGCTGACGAACTCCTGAGGGTTTGGCCCTCCTTGCCTTGCTCCTTCTTGAGGGAAACGTGCTTCGAAACACGCCTCCACGTGGTGCCCAAGCGCCTCCCTCGTGACCTTGGCGAGGTCGGCGGCCCTCCAGGGGAGAGCCCCCGAGCCCTGCCCGAGGAGGGCGCCGGGTGCGTTTCCCTATGCGATGGAAGGAGGCTCCCCCTGAGCAGGCGCGGGCCCTGAGGGGCCTACCTCCTGAGGGGCCGGGCCGGACGATGTCTTCTTCTTCTTGGGGGCGGCCTCGGGAAGCCTCCTGCTTCTGCGATCCGGGTCTTCCAGTGATGCGGCCTGAAAGGCTCACTCCAGGGAGTACACTGCGTCTCTCTCTTCGCAGGGCACTGTGATGACTCCGCCACTTCCTGGCATTTTGAGGATGTTGTAGCCGTGGTGGGTTACGGCCATGAACTTGGCCAGCTCTTGGTACCCGAGGATGGCGTTGTACGGCACGCGAATGTGGGCGACGTCGAAGTCGATGAGCTCGGTGCAGTAGTTGTCGCGTGCCCCGAAGGTGACAGGGAGGCGGACCTGCCCAATCGGGACCGTGGAGCTGTCCTTGACTCCGGAGAAAGGCTTGGTTGGCTGAAGCTGATTGTAGGGCACTTGGAGATTGTTGAACGTTTCCACGGACAAGACGTTGAGCCCTGCCCCGCCATCGATGAGGGTCCTGGTGACCAGCACGTGGCTGATGATTGGGGAGCAAAGCATCGGGAGGACTTCGGCCGTGGCCGCGCACTTGAGCTGATCCGCTGAGCTGAACGTGATGGCACACGCCGACCACCTGAGAGGGCGCGTGGCCTCGAGCTTGGGGAGGACTGCATTCACTTCATGGGCGAACTGCTTGAAGATGCGCTGAGAGGCTGGGGCTTGGGCTCCGCCCAGGATGCAGGCGATCGCACGTGGTTCCTGGAAGCCCCCAGCCCCCTCATCCTGATGACGGTCCTCATTTCTTCTTGGCTGCGGCGGCAGCGGAGGAAGGCCTGCGTTACCTTGCGGGCGATCGTTGCGAGGCTGATCCCTCCAGCCTCCCTCGCGAGGCGGGTCCTGCCAGCGATCCTCGCGAGGTTGGTTGCGCCACCCTTGGCGTGGGCCGCAGTCTTCCCAGCGTCCTGCGTTCCTTCCTCCTCCTCGGCCGTAGCCCCGGTCGCTGCGGTCGGGACATCGGCCGACCCTTCCTTCACGCACGGCCCGGAGCTCTTGGCATTTATTGGTGTTGTGGGTGTGGAGGTCGTGGTACACGCAGTACCGACTGCCCTTGGAGGATTCGGGCTGATCTCTGCCCTACTTGGTGTCTGGCTCTGCCGCGAGCACGGCAGCCCCCTTGCGCTTCGCGTCCTTGGCCTTGGGCTTCTTCTCTTCTGGGTCTGCGGCAGGCAGCTCGAGGAGGGAGAGGCGCCCTTCTTCAGCCCTGGCGCACTTGGTCACCAAGTTGAACAGCTCCAAGGAGGTGCACAGGTCTTCATGCATCGCCAGCTCCTCCTTCATCTTGACGTCGCGCACGCCGTCGGAGAAGGCTGAGATGATAGCCTCCTCGGTCACCTTGGGGATCTTGAGGCGCGCGTTGTTGAAGTGCTGGATGTACTTCTGCAGGGTTTCCCCTGGTTGCTGCTTGATACGGCGCATGTCGCTCACGGCGGGTGGCCGGTCGCGAGTACCCTGGAAGTTGGCGATGAAGCGGGTGTGCATCTCGTCCCAGGAGGAGATCGTGCCCGGAGCCAGATTCAGGAGCCAGGTGCGGTCCCCGTCCTTGAGCGCCATGGGAAACCAGTTCGCCATGACCTTCTCGTCTCCGTTGGCGGCATCGATGCCCAGCTCGTAGAGCTGGAGGAACTCTGCAGGGTCAGCCGTGCCGTCGTAGCGAGGAGGCAGGTCTGGCTTGAACTTGCCGGGCCACGCGACACTCCGTAGCTCGGTGGTGAAGGCGCGGCAGCCCGCTGTGGCCATGGGAGGCCTTGGGCGATGAAGGGCTTGGTCCTGCGGGTCCCCATGCGCTGCGGCTGGGAGTAGCGCAGGGTCTTGACGTGCTGGAGCAAGGAGCGCTCGGGCAGCTTCTCGAGGGCGAGGGACTTCTTGGCAGCTCTGCTCCTGCCGCGCTGGCGCATGACGGAGCGGGTTCCGCCCAAGGGCCGCGCGCCTTGGGGCCAAGGCGCCTTCTTGAGGGGGAGGCGGTGGAGGCGCCCCAGGAGCTTCATTGCCCGTGCTGGGCGGGGCGCGGTACAGCGAGAAGGACGGCGACTCGGTCGAGCCACTCTTCACAGACATCGTCGATTGGGCGGTAGCGCATGAGCTCGTTTGCCGCGATGAGCGCAGCTCGAGCCTCCATGGCCGTGCCGGGCGCGCGGGTCGAAGAACCAGCAGGGGTGAGCGAGGGTGTAGCAGTGCGGCCGTCTCGCCTCATGGATGGGTGCTGGGATGATGCTTGCTGCTCGTTCCCCGCCGGGCCGGTGGCAGCATTGACGGCAGGTGACGGGGAACGACGAGGGCGCCCGCCGACGGGAGCCGTCTGGGCGACACGGGAAGCGAGGTCGGCTCGGCGCTCGGCGCGGGCCCGACGAGCGTCTGACATGGATGCGATGGTGGGAGAAGAACAGGGCAACATAACACGAATTTCGGCGCACCCCTACCTGGCGCGCCAAATGTCGGATTTCGGGTTCCGGTAGACCCTTGAGGTTCGAACACTGGGGTGCGCGCGGAGATTTCGCCCTCTATCTACTTGCTCCTCGCCGAATTGCTAGGATCTAAACTATGAAAAGAACAACACAAGAGATACAGGGTTTATACTGGTTCAGGCCACCATTGTGGTGTAATACCCTACTCCAGTGTGTGGTGTGGTGGATTGCCTCTTGGGCTGATGATGAGCAATACAAGGAAGAACTGCCTCGCGAGGGTCAGTTCTTGGCTAGTGCGATGAACTGCTAGGAGGAGTTCAGTCGCTCTATCTCTCTCTCCCTCACTTCTAGATGTATGCCTGGTACCAGATGCCTCTACCCTGGGGGTGGCTAGTCCTATTTATAGGCAAAGGCCCTGGGCCTCTCCCCAAATATTGAGCGGGAAGGGCGCCAACAATTGGCCATTTTGAAGGGGAACAGCGGGTACACTTATCCTGACTAAAGTTGGTCCTCGCCTGTCAAAGGCTCTGGTGGTGACGCCTGCTTGGGCTCCACAATGACTTCCTCCCTGCCGTTGGGCTGGTCTTGGTCTTGTTGCATCGAAATGGATGCCTTTGCTTGATGCTCTCGCCTGCGCTTGCTCCCTTTGCACCAAAGAGGAAAGGAGGACACTACGCGGGCTGGCGCCCGACTGGCGCCCTTGGTCGTCATGGCTTGCGTCATGGGCACCTCGCGAGGTACCCCGCCTTGAGCTCTCCGCCTCCTCGTGAGCCAGCCTGATGAGGCCGTGCCTGAGGAAGCTCCTTGTCGTTCGCCCGCGAGGCTTGGCCCCTCGCGAGGGTCTTGAGCTTGTGTTGATGAAGATGGGCCGCGCTAGGCCCCCTTTGAGCCACGCCGCAGGCCGCAGGCAGGCAAGTCTGGGGACCCCCGTTCCCAGAACGCCGACAGTCAAAGTCGTTAGAACATTCATAACAAGTTGATACAAACTCAGAAAAATGCAAATAAGTTATCAGGATGAACATCACCTACATTTGCATGTAATATTTATTCATGAAAAAAATATTGTTTATACCTGTTTATTTTTAATAATGTTAATAACTTTAATTACCTGGAGTTGTTTAAACGATGCTTTTTTCCTGAAGGCAAATGATATGCCCATAAAGGTAATGTTTATCTGAACATTTTGATATCTTATTTGCATTTTTCTGAGTTCATATGAACTAGTTATGAATTTTCAAAGTTTTGGTCAAACGGTCAAAGGGCATTCGAGGGACCTCAATTGAAAAAGTAAGGGCAAAACTGAGCAAGCTCGAAAAGTAAGGGCAAAACCCGTGGGTAGGAACCAACTAGGGGTAAAAATGCAATTGTCCCAATAATAAACATTCATCTTGAATTAAGGAAATAAATAATAACTTTATTATTGCCTCTAGGGCATATTTCCTTCAGTCTCCCGCTTGCACTAGAGTCAATAATCTAGTTCATATCGCCATGTGATTTAACACCAATATTCACATCTGTATGTGATTAATACCCATAGTTCACATCGCTATGTGATTAACACCCAAAGAGTACTAAGGTATGATCATGTTTTGCTCGTGAGAGAAGTTTAGTCAACGGGTATGTCATATTCAGAGCCGTATGTATTTTGCAAATATTCTATGTCTACAATGGTCTGCACTGAGCTACTCTAGCTAATTGCTCCCACTTTCAATATGTATCCAGATTGAGATTTATGGTCATCTGGATCGGTGTAAAAGCTTGCACCGATGTAACTCTTTACGACAGGCTCTTTTATCACCTCCATAATCGAGAAATATTTTCTTAGTCCTCACTAAGGATATTCTTGACCGCTGTCCAGTGATCTACTCTTAGATCAAAATTGTACTCCCTTGCCAAACTCAGAGCAAGGTATACAATAGGTCTGGTACACAACATAGCATAATTTATAGAACCTATGATTGAGGCATAGGGAATGACTTTTCATTCTCTTTCTATTTTTTGCCATAGTCGGGTTTTGAGTCTTACTCAACTTCACACCTTGCAACACAGGCAAGAAATCCTTCTTTGACTGTCCTATTTTGAACTACTTCAAAATCTTATCCAGGTATGTATTCATTGAAAAATCTCATCAAGCGTCTTGATCTATCTCTATAGATCTTGATGCTCAATGTGTAAGCAGCTTCACCAAGGTCTTTCTTAGAAAAAAAACTCTTATTCAAGTATCCTTTTATGCTATCCAGAATTTCTATATCATTTCCAATCAACAATATGTCATCTACATATAGTTTTAGAAAATGCTACAGAGGTCCCACTCACTTTCTTGTAAATACAGGCTTCTCCAAAAGTATGTATAAAACCATATGCTTTGATCAACTCATCAAAATGTATATTCCAACTCTGAGATGCTTGCACCAGTCGATAGATGGATCGCCACATTTTGTTAGCACCTTTAGGATTGACAAAACCTTCTGGTTGCATCGTATACAACTCTTCTTTAATAAGTCCATTAAGGAACACACTTTTTGACATCCATTTGCCAGATTTCATAAAATGTGGCAATTGCTAACATGATTCGGACATACTTAAGCATCGATACGAGTGAGAAAATCTCATCGTATTCAACACCTTGAACTTGTCGAAAAACTTTTTGCGACAAGTCGAGCTTTGTAGATAGTAACACTACTATCAACATCTGTCTTCCTCTTGAAGATCCATTTATACAATATGGCTTGCCGATCATCGGGCAACTCCACCAAAGTCCACACTTTGTTCTCATACATGGATCCCATCTCAGATTTCATGGCTTCAAGCCATTTCGCGGAATCTGGGCTCATCATCGCTTCCTCATAGTTCGTAGGTTCATCATGGTCTAGTAACATGACTTCCAGAACAGGATTACCGTACCACTCTGGTGCGGATCTTACTCTGGTTGACCTACAAGGTTTGGTAGTAACTTGATCCTAAGTTTCATGATCATCATCATTAACTTCCTCACTAATCGCTGTAGGCATCACTGGACTGGTTTCTGTGATGAACTACTTTCCAATTCGGGAGAAGGTACAATTACCTTATCAAGCTCTACTTTCCTCCCACTCACTTCTTTCGAGAGAAACTCCTTCTCTAGAAAGGATCCATTCTTAGCAACGAATATCTTGCCTTCGGATCTGTGATAGAAGGTGTACCCAACAGTTTCCTTTGGATATTCTATGAAGACACACTTCTCCGATTTGGGTTCGAGCTTATCATGTTGAAGCTTTTTCATATAAGCATCGCAGCCCCAAACTTTAAGAAACGACAACTTTGGTTTCTTGCCAAACCACAGTTCATAAGGCATCGTTGAGGGAGTACTAGATTAGGGGGTATCCGGACAACCGGACTATATACTTTGGCCGGACTGTTGGATCGTGAAGATACAAGACTCAAGACTTCGTCCCGTGTCCGGATGGGACTCTCCTTTGCGTGGAAGACAAGCTTGGTGATTCGGATGTTAGATCTCCTTCTCTGTAACCGACTCTGTGTAACCCTAGCCTCCTCCGGTGTCTATATAAATCGGAGGGTTTAGTCCGTAGGAGAAGGACAATCACAATCATAATCATAGGCTAGCTTCTAGGGTTTAGCCTCAATGATCTCGTTGTAGATCAACTCTTGTAATACTCATATCATCAAGATCAGTCAAGCAGGAAGTAGGGTATTACCTCCATCGAGAGGGCCCGAACCTGGGTAAAACATCGTGTCCCATGCCTCGTGTTACCATTAGCCTTAGACGCACAGTTCGGGACCCCCTACCCGAGATCCACCAGTTTTGACACTGACATTGGTGCTTTCATTGAGAGTTCCTCTATGTCATCGTAGCAAGGCTCGATGGCTCCTTCAATCATCAACAATAACACGGTCCAGGGTGAGACTTTTCTCCCCAGAGAGATCTTCATGTTCGGCGGCTTCGCACTGCAGGCCAATTCACTTGGCTACCTGGAGTAGATCGACAGCTACGCCCATGGCCATCAGGTCAGGTTCGGAAACTTGAACTACACGGCCGATATCCGCGGAGACTTGATCTTCAACGGATTCAGGCCTATGCCAGGAGCGCCGAACAGTCATGATGAGCACGGCTTAGGTAGGCTGTCAGACAATATTTGGGATATCGCACCTGCAGTAGCTCCGGACCTACATCCGTGGCAGAGCGCATCGTCTGAGGACGGGTGGATGGATCCCGCCCCAGAGGCCGCATACTCATCGGCGGTAGAGCCAAACACAGACTCCACCTCTAAGGAAGTCTGTGTCACCGGATCCTCGGACCTGTGTCCGGCTGTAGGTTCCAGACCGTACGCACCCGGGCCCATCGAATTCGATTGGGCTCCGGTAATGGAGTTCACCGCTGCGGATATCTTTCAGCACTCCCCTTCGGCGACATGCTGAATTCATTAAGGTCTCTCTCTTTGTCAGGAGACTCTTGGCCGAACTATGTCCGGCCCGAGTGGGAAGCAGGCGACGAGAAAATTCATTACCCACCCACCACCCACTTCATTGCCACTGTCGATGATTTGACCAACGTGCTTGACTTCGACTCCGAAGACATCGATGGTGTGGACGACGATGCAGGAGAAGAACATGAACCACTGCCCACGAGGCGCTGGACAGCCACCTCCTCGTATGATATA
>NC_041391.1:509078871-509107180 GCF_002162155.2 Triticum dicoccoides
TGGACACTCCCAAGGAAACCGATGGCGATGAGGCAATGGAGGATAACCCCTTAGGGAAGAAATCAAAGCATGGGCGTCACCGGCGCCGCTCTAAGCCCCGCCACAGCAATACTGGCACAGGAGACGAAAACAATCCAGATGGTGCCGAAGATGAATACAATCCCGATCAGCCTGCCTTCGAGCAGGCCAAATAGGAAGACATGGAGGTTAGCCCAGATAAACAGGCGACAGACGGATACTTGGAGGAGGACAACCACATGCCTCCCTCCATAGACAAGGTGAGCCTTGACGACGATGAATTCGGCGTGCCTAAGGATCTCGTAGAGCAGGTGCGCTTCAAGCGACGGCTTATGGCCACTGCAAGAAGCCTGAAAAAGAAACAGCAGCAACTCCAAACTGACCAAGATCTGCTCACAGACGGATGGACTGAGGTCCTGGCAGCCGAGGAATACGGACTCGAGCGCCCTACCAAAGGGCACCCAAAGCACAAGTTGCTACCTCAACTTGAGGAGGAGGTCCAAAAGCCCACACCCCAACGCCAATACATCACGGTCCGGGGCAGTACGCAACAAATGCGAGACAACATCCATAAACCTCGACGCAATAAACATAAGCGTCACAAAAATAATGATGACGCCCAAGACACGGCAGTCGATGCCGGATCCCGCGGCCCCCAGTCTAGTCAGTGGAAAGAGAACAATTCAGGCCCATCCGGCCCGGGCAGCACACTCGATCACCCATGTCAAATTCATGGTACCCCCGGAACAGCAGCTAATCATACCAATAGAGAATGCTGGATCTTCAAAACAAACCGGTCGGTCGCGCGCCGGAAACAATAAGAAGGGGTCTCAAAGCTATGAAGACAACGAGGAGCCCAGACCATCAAACATCATGAGGAAAAAGAAAAGTCTCCGCAAACCAACAAGGTGAACGTGATAAACACCACCACATCCCCAAATGGGAACGAATGTGTACTCCTCGGGACGCCGACTCAACAATACAAGTCACCCCACGGTACAAAAATACGACCGATCATCTCCGATCACACAGACCGTCCAACCAATTTCAACCATGGCAATTCAGTTGCACTTATCCTCGACCCAATAGTTGGTGGGTTCCACCTCACACGAGCCCCTATTGGCATAAACAGCAGCCCAAACTTGCTGCACCAAGACACAGTGCACCAGATAGGTATTGACCGCTCGAGGGCCAAACCCACTAGAAACATCTTCTCAAGATGTCGTACCTGTTGTAAAGGTCAGTTTTACAGGCCCACCACCATGGAGGTTGTCTTCGGATCACCAAAAAATCACCATGCCGAAGAATAAGTCTTTGACATCGTCCCCTTATACAGTAACTATTACGTACTGCCGGGACGAACCGCGTTGGCTCGATTCAATGCGGTACCACACCATGCCAAGCCCACGTGACAAAGTCCCAATTACGGGCAAGGCCGAACTCCACCCCGACACTGGAAAGTATACCGCCGCTGAGGTAGCGAGTTGTGCCTTTCTATCGAACCTCGATTCGACAGCCAACCCCTCGGACACCAACAAAGGAGTCCGAGCTACTTCACAACATGATAGCCTGGCTAGACCAGGCTCCAATCAAGCACTCCGGCATAAGCTGGAGAGGGCCCCGCGGTTCAACCACCCTATGACACACAAATGTCTCTAAGCATTTTCTTTACAGGCTCACTTTTGCGCAGAACAGGACTGGCGACATCGAATCAGCTTGGATGCACAAAGAGGGAATACACAAATATTCCCCAAGAAGACAATCCGGATACACTTCGGATCCGCACACAGCTTCCTCCCGCCCGGTCGCAATAGGTTCCGCCAACATACCTCCTTTTATAGCATAAACCGTACTCATACGCATAGACGTGTCGCTCCACTACAACATGTAGAGTTATATGACACTTACCGGCCGTCATTCCTCATTGACGCCTTTTTTTCGTCATAACGGCACCCGTACATAGTGTCATGCCCTACTACGCCAGGGGCTTCATTGTACCCATAATATGGCAACAAAGTCCGGCCACCTTCTCGGTCACTCGACACCCCGAACTTATAGCACTATATGCATCAGCTTCGAATCATGACTTGGGTCATTAGTTGGGTTTGCCCAGATGATATGTCTCCAACGTATCTATAATTTTTTATTGCTCCATGCTACTTTATCTACTGTTTTGGACTATATTGGGTTTTATTTTCCACTTTTATATTATTTTTGGGACTAACCTATTAACCGGAGGCCCAGCCCAGAATTGATGTTTTTTTTTCCTATTTCAGTGTTTCGAAGAAACGGAATATCAAACGGAGTACAAACGGAATGAAACCTTCGGGAATGTGATTTTCTCACCGAACATGATCCAGGAGACTTGGACCCTGCTCCAAGGAACAAAAGAGGCAGTCACGAGGGTGGGGGGCGCGCCCCCCTAGGGCGCGCCCCTTGCCTCGTGGTCCCCCTATTGCTCCACCGACATACTCTTCCTCCTATATATACCTACGTACCCCCAAACGATCAGAACATGAGCCAAAAACCTAATTCCACCGCCGCAACCTTCTGTATCCACGAGATCCCATCTTGGGGCCTGTTTCGGAGCTTCGCTGGAGGGGGCATCCACCACAGAGGGATTCTACATCAACACCATAACCCCTCCGATGAAGTGTGAGTAGTTTACTTCAGACCTTCGGGTCCATAGCTAGTAGCTAGATGGCTTCTTCTCTCTTTTTGGATCTCAATACAATGTTCTCCCCCTCTCTCGTGGAGATCTATTCGATGTAATCTTCTTTTTGCGGTGTGTTTGTTGAGATCGATGAATTGTGGGTTTATGATCCATCTTATCTATGAATAATATTTGAATCTTCTCTGAATTCTTTTATGTATGATTGAGTTATCTTTGCAAGTCTCTTCGAATTATCTGTTTGGTTTTGCCAACTAGATTGGTAGTTCTTGCAATGGGAGAAGTGCTTAGCTTTGGGTTCAATCTTGCGGTGTCCTTTCCCAGTGACAGAAGGGGCAGCAAGGCATGTATTGTATTGTTGCCATTGAGGATAACAAGATGTTTTTTTATCATATTGCATGAATTTATCCCTCTACATCATGTCATCTTGCTTAAGGCGTTACTCTGTTTTTAACTTAATACTCTAGATGCATGCTGGATAGCGGTCGATGAGTGGAGTAATAGTAGTAGATGCAGAATCGTTTCGGTCTACTTGTCAGGACCCCGACTCAATGCCACATTGATCTAGCATGTAACACCTCATATCACTTTGCGGCCTCACGCACGGTATTCCCACGGGTGTCGCCTTACCTTTACCCGGGACCGTTTGTGCCTTTTGGCACACGTATATGACAGTGTCGCTAGCATCTATATGATAAGGAGCCCGGGCTGACATGGCTAGTCGTAAACCCAAAGTGGCACAAACTTACAGGGACAGGCATCCATGACCCAGCATCGAACGTGTCGGTCATCAGCGAGTGAATCCAGGCTGTAGCACCGGGCCAGCAGGACTCCGGTGAACCGGGTTGTAGCGGGCTAACAGGACTCCGGTATTCATCGCGTGACATTTCCCCGAAGGGACAGACACAGGAACGAAGAAGGACACATGCCGGCCAGCCTAAGTGTTCCGGAGCAGTAGCAAGCTACCATGGCTTGGTGGAAACACTAGGAGACATTTCCCGGTAAGAGAGGCTACTAAAGATAAACAACTAGATAGTCAGATCCCACACATACCAAGCATTTCAATAACATACACACAATATGCTCGATATGTGCAATACAACATGGCATCACAAAATGACTCTACGACTCAGTAGTTTTTATTCAATAGGCTCCGAGGAGCGAGATATTACAATCATGGGTCTCATGACCCAACACTCAGAGCATACAAGTCAAAGCACAAGCGGAAGCTATCATGTCTGAGTACAGACATCTATAAATGAAAAAGGCTAAGAAGCCTGACTATCTACCAGATCCTGCCGAGGGCACAAGATCGTAGCTGATGTAACAAGCTAAACGTTGAAGTCCACGCGGAACTACTAGTGAGACTGAAGTCTCTCTGCAAAAACATAAATTAAGCAACATGAGTACAAATGTACCTAGCAAGACTTACATCAGATCTAACTACATATGCATCATTATCAACAAAGGGGGTGGTGGAGTTTAACTGCAGCAAGCCAGCTTTGATTCGGTGGCTAACCTGAACTACGACTGCAAGTAACTCTTTTGAGGTGGCGCACACGAGTCCACATATTCACCATATCAATACACCACTATGGATCCGCTCCCGTATCCCTACGAGAACGCCATCCATAGCACTCACGCTTATCTTGCGTATTTTAGAGTATCCACTTTCACTTGTCTATGAACTGTACAAGGGGTCCAAGTTTCCATATCCGAGGAATCCGGCTATTCGAATAGATAATGATAACCCTGCAGGGGTGTACTTCTTCACACACGCTTTCGCCACTTATCGCCCTGTACACGTCATGTACCTCGGCAACCTTCAAGCGGAATCCGGGCGAGGGAGTTGGCCACGACCTGACTAACCGAACAAGTCTCTAGTCCAGGTTTATCGCCTATTCGGGTTCCATCCGCAAGGAGATCCGGCCGGGGTGTCGCTCACGGCCCCAAACGATGTGAGCAGGGTTCCCAAGCCCACCATCCGGGTGCCACTTGGTACACCGTGCCACTGTGCCTAGTCTGTCCCAAGCCCACCTGTACCGGGTGCCACTTGGTAGACTACTAACACTACCTACAAACACCAGAAACTAGTTGCAACTCCTGGACAGAGATCATGTTGGTTAATAAGTCGAGAGGGGTCGAGTTACCGGAACCCAATGTGTGGTAGTAACTGGTCATGGATCACAAACACAGAACTCAGTTCCTAAAGACGGCTGCAATGAGACAACCCACCATGTACTCCTACATGGCCTCTCACCGCTACCTTTACCAAATCGTGTTCACACACTTAGCTCACACATAGTAGGACATGTTCACACGCCTCTGATTCATCCCCGATGAATCAGACCTGACTCAACTCTAAGCAGTAGCAGGCATGACAAACAAGCATGAATGAGTAGGCACATCAGGGCTCAAACAACTCCTACTCATGCTAGTGGGTTTCATCTATTTACTGTGGCAATGACAGGTCATGCAAAGGATAAAGGGGTTCAGCTACCGCAGCAAGTAACAAATATGTCGTTGTTGTCCTAATGCAGTAAAAGAGAGCAGGAGCGAGAGAGCGGGATTTTATCGGAATGAACAAGGGGTTTTGCTTGCCTGGCACTTCTGAAGATAGCATTGAGTCTTCATCAGTGTCAACGATCACATCATCGGTATCACGTCTATCGAGAGGGGACAAATACCGGCAACACAGAAGGGAAGACAATCAATGCAATGCACAATATGATGCATGATCATGACTTGGCAAAATGAATGTGTTTTGGGCTAATGCATCTAGCAACAAGTTAAATGGAGTTGGTTTGAACCCTAGGTTCAAATTCAAACTCCACATGTGATTATTTAAATGCCATTTATATGATTTGTGCTAAACAGCAGTTATAAGTTGTTCTAACATGCATGAAAATGGTACAGATGGATTCCTTGAATTTTTCTGATAATTTTTCATATATAATTTATTTAATTTGGAGTTACGGTTGAATTTCTATGAATTTTCGAAGTTTTGGATATTTTCTGAAATAAATAAATCATTTCTGATTTATTAAAAAACTCCAGAAAACATTTACTGCGTTAGTATGACATCACCCTGACGTCATCAGGTCAACAGGGCGGGTCCAAGTCAAACCTGACGTGTGGGGGCCACACGTCAGTGTCACAGGGCTGCTTAGCTCACTGACAGGTGGGACCAGGTCAACAGCCCGTCAGCTTGGTCGAAGCTGACGTGTGGGCCCACGGTGGTTAGGTTAAGACTTAACAGAAAATGATAAGGATTAAATAAGGGCGTGGGGCCCATACGTCAGCGGCTCTGGGGAGGGTTAGCTGGCCGTGATTAGTGCTAACGCGGCCACGTCGGCTAGTGACGCCGGCGACCATGGCGACGGCGGGACCTCGTCGGAGTTGCTCGGGATGGTGCTACAGCCCGCGGCTGGTCACGCTGAGGGCACCAAGAGGGAGCCCGTGCTCCCGCACATCTACTGGCGCACGCAGCTGGGCACAGGGAGGCTGGGGTTCGCCAGAAACGGGCTCCTGGCGGCGGCCGGAGTTCGGGCGTCGGGCATTTCGACGCTGCTGCTCACAAACGAGGGAGCTGAGGCGCTGGAGGGGCTCTACGGGTCGCGGCAAGCACAACGGGTGCACGCCCGTGACCAAATGGTCACCGGGGTTTCGCCGGCGACGAGCCCGTGCGGCGGAGCGTCTCGGCTCCGGTAGAGGGGGCGGCTAGAGCTCAAAATCGGACATGGGGTTAGGGGGAAACGAAGCAGGGGCTCACGGGGATCATGCCGGGAGGGTCAGCGAGCTCGGGGAAGCACGAACGGCGGCGAATCGTCGGCGACCATCGGCGGCGGTCGAGGACGAAGACGATGGCGTGGAGGCGATGCAGGGCTTCCCGAGGGGCTTGGCTCGGTGGGGAGGAAGAGGGGATCAAGGCGGAGCTCCCTGGGGCGTCGGTGAGGCGTGGGGGTGGCGGTGGCCGCGAGGGAGCTCGTCGGTGGCGGCGGATCCGTTCGGTCCGGGCGGGAGAGAGGGAGCTGAGGAGGGAGGGTTGAGGGGGGAGAGTGAGCGAAACGGTCAGCGGGATCGGGACGGCCTGCGGGAGTCGTCCACGCGTCCAGGGGCTCGTCGGCAAGCAGGAGGTGGCCGCGCGGCTGTGCGCGTGCGAGCACGCAGCTGCTTCGGGGCGAGGGGAGGAAGACGACGGAGGGCTGCAGTGGTGGGCTGGGCCGGCTTCTGCAGCAGGCCACACAGGTAGGCGCCAGGTAAGTACTCTCTCTCTCTCTCTGTTTCCTCTTTTCTATTTTCTGCAATTTGTTTTTGATTTGATTTAAAATATCAAATCATTTAATAAAATCCTAGAAACAATTATGGGTGCTTTCTGAATTATTTCAGTGACCCTTAACAATTTCCAACATTTATTTGAACATTTAAATTATTTATAGTATTTAAATGACCAAAGTCAAATACAATATGGTTTACTCAAAAATCCAAAAATGTCTTGGAAAAATATCCATCATCTCTGGAAATGGTTTTCACCCTTTTCCATTAATCATGAACATTTTTGCAAACCAATTTGGGTTCTTTGAAAAATATTTTGAAGTTGAACCTATTTGCATTGCTTTGGTGCTAGGGCTTGGTCCTCCCCATTTCAAATTTCATGAACTTCAAACATGATGCATGAATGCCTTGATGCAACTAATGACAGACAAATTCTAGGGCTGTGACAACTCACCCCCACTAAACAAGAATCTCGACCCGAGATTCAAGCGTAGGGTAGGATGAAGGGGGAACGCAAATTAACATAATCTTCACGATCCAGGTTGCACCTCACAAGAGTGTTGATTGATCCTCATCTTTGTCTCGACGTCTTGCTTTGAGAACTCCAGCCAACATGACAACGAGAAGAAATGAAAACTCTAGAACAATCGATCTTCGAGAAGACCGAACAACTCAGGATCAACTCATGGGATGAGACATAGCAGCATCTCTCAAGCTGAGACACGAGATGCACATCAAGAGGGGTGGAAAGAAACGGATGACGAAGGTTCACTAGGTGGACAATAATTCCACGCTTAAGAAGGTGGTGAACGGTTGTCAACGTAGCGAGGAGTTGAGTTGCCATGATACCACAACAATGCACCTTAGGGAAGGTGACTCGTAGAAATATCCCCTTAAGTGGCAAAAAGAATTACCTTTGATCTAAAGATCATTGAAACTCTTTATACCAGCTTAAGGCAAATCGTAATCGATCATTTAGAGGGGTTCGGTAGAAAGGCATACCCGGACTTGGATGATGTGGATTACCTTGTTGAAGACAACGTAATGGATGAATTTGCTTATCGCCGGAAATGGAAGAGACCCATGGTAGAATGGCACATTAGCGGTGCAAGCTGGGAACAAAATGCAATGCTGGGAATGATTCTGGAAACTGGGGAAGAACCCACAATAGAGAGTGAATTCACTGTTTGAAAAGGTCATAGCATTGCCGAGGAAACTGAGAGCAATCCAATTAGTACCGATGATAACACCTAGCGCTTGGGCGTGCTCTCAAGAACTTGAGCATTTCCATAATTATCAAGGTTTTACCAATATCCGTGTCAAGGATTCTGGCAACACAACTTACTACCATGATGAATGAGGAAGGATGATGCAGATGCAAAGGAAGATAACACTTTCTCAGATTTCACCTTAGCGAGGCCAAGGAAACAAAATCTAGATGATCGACCGAGAGACATTTAGCACTCCGCTTCTAATGTTCTCGTTGATGTGCTAGTGTAACCCATTCATAGATATGGTTTGATATCTAGAACATCAACTAAAAGGTCGGACTTCGGGAACACAAAAATCATAAGGCACAACTAGGGAGTAAATCCTACGAAGTCCTTATGGGAAGGTGGCCAACTGCTTCAATCAAGATACTACAATAATAGGTCCTTCGGCTGGGTGGTGCTGGCCACGACATCCACTTCACCAGTTATCGAGGGATCAGTATTATAGTTCTTGGGAAAATGTTCCAACCATCATATCTGCCTGAGATTCAGATCTGGTTGGTGTCAGGATATTCCAGACTCATCGAGTCTAGGAAGAAAAATGAAAGTTTGCAACACAAATCGACGAGATGACGTTGCGGGATTCTCGGGAGATGAACTACGATAGCAAGCTCCAAAACATGAGCTGGGTCTGCTACACACATGTGAACATGTTGTCTCGGACAAACATGATCACATGGTAGTCTTACAATAAAACACTACCGAGTTCAGGTTGGGAACCCTCATCGAGGATGTCGAAGTCTTGTGCATGACCTAGGGTTAGCACATCAACTCCTTTTTATGAACAAATCAGTCAGTGGCTTGGGGTGCTACGGAACACACATGGAGTGGAGGTAATTAATCTACCAAACCATAGTATACTTTGCACATGCATGACTGACTTGGGACGATTCCAGAGGAAGCAAAACTAACTTTCTCGAACCCACGGCGGCAACTTACATCAAATGTACGTGAATCAAAGAAAGTCACTTCTTTCATCGAGCATATACTTCATGAATGGGGCATGAAGAAAATGCCTATAGAAGTTTCCAACACTAGGTTGATGTTCAACATGAATCATGGGGGAGACAAAATGCTGCTGATGGGCTCAACAACAACTCATCGGAATTTCCATATCACTAGACTTCCACCATCATGTGAACACGGTGATAGTATTGGTCAGACCAAAAGATGTAATGGTATATGCTCGAGGGATCAACCACGAGTAATACAACATTACGAGCATCGTTGGTACTGATTTGATTGACGATAGCCCACACTCAAATCAAAGGATTGATAAGACAATAGGTCCAGCAACTGATCACAGGGACCAATCGATGAAGATATCCTCTTTTTTCAACACACACTACACAGAATATCCCTTTGGAACGAACTAAGTTAGGCAAGCTTTTATCTTCCAATTCTCCAAGTTGTTGTCTAGCTTAACCAACTAGCTCAGGGGTATCCAACATGGATTCTTGGAGAAATAGGGGTTTACAGGAATAAACCAACTTGATCACGAGATCAACATAGCGGTCAGGCGACAACCTGGTGATACTTCCGAGAAGAAATTCGGAATATCATGAACCACCGGTATGTTACTAAGCTCGAGAACAATCTCGCTTTTGAGGGCAAGACGATATGATCAAATGATTGAGGACTTGACAAGATCCTAACTCATCAATCGAAGGGTGTACCGAAATAAGGACTAGGTAGCACGATCAGTCTTAGAAGGATGATTCAAAACCAACACGCTAAGAATGAAATTATTGTCCTTTAACTACCAAGCAACGAGGTTGCTAGGAGTATTGATTGCACACATCACAATTCTTCTGTCGGTATTCCGGTTGCATCGACACGAAGACCGAGGAATGACTAATGATGGTGAGAAGTATCACTACGTCAAAATTCATGAGAGTTGGTGCAGTTCTCATGACAATTCTGTCATAAAGGAGGTAATACTCCAAGGTAGAACAGAACCAAAAGCTGGATTGGCATTTGATCTGCGGAATACAACTACTTTGACCCAATCCTGGAAATGGATAAGGTACTGGAGTTTGTTTCTCCTAGTCATTCTGGAATAGAATGGCTTGACGGACCACAAGAATAATAGGCATCGATAAACGAACGCACGCATACTCTTGACTATCAACTGATAGACGAGGGTCAGTAGACAACTAAAGAGGGACAACTCAAAGGAACATATAACTTTCTGAGTTGTGGATGCATAGATTAGTATGTCGAACCAAGTTCAACTTAATTCTTCCGGATAACCCATGCAGAACGGTTGAGCTGGCAGAGTCACAATATAGCATGGAGAACTCATCGAGAGCACTCTTGTTGTCATCTTTTGGTTCAAAGGAACTCCTGCCAAGGATGGTTCATGGTAATTGGAAGAAGGATGTACCACGAACCTCGAGGACTATCGCAAAGGTTACTAATATCCTAAGGGAACTAGCAAACACTATCAACATGAAGTAAGTAGAGTGAATCTCGGGTTCAAAACCCAGGACTAGAATACCTACTACTAAGTAGCACCACGAGATGCTTTCGAGAATGATGGCCAGAATCTTCACACTGGGAACACAAACATTGCTAAATTACTAGATGATCCCCTAAGACACCTAGGGTCATAATACCAGCTCCAACATATAGGTCGAGGCAGTAGAGTACCTCAACTCAACAATTTGTGTGATTAACCTGGCCTAGAAAGACATTGAAACCAGAGGAAAAGGATTTTGCAATTGCATCAGACTCTTTGGAAACCTGGGATGACTCGGACATCGTAACGGCTGTAAATGCTCAAATGATTTGAGACATCCAACAAAATGGTGGCATAACCACTCAGAAGCACAATAATAAGGTTTGGAGATCAACAATTATCATACGGAAGTAGAAACTGAACTGAGACTTAATTCCAACAATTCTATAAGTCTACGGATTAGTAACACGTGATCCTGATAGAAAAAAAGAGAAGGCCTAGTTCTTAACCCCGTAGGAAGGATAAGATGACTCGGATCAGAAGGCATAAGGTATAAGGAGTAAAAGAGCCTTACGTTCCATCCCACAATCAATTCCCTTATATAACTAAAGAATTTCTAGACTCAACTTCGACCAGTTTGGCTTGGTAATCCTACAGGCAGTCAAGCTCTGATACCAACGCTGTCAGGACCCCGACTCAATGCCACATCGATCTAGCATGTAACACCTCATATCACTTTGCGGCCTCACACACGGTATTCCCACGGGTGTCGCCTTACCTTTACCCGGGACCGTTTGCGCCTTTTGGCACACGTATATGACAGTGTCGCTAGCATCTATATGATAAGGAGCCCGGGCTGACATGGCTAGTCGTAAACCCAAAGTGGCACAAACTTACAGGGACAGGCATCCATCACCCAGCATCGAATGTGTCGGTCATCAGCGAGTGAATCCAGGCTGTAGCACTGGGCTAGCAGGACTCCGGTGAACCGGGCTGTAGCGGGCTAACAGGACTCCGGTATTCATCGCGTGACATTTCCCCGAAGGGACAGACACAGGAACGAAGAAGGACACATGCCGGCCAGCCTAAGTGTTCCGGAGCAGTAGCAAGCTACCATGGCTCGGTGGAAACACTAGGAGACATTTCCCGGTAAGAGAGGCTACTAAAGATAAACAACTAGATAGTCAGATCCCACACATACCAAGCATTTCAATAACATACACACAATATGCTCGATATGTGCAATACAACATGGCATCACAAAATGACTCTACGACTCAGTAGTTTTTATTCAATAGGCTCCGAGGAGCGAGATATTACAATCATGGGTCTCATGACCCAACACTCAGAGCATACAAGTCAAAGCACAAGCGGAAGCTAACATGTCTGAGTACAGACATCTATAAATGAAAAAGGCTAAGAAGCCTGACTATCTACCAGATCCTGCCGAGGGCACAAGATCATAGCTGAGGTAACAAGCTAAACGTCGAAGTCCACGCGGAACTACTAGTGAGACTGAAGTCTCTCTGCAAAAACATAAATTAAGCAACGTGAGTACAAATGTACCCAGCAAGACTTACATCAGATCTAACTACATATGCATCATTATCAACAAAGGGGGTGGTGGAGTTTAACTGCAGCAAGCCAGCTTTGATTCGGTGGCTAACCTGAACTACGACTGCAAGTAACTCTTTTGAGGTGGCGCACACGAGTCCACATATTCACCATATCAATACACCACTATGGATCCGCTCCCGTATCCCTACGAGAACGCCATCCATAGCACTCACGCTTATCTTGCGTATTTTAGAGTATCCACTTTCACTTGTCTATGAACTGTACAAGGGGTCCAAGTTTCCATATCCGAGGAATCCGGCTATTCGAATAGATAATGATAACCCTGCAGGGGTGTACTTGTTCACACACGCTTTCGCCACTTATCGCCCTGTACACGTCATGTACCTCGGCAACCTTCAAGCGGAAGCCGGGCGAGGGAGTCGGCCACGACCTGACTAACCGAACAAGTCTCTAGTCCAGGTTTATCGCCTATTCGGGTTCCATCCGCAAGGAGATCCGGCCGGGGTGTCGCTCACGGCCCCAAACGATGTGAGCAGGGTTCCCAAGCCCACCATCTGGGTGCCACTTGGTACACCGTGCCACTGTGCCTAGTCTGTCCCAAGCCCACCTGTACCGGGTGCCACTTGGTAGACTACTAACACTACCTACAAACACCAGAAACTAGTTTCAACTCCTGGACAGAGATCATGTTGGTTAATAAGTCGAGAGGGGTCGAGTTACCGGAACCCAATGTGTGGTAGTAACTGGTCATGGATCACAAACACAGAACTCAGTTCCTAAAGACGGCTGCAATGAGGCAACCCACCATGTACTCCTACATGGCCTCTCACCGCTACCTTTACCAAATCGTGTTCACACACTTAGCTCACACATAGTAGGACATGTTCACACGCCTCTGATTCATCCCTGATGAGTCAGACCTGACTCAACTCTAAGCAGTAGCAGGCATGACAAACAAGCATGAATGAGTAGGCACATCAGGGCTCAAACAACTCCTACTCATGCTAGTGGGTTTCATCTATTTACTGTGGCAATGACAGGTCATGCAAAGGATAAAGGGGTTCAGCTACCGTAGCAAGTAACAAATATGTCGTTGTTGTCCTAATGCAGTAAAAGAGAGCAGGAGCGAGAGAGTGGGATTTTATCGGAATGAACAAGGGGTTTTGCTTGCCTGGCACTTCTAAAGATAGCATTGAGTCTTCATCAGTGTCAACGATCACATCATCGGTATCACGTCTATCGAGAGGGGACAAATACCGGCAACACAGAAGGGAACACAATCAATGCAATGCACAATATGATGCATGATCATGACATGGCAAAATGAATGTGTTTTGGGCTAATGCATCTAGCAACAAGTTAAATGGAGTTGGTTTGAACCCTAGGTTCAAATTCAAACTCCACATGTGATTATTTAAATGCCATTTATATGATTTGTGCTAAACAGCAGTTATAAGTTGTTCTAACATGCATGAAAATGGTACAGATGGATTCCTTGAATTTTTCTGATAATTTTTCATATATAATTTATTTAATTTGGAGTTACGGTTGAATTTCTATGAATTTTCGAAGTTTTGGATATTTTCTGAAATAAATAAATCATTTCTGATTTATTAAAAAACTCCAAAAAACATTTACTGCGTCAGTATGACATCACCCTGACATCATCAGGTCAACAGGGCGGGTCCAAGTCAAACCTGACGTGTGGGGGCCACACGTCAGTGTCACAGGGCTGCTTAGCTCACTGACAGGTGGGACCAGGTCAACAGCCTGTCAGCTTGGTCAAAGCTGACATGTGGGCCCATGGTGGTTAGGTTAAGACTTAACAGAAAATGATAAGGATTAAATAAGGGCGTGGGGCCCATACGTCAGCGGCTCTGGGGAGGGTTAGCTGGCCGTGATTAGTGCTAATCACGCGGCCACGTCGGCTAGTGACGCCGGCGACCATGGCGACGGCGGGACCTCGCCGAAGTTGCTCGGGATGGCGCTACAGCCCGCGGCTGGTCGCGCTGAGGGCACCAAGAGGGAGCCCGTGCTCCCGCGCATCTAGTGACGCACGCAGCTGGGCACAGGGAGGCCGGGGTTCGCCGGAAACGGGCTCCTGGCGGCGGCCGGAGTTCGGGCGTCGGGCATTTCGACGCTGCTGCTCACAAATGAGGGAGCTGAGGCGCTGGAGGGGCTCTACGGGTCACGGCAAGCACAACGGGTGCACGCCCGTGACCAAATGGTCACCGGGGTTTCGCTGACGACGAGCCCGTGCGGCGGAGCGTCTCGGCTCCGGTAGAGGGGGCGGCTAGAGCTCGAAATCGGACATGGGGTTAGGGGGAAACGAAGCAGGGGCTCACGGGGATCATGCCGGGAGGGTCAGCGAGCTCGGGGAAGCACGAATGGCGGCGAATCGACGGCGACCATCGGCGGCGGTCGAGGACGAAGACGATGGCGTGGAGGCGATGCAGGGCTTCCCGAGGGGCTTGGCTCGGTGGGGAGGAAGAGGGGATCGAGGCGGAGCTCCCTGGGGCGTCGGTGAGGCGTGGGGGTGGCGGTGGCCGCGAGGGAGCTCGTCGGTGGCGGCGGCTCCGTTCGGTCCGGGCGGGAGAGAGGGAGCAGAGGAGGGAGGGTCGAGGGGGGAGAGTGAGCGAAACGGTCAGCGGGATCGGGACGGCCTGCGGGAGTCGTCCACGCGTCCAGGGGCTCGTCGGCAAGCAGGAGGTGGCCGCGCGGCCGTGCGCGTGCGAGCACGCAGCTGCTTCGGGGCGAGGGGAGGAAGACGATGGAGGGCTGCAGTGGTGGGCTGGGCCGGCTTCTGCAGCAGGCCGCACAGGTAGGCGCCAGGTAAGTACTCTCTCTCTCTCTCTCTGTTTCCTCTTTTCTATTTTCTGCAATTTGTTTTTGATTTGATTTAAAATATCAAATCATTTAATAAAATCCTAGAAACAATTACGGGTGCTTTCTGAATTATTTCAGTGACCCTTAACAATTTCCAACATTTATTTGAACATTTAAATTATTTATAGTATTTAAATGCCCAAAGTCAAATACAATATGGTTTACTCAAAAATCCAAAAATGTCTTGGAAAAATATCCATCATCTCTGGAAATGGTTTTCACCCTTTTCCATTAATCATGAACATTTTTGCAAACCAATTTGGGTTCTTTGAAAAATATTTTGAAGTTGAACCTATTTGCATTGCTTTGGTGCTAGGGCTTGGTCCTCCCCATTTCAAATTTCATGAACTTCAAACATGATGCATGAATGCCTTGATGCAACTAATGACAGACAAATTCTAGGGCTGTGACACTACTTGTCTTGGACGTGATGCCTATATACATGATCATACCTAGATATACTCATAATTATGCTCAATTCTGTCAATTGCTCAACAATAATTTGTTCACCCACCGTAGAATATCTATGCTCTTGAGAGAAGCCACTAGTGAAACCTATGGCCCCCGGGTCTATTCTCATCATATCAATCTCCATTACTTTATTACTTGCTTTGTTTTTACTTTGCCTTTTACTTTTCACTTTGCATCTATATACCAAAAATACCAAAAATATTATTTATCATCTCTATCAGATCTCACTCTCGTAAGTGACCGTGAAGGGATTGACAACCCCTAATCGCGTTGGTTGTGAGGAGCTATCATTTTGTGTAGGTATGAGGGACTTGTGCGTGGTCTCCTACTGGATTGATACCTTGGTTCTCAAAAACTGAGGGAAATACTTACGCTACTTTGCTGCATCATCCTCTCCTCTTCGGGGAAATCCAACGCAGTGCTCAAGAGGTAGCACCGGCTCCCATGTTTTTGTACCTTCCGTTCCGCTCCATCGGCTAAGGTAGCGCTGGGAGAACTACTGTGATTGTGTCCCGGTTCTTCCGGATGAGCACCTCACTAGAGAAAGCCGAAAACTGACTGTCATGATACGGCGAGAGCTGGTGAGCTATTCGAGAGGTTGTAAAATCTTTAAGGATTTATTCCGCATCATGCCATAACAAATGCAGAGTGCGATGGATCGGTCTTCCGATCAGGTGCTGTTAGAGCCCCTCATACGGTCTTCCGAACACCAAGGGCTGCGCCTACCATACTTGAATTCCTATGGCTAAGTGAGAGTGATAAAGCCCTATAGTCCGATTGCCTGGTTCGCTGTGATGAACACCTCCTTCAAGGACCAAAAAATGGGATAAAGAGTGTTCAGGTATGTCCCAAACAACCCCGTACTTTCTACGTGGGGGCAGAAGCCGACGACTGGCCAACTCTCAGGATTCATATATATCAAATGGCTGCACAGGAAGAAAAACTTTTATATACAATAAATAATAAAAGTGTCAGTATTCCGCATTACAAACGACAGCATGACTGTCTTCCGGGAAATATAATGTCTTTGGTACATTACTCCGCCACAAGGCGGGCTCCTTTCAGGACACCATCATAATATGATTCGGGCTTGCGGTGCTCCTTACCCTCCGGAGGTCCCTCAGTCATCAGCTTTTCAGCATCAAGCTTCCCCCGGTGCACTTTCGCACGGGCAAATGCCATTCGTGCACCTTCTATACAGACCAACCGCTTAATGACTTCGAGCCGAGGGCAAGCACCAACAATCCGCTTCACGAGCCTGAAGTAATTGCTTGGAATTGGCTCAGCGGGCCACAGCCAGACAACTAAGTCCTTCATGGCTAGTTCGGCCTCCTGGTGCAGTTCGAGCAGCTGCTTCAGCTGATCGACAAATGGCACCGGATAATTCGGCGCCAAATACTGCGACCAAAAATGCTTTTCCACAGGCTTCTTCTCCTCAGCCCGGTAGAATTGAGCAGCATCAGATATGCTGCATGGCAGGTCCTCAAACGCCCCTGGAGAAATAAAAATTCAATTTGTCACTTTGAATTTCTCCTGTTGCTACATAAAAATAGCTTTAAATAATAATAAAAAAAGCCTTACCAACCGCAATCCTCCTCGCCTCCGGAATGTCCTTCAGGGCACCTCGGGCTTCCTCCCGAACATCATTTGCGGCTTGGAGAGCTTGGGCAAATTCGGATTCTTTCCCTGCTAGACTCTACTCCAAAGTCTCGCTTTTCTTCATGGCCTCCTAGAGCTCTCGTTCAGCTTCAATGACCCTGGCCTCGTGCCTCTCGCGAAGAGCCTGCTCCGCGGCAGCCTTCTTGTCGGCTTCGGCCACAGCCTTTTTTAGCGCCTCTATTTCAGCATTTGCTCCTAGAGCACACAATACAAATAATTTCATCAGGCACAACTACTCATTTGTGCTAAACTTATGAAGGTTTCAACATACCTTGCTTGTCCTCCAACTGCTTCTTCACTCGGCCAAGTTCTTCTTCGGCCCGCTCCAGACTCTGCTTTAGTCCAGACACTTCCGCAGTATGAGAGGCGGTCGTCGCTATAGACGCATGTTTATAAACGAAGAGATATATGTCATTAACTGAGTCTCCTGCGAAGCGGAAATTTGATCCACTGTCCGGTTCTCTCTTTCACCGGACAGTGCATCAGGGGCTACTATCCATACTATGACAACCTTCAAAGGTTCCTAAAACATACCTCAAAGCCTTTTATATGGCTGATGCAGGATTCATTCAGTCCGCTCTCAGCGGACTGAATCCTTTCAATCACCGCACCCATAAGGGCGCGATGTTCATCGACGATGGAAGTACTCTTTAGCGCTGTCGATAAGCCACCCTGCAGCTCTGGTTGGATAGAGGTTGCTGGCGGAGCGGGCTCGCCTCCTTTCGTCAAGAGGGGCTGCCTGCCTGATCCTGGAGCCTCAAAGGTCTCCGGGACCCTGTCCGGCTGTGGGCCGGATCTAAGATCGCCCCCGCTGTCGACGCTCATGGGAACCTCGCTCCCGTGTATCCGGCCCCAGAGGTGTGCCCTCCCTGGTATGGGTTCTGCTGAGAGGACACCTCGGTGTCACACCCAGGCTTCGGGGAAGGGGCGTCCGGAGGCGTATCGCTCTCCAGGGCATCTGAGCTCAGCGAATCCTCCGATGAGGACTGTTCGGCGCGAGACCTCGCCGGGCTGCACAAAGTATGGCGCAAGTTAAAACATTACACCCTAGAGATCTTGGGCGCATGGGCGTGTTCGGATTTCGTGTACTCACGATTTCACCAGGGGCTAGGACCTAGGATCCCACCCCGGGATGCTATTGGTAGCTGTGGGGGACTCCTCTAGAAGGGGATTTTTTCCCATCTTTGGCGATCCGGCCTCCAAGGATGAGGATGCCATCCTTTTCTTTCCTCCCCCCATGGAGGACTCATCTTCTTCCACCTCCTCTTCATCTTCGGAGGAAGGATGGGTGTTGGAGTCTTCGGATTTTGTGTTCGAAGCACCCGGCGACGGAGGCCGCTCCGTGTCTCCTTGGCCTCCTTGAAGGCCTCTTTCTTCGGCGCCTTGTAAGGCGCTGGGACCAGCATCTTCGTTAGAAGTGGTCCTGCCGGTTCTTCTGGCAGCGGGGCCGGACAATGTATCCGCCCTGCCGTCTTCGTCCATTCCTGGGGTAATTGTGGAAAGCATGATGAAGCGTCTCCCTCGGGATATGCCAGCTAAGCCTGGATGGACAGAACATAGCGATAACTTACCGGACTGGCGGGGCGGGATAGTTGATACCCACGATCCTCGGCGGAGTCCGGCCACGGTTTGCCAGACTTGAAGAGCACCTTCCAGATATCCTTGTGTGAGGAGCCATAGAGCTCCCGCAGGGTCTGGTGCTCGGCCGGGTCGTATTCCCACAAATTACAGGTCCGGTGTTGGCAAGGAAGAACCAGGCGAACTAACATCACCTGGACTACATTGACAAGTTTGACGTCCTTGTCTACCATGCCCTTGACGCGCGTCTGGAGCACCGACAGCTCATCGGACGAGGACCAGTTCAGGCCCTTCTTGGGCCAGGACGTGAGCCACAGGGGGGCTCCGGATCTGAATTCAGGAGCAGCGGCCCACTTTTTGCCGCACGGCTCAGTGATGTAGAACCACTGCTGCTGCCACTCCTTAACAGAATCATTGAAGGTGCCTGTCAGCCATGTGACCTTGGGCATCTTGCTCACCATGGTGCCTCGCATTCGGCGTGCTCGCCGTTCACCACCTTGGGCTTCACATTGAAGATCTTCAGCCATAAGCCGAAGTGTGGCGAAATTCGGAGAAAGGCCTCACACACAACGATAAACGTCGAGATGTTAAGGAAAGAATTAGGGGACAGATCATGAAAATCAATCCCGTAATAATACATGATGCCGCGAACAAATGCGTGAAGGGGAAACCCGAGCCCGTGGACGAAATGAGGAAGAAACACAACCCTCTCATGAGAACCTCTTTTTGGTGGAGAAGACGAGCGCTTGGGCGCTAGGGCTGGAGCGAAAGGGAATGGACGAGCGGAAGGAAAAGGCGTGGGTAAAGAGGAAGAGGCCTTATCTCTTTATAGAGGCAATAAAAAATTTTGTGCCCCCCTACTTGCCTGATGGAACCTGCTCGTTCCCCACTCGCCGTGATTGGCGGTACGGTTGGGCTACCCGCACCCATATTGATGAAATTCCCGTGATAAGGGGGACACGATCTCTGCTTCGACAAAACGTGCCCAGGAAACCGCCTCGCAATATGCGCAGTAGCTGGTTGAGAAACGGTTCGGGTAAGGACCGAACCACAATGTAATATCAAGTTATAAAAAATATATCAGCAGATTCATTTCGTGGAATATTGTTCTCTCTCCGGTGGTATGTGAAAATTGTCTTGCAGAGCCGGACACGATTTAAGTGTTCGAGATTTACTTTGGAGTATTCGGAGATGGAACCCGTCTTGCAATGCCGAAGACAATCTGCGTGCTGGACTCAACGTCATTGAAGCCTGGTTCAGGGGCTACTGAGGGAGTCCTTGATTAGGGGGTATCCGGACAGCCGGACTATATACTTTGGCCGGACTGTTGGACCGTGAAGATACAAGACTCAAGACTTCATCCCGTGTCCGGATGGGACTCTCCTTTGCGTGGAAGACAAGCTTGGAGATTCGGATGTTAGATCTCCTTCTCTGTAACCGACTCTGTGTAACCCTAGCCTTCTCCGGTGTCTATATAAACTGGCGGGTTTAGTCCGTAGGAGAAGGACAATCACAATCATAATCATAGGCTAGCTTTTAGGGTTTAGCCTCAACGATCTCGTGGTAGATCAACTCTTGTAATACACATATCATCAAGATCAATCAAGCAGGAAGTAGGGTATTACCTCCATCGAGAGGGCCCAAACCTGGGTAAATTATCGTGTCCCATGCCTCCTGTTACCATTAGCCTTAGACGCACAGTTCGGGACCCCCTACCCGAGATCCCCCGGTTTTGACACCAACAGTCGTCTCAACGGATTTTGATGGTGCCCTTTTTTAAAGTGAATGTAACTGTCTCTAATGCATAACCCCAAAATGATAGTGGTAAACCAATAAGAAACATCATAGATCGCACAATATCCAATAAAGTGCGGTTACGACGTTCGGACACTGTGGTGTTCCAGGTGGCGTGAACTGTGAAACTATTCCACATTGTTTTATATGAAGGCCAAACTCGTAACTCAAATATTCTCCTCCACGATCAGATCGTAGAAATTTTATTTTCTTGTTACGATGATTCTCCACTTCACTTTGAAATTCTTTGAACTTTTCAAATGTTTCAGACTTGTGTTTCATTAAGTAGATATACTCATATCTGCTCAAATCATTTTTGAAGGTCAGAAAATAACGATACTCACCACGAGCATCAACACTCATTGGACCGCATACATCGGTATGTATTATTTCCAACAAGTCAGTAGCTCGTTCCATTGTTCCGGAGAACGGAGTTTTAGTCATCTTGCCCAAAAGGCACCGTTCACAAGCACCAAATGATTCATAACCAAGTGATTCCGAAAATCCATCTTTATGGAGTTTCTTCATGCGCTTTACACCGATATGACCCAAACGGCAGTGCCACAAATAAGTTGTACTACAATTATCAACTTTGCATCTTTTGGCATCAATATTATGAATATGTGTATCACTACGATCGAGATCCAACAAACTATTTTCATTGGGTGTATGACCATCGAAGGTTTTATTCATGAAAACAGAACAACAATTATTCTCTGACTTTAAATGAAGAACCGTATTGCAATAAACATGATCAAATCATATTCATGCTCAACCCAAACGCCAAATAACATTTATTTAGGTTCAACACTAATCTCGAAAGTGTAGGGAGAGTGTGATGATGATCATATCAATCTTGGAACTACTTCCAACACACATCATCACTTCACCCTCAACTAGTCTCTGTTTATTCTGTAACTCCTGTTTCGAGTTACTAATTTTTAGTAACCGAACAAGTATCAAATACTGAGAGGCTACTATAAACACTAGTAAAGTATACATCAATAACTTGTATATCAAATATACCCTTGTTCACTTTGCCATCCTACTTATCCACCAAATATTCAGGGTATTTCCGCTTCCAGTGACCATTTCGTTTGCAGTAGAAGCACTCAATTTCAGGCTTTGGTCCAGCTTTGGGCTTCTTCACGGGAGTGAAACTTGCTTGCCATTCTACTTGAAGTTTCCTTTCTTTCCCTTTGCCCTTTTCTTGAAACTAGTGGTCTTGTCAATCATCAACACTTGATGCTCTTTCTTGATTTCTACCTTCGTTGATTTCAGCATCACGAAGAGCTTGGGAATCGTTTCTATTATCCCTTGCATATTATAGTTCATCACGAAGTTCTAGTAACTTGGTGATAGTGACTAGAGAACTCTGTCAATTACTATCTTATTTGGAAGATTAACTCCCACTTGATTCAAGCAATTGTAGTACCCAGACAATCTGAGCACATGCTCACTGGTTGAGCTATTCTCCTCCATCTTTTAGGCAAAGTACAGTCAGGGGTCTCATACCTCTCGACATGGGCACGAGTATGAAATACCAATTTCAACTCTTGGAACATCTTATATGCTCCATAGCGTTCAAAACATTTTTGAAGTCCCGGTTCTAAGCCGTAAAGCATGGTGCACTAAACTATCAAGTAGTCATCATACCGAGCTTTGCCAAACATTCATAACATCTGCATATGCTCCTGCAAAAGCTCTGTCACCTAGCGGTGCATCAAGGACATAATTCTTCTGTGCAACAATGAGGAGAAACCTCAGATCACGGATATAATCCACATCATTGCTACTAACATCTTTCAACATAGTTTTTCTCTAGGAACATATAAAAAATAAACATAGGGAAGCAACAACGTGAGCTATTGATCTGCAACATAATTTGCAAAATACTATCAGGACTAAGTTCATGCTAAATTAAAGTTCAATGAATCATATTACTTAAGAACTCCTACTTAGATAGACATCTCTCTAATCATCAAAGTGATCACGTGATCCAAATCAACTAAACCATAATCCATCATCACGTGAAATGGAGTAGTTTTCAATGGTGACGATCACTATGTTGATCATATCTACTATATGATTCCCGCTCGACCTTTCGGTCTCAGTGTTCCGAGGCCATATCTGCATATGCTAGGCTCGTCAAGTTTAACCTGAGTATTCCGCGTGTGCAACTGTTTTGCACCCATTGTATTTGAACGTAGAGCCTATCACACCCGATCATCACGTGGTGTCTCAGCACGAAGAACTTTCTCAACGGCACATACTCAGGGAGAACACTTATACCTTGAAATTTAGTGAGATATCATCTTATAATGCTACCGTCAATCAAAGCAAAATAAGATGCATAAAGGATAAACATCACATGCAATCAATACAAGTGATATGATATGGCCATCATCATTTTGTGCTTGTGATCACCATCTCCGAAGCACCGTCATGATCACCATCGTCACCGGCGCGACACCTTGATCTCCATTGTAGCATCGTTGTCATTTCGCCACCTATTGCTTCTACGACTATCGCTACCGCTTAGTGATAAAGTAAAGCAATTACAGGGCGATTGGATTGCATACAATAAAGCGACAACCATATGGATCCTGCCAGTTGCCAATAACTCGGTTACAAAACATGATCATCTCATATAATAAAATATAGCATCACGTCTTGACCATATCATATCACAACATGCCCTACAAAAACAAGTTCGACATCCTCTACTTTGTTGTTGCAAGTTTTACGTGGCTGCTACGGGGCTGAGCAAGAACCGTTCTTACCTACTCATCAAAACCACAATGATAGTTCGTCAAGTTAGTGCTGTTTTAACCTTATCAAGGACCGGGCGTAGCCACACTCGGTTCAACTAAAGTTGGAGAAACTAACACCCGCCAGCCACCTATGTGCAAAGCACGTCGGTAGAACCAGCTTGCGTAAGCGTACGCGTAATGTCGGTCTGGGCCGCTTCATCCAACAATAGTCATGTCGGTTAGTGTTGTTTTAACCTTACCATTTCGAGACTCCTAGTCATGTCCATGATCACATCCGGGACTCCGAACTATCTTTGGTACATCAAAACATATAAACTCATAATATAACTGTCATCTAACTTTAAGCGTGCGGACCCTACGGGTTCGAGAACTATGTAGACATGACTGAGACACGTGTCCAGTGAATAACCAATAGCGGAACCTGGATGCTCATATTGGCTCACACATATTCTACGAAGATCTTTATCGGTCAAACCGCATAACAACATACGTTGTTCCTTTTGTCATCGGTATGTTACTTACCCGAGATTCGATCGTAGGTATCTCAATACCTAGTTCAATCTCGTTACTGGCAAGTCTCTTTACTCATTATGTAATGCATCATCCCGCAACTAACTCATTAGTCACATTGCTTGCAAGGCTTATAGTGATGTGCGTTACCGAGAGGGCCCAGAGATACCTCTCCGACAATCGGAGTGACAAATCCTAATCTCGAAATACGTCAACTCAACAAGTACCTTCGGAGACACCTGTAGAGCACCTTTATAATCACCCAGTTACGTTGTGACGTTTGGTAGCACACAAAGTGTTCCTCCGGTAAACGGGAGTTACATAATATCATAGTCATAGGAACATGTATAAGTCTTGAACAAAGCAATAGCAACATACTAAACGATCAAGTGCTAAGCTAATGGAATGGGTCAAGTCAATCACATCATTCTCTAATGATGTGATCCCGTTAATCAAATGACAACTCATGTCTATGGCTAGGAAACTTAACCATCTTTGATTCAATGAGCTAGTCAAGTAGAGGCATACTAGTGACACTTTCTTTGTCTATGTATTCACACATGTACTAAGTTTCCGGTTAATATAATTCTAGCATGAATAATAAACATTTATCATGAATTAAGGAAATAAATAATAACTTTATTATTGCCTCTAGAGCATATTTCCTTCAACTCCTTTGTGCAAAAAATATATTTTCTGAATAGGCATTGTCATGGGAACCCACGACCACCTACGGGGCTACGAGCCCCTTTCTGGTTTGCGGGGGGATGGGCACGTTGCACAAAGAGCAGAGAAGCGTCACACAGCGTGTCGAGGATCACACAGGCAATGTTACCCAGGTTCGGGCCACCATGAGGCGTAAAACCCTACCCATGCTTTGGTGGATTGATGGTGGAAAAGGTGGTGGTGGGCGCAACGCACTTCGCCCTGCAGGGTTGCCTCACGCAAAGTGGCTACATGCGTATGGGTACGTGAGGGCCTGAGCTTGGCAACCTCATGGACTGAACCCATTTTACGTTTGCCATGGGCCTCCTTTTATAGATCAAGGGGTTACCATAGTGGCAAATCAGTCTTCGCGTACTAATTAGATAACAAACAGTGCTATCACACCTAACTCTGCAAGCTTATGGGACGCATTAAATGCACCGCCTAGGCTCACATCACAGCATCCCAGCAGCCCTTGCCAGGCCAATTTGCCAGCTTCGCGCCTGCTTGCTTGACATGTCCCAGGATGGGTGTCATGTGGAGGTGTTGTTGTAGAAAGTGGCTGCCATGTGGCAAAAAGCAGCCACTTAGTCATCTTGGGGCTTGACACCGCACTGACCTGTGACTTGCATCGCTCATGAGGTGGAGCAGTGGCGTAGTTGCCTCCGCAAGTCCCGATAGGGCATGCCGGGACGATCTGGAAGTATACTTCCGGTGCAAAGCCCAATCCCGCCAGGCTCGACTGCCCGGCAAGGCTGCTCCCTTCCTTGGCGTTATCTTGCTTCTCTGGCTCGTCTTGGCCCTCTTGATCTGCACTTGAGACTTCCCAAGGAGTTGATCCTCCTTGCTTGGTCCAACCTTGGTGTTGTAACCTTGCCTTTGAGCCTGTGCACAGTCTGGGCAACAGACCCAGTGTTTGTTGCACCGACAGGAGCCCCCGGGCATGGCACGAACGTGCCACTGGGTGTTGTTGGGGTAGGCTCTAATCAGTGCACAGGAGGGTGCGCAAAGGGCAGCTGCATTCCTTGGGACCTCTTTTTCTTCCCTTTGGACTTGAATTCCGATTAGCTCTTGGTTTTCCCGCATGTCATGTAATGCCAATCCTGGTGGGGTCATCCTTGTAATGGCCCGTGAATTACTTTAACGCACGGGCGGGTAACCGCCAATTCACTCTTCCCGCCACGTCCTTATCCTCATCCACGTATGCCGCATGCATTGAGTGGAGTAGGTACTGGAGGTGCGGGGGAGCATCAAGGTAGAACCCCGGTCTTCTTGGATTGGTGGAGGACGGCGGTGGTTACCCGTTGGGGAATCAGCCCCTAGCCTCCAGCTCACCTATAAAATGAGGAGCGGGGGAGGAAGGAAGGCATTCATCCATGCCCCTTTCTCCCTTCATCTTCTGCTTTCTCTCTGGTATGCTGAAGGGGAGAGCCCGGGGCCAGGCCTTGGGACTTAGCTCGGCGTTGATGACGCCAAGTATACGTGCTGATGCTTGGGAGTGAGTCTGGTCCGGGTCCAAGGCATGGGGCTTGGAATCGTTAGGAATCCCAGTACTGCCCGTTTCCTTGGAACTGGGGTTGATGTCGATGAGGAGGGCGCCTTCTGGCCCGCCAAGGTGGGGAGCGGCGCACCTCGGGCGTCCTGGTGGCTACGGTCTTCCACCGTCTCCCTGGGGGAAGTGCTGGACCGACAGGTCAGCACTTCTATGGAGCGGTGTTGATGAAGATGAAGCCAGGGAAGACAGAGAAGGCGGGAGGCAGGCCGTCAGGTTGGAGTACGATCACACCGACGCATTCATCTCGTACTGGTGTCCTACCGCCTCGTCTTTCCGTTCCGCCCCTTCCTCTCCCGGCACCGTCATCACCGGCCTCCCGGCTGTCGGGGAGAGGGTTGCTCTCTTGGTGCCTTCGCCTCCTCCAGCGGTCTTCCAGCCGAGCCCCGACGGTCCTCCCTGCTGGTCTCTCTGTTGGGGCTTCCAACTAGCCCTGGAGGTGGTGACCAGGGCACCGCCGAGCTGCTCCTTCCCCCTTCCCTTCTTCGCACCCTCGCCACTCCCGATCTTGTTAGGCCACGCCTGGCAAGCCACGACGAGACCGGGGTGGACTCTTGCTTGGGCACTTCTTCCGTACTCTTCTCTTCCTCTCGCAGTACCATGGGTAAAAGGGACATAGAGAGGAATTTACGGGTACCTATCTTTTTTCAATCTTAAATTTGTAGGCATTTGCCAAATTTTAGTTCAAATAATGTAATCTCTCGAATCCATGTGTGTGTCTGTAAGGTTTGTACTTGCTTGAACTGCATGTTAATGAAAAAGATGAACCTTGCCGGGGACTCGTGCATGTGTATGTCCATGCAGAGGTGGGATGCCTCTATATTTTTAGATAAATGAGTTCCCCCGGCATGCTATCTTGCCGGTATGCTCTATTTTGTTTCCGGGTAGTACGCCTACTGGGCACAAATTACACAGAGGGACCAGCCCCCTGCCGGTCCTTATCTAACGAAGGCTACCGCGACCACCCTGACCGAAGCAGCGTTCGAGTCGAAGGGTGGGAGCACCTAAGTTTCAAAGGGTAGCAAGGTTTTCTTATGCACAAGACTTTACTTACAGAACACGTATGGACAAGAGGATGAACTTATCTATTTGGCTTGCCGGAGACCGCAGCGGTGGCTTGTCTTCTCATCTCCTCTTGGGGGTTGAGTCCACGGTAGGAGCCTGCAGTTTATGCGTATGAAGATGATGCCATATGCGATCTTATCTACATGAACATGCAATGCTCATGATATGCTTATGCATGCATGCACTTGTCGGGGGCCCCCAGCGCTTCGTTTATTTCTCTGTTGCTCAGGGTCTGTGCCTGGCATTGTACAAGGGTTACACGCAACTGAGGCAAGGCCTGTACAAAAGGGTGGCTGCTGGGCAGAGCCCGACATCCGCGCCTTACGGGTAGAACTTGCGGAGATGCTCAATTCCATGAGTTTTGCAATTGAATGTCATCTCCGGTCTCCAGACGGACTGCGCCAGGTCTGGTGACTCGTACTACCCGGTAAGGGCCATCCCACTTTGGTGATAGCTTGTTTGCATGTAACGCCCCGGATTCGATGCGCCAGGTGTCCTTCAGTTATTCGCCATCGTTGCCATGTCATTTGCTTGCGTGTTGCATTTTATCATGTCATCATGTGCATTTCATTTTGTATACGTGTTCGTCTCATGCATCCGAGCCTTTTCCCCGTTGTCCGTTTTGCAATCCGGCGCTCCTATGCCCTCCGGCGTTCCCCTTTTGTCTCTCGTTGTGAGTGGGTGTTAAACTTTCTCGGAATGGACCGAGTCTTGCCAAGCGGCGTTGGTATACCACCGGTAGACCGCCTGTCAAGTTTCGTACCATTTGAAGGTCGTTTGGTACTCCAACGGTTAACCGCATAACCGTAAAGCCCCTCTCTCTTTGCAGCCCAACACCCCTTCCAAGTGGCCCAAAACCCATCTAACTCCCCTCCATGCTCTAGGTCGTTCGATCACGATCGCGTGGCCGAAAACCGTGCTCCATTTGGACTCTCCTAGCTCCCTCTATCTATAAATAGGCCCTCCCCTCCATTTTTCGCGGATGAACCCTAGCATTTTCCCCTCGCCGCCGCCGGACGCGTCCGCCCGGCGCCGGACACG
>NC_041391.1:509108320-509165897 GCF_002162155.2 Triticum dicoccoides
CATCATTGCAAGAGTGCTTCATGATGTTTTCTGCTGTCTGTTAACAGAACGAGCTCTTTTGTCTTTTTTGCCATGATCGTTCTGTTAACAGACAGCAGAAAACATCATGAAGCACTCTTGCAACGATGATTCAGGCATCAAGATGACCCCAAATGAATATGATGCAATGGAATGAAATGATGTACTCATCGAGGAGAACAATTTGACATATTACATGCACAAAACAGAGCTACGGATGCAGAGATACGGCATGACGAACATGGCATGAAAATTACACAGATCTGGGACTTAGTCATTTTTCTGAAAAAAACAGGACGAGCGCAGGAAAGCTATAACGTGCACTGGGCGGGTCTTAGTGGGCTGCTCACCACTGGGCTTGGCCCAGGTCGGGGGAGAGGGGCTGACTGGGCTAGGGCACTGGGCCGGCGGTCTGGCGCTGCTGGGCCGGGGCCCACGTGGGCGCGATGTGGGCGGCCGGGTCGAGCGGCTCCTCTGCTCGACCCCGACCAGGGCGGCGGCGGCGGGGCAAGGGCATCCGACGGCAGGGCGAGGTCCAGGGAGGCCAGGGCCAGGCGGGGAGGCTGGGAATGGGCGGAGACGGGTAGATCCGGCCGGCGAGTCGCTGGATTCGGTGGTGGCGACGCAGTGACGAGCTCGGGCGGTGGAGGCACCTTGCGGGAGAGAGAGAGGCAGCCATGAGTGAGAGGGAGAAGAAAGGAGAAGGAAGGAGAGGGCGGCGGGGCGCTCATCTGCGGCGGCGCGGGACGGGGAGATCCGGCGGGGAGCGGGCGACCGACGGGCTTGGGCCACCGGCGGCGAAGGCGGCGGCGGACGGCGGCGCAGGGCGGCGGGAGGCGGCGCGCGGGCCGCGGGAGCCGGGCCAGGCGGCGTCGGCGCGAGGGCCAGCGCGGGCCCGCGATGGGCTCCGCGGGCCGGCGGCGAGGCAGGCGCGAGGACGCCACGTGGCGGACGCGGATTCGTCGGGGGCGAGCGGGGCGGACGTGTCCGGCGCTAGGCGGACGCGTCCGGCGGCGGCGAGGGGAAAATGCTAGGGTTCATCCGCGAAAAATGGAGGGGAGGGCCTATTTATAGATAGAGGGAGCTAGGAGAGTCCAAATGGAGCATGGTTTTCAGCCACGCGATCGTGATCGAACGACCGAGAGCATGGAGGGGAGTTAGATGGGTTTTGGGCCACTTGGAAGGGGTGTTGGGCTGCAAAGAGAGAAGGGCTTTACGGTTACGCGGTTAACCGTTGGAGTACCAAACGACCTCCAAATGGCACGAAACTTGACAGGCGGTCTACCGGTGGTATACCAAGGCCGCTTGGCAAGACTCGGTCCATTCCGAGCAAGTTTAACACCCACTCACAACGAGAGACAAAAGGGGAACGCCGGAGGGCATAGGAGCGCCGGATTGCAAAACGGACAACGGGGAAAAGGCTCGGATGCATGAGACGAACACGTATGCAAAATGAAATGCACATGATGACATGATAAAATGCAACACGCAAGCAAATGACATGGCAAAGACGGCGAATAACTGAAGGACACCTGGCGCAATGAATCCGGGGCGTTACAACACTCCTCCACTAACAAGAGATCTCGTCCCGAGATCTTAGGACCGAGACGGGAGAGAAAAGGGGTGAGGTGAAACAAGAACTCAAGAGAAGAAGCAAAGAATCGAGAGCACTCGAGAAGAAGAGAGGAACGACGAGAATGACGAGAATCGAAAGCTCACTGAATCAGATAGACTATGAAACCACTCCGATTAGAACGAGATAAGAAACGAATAAGACTGAAAGGATTTAGGCAGCACTCCGGCTGAACATGGAAAGAATAGAACATGAACTTCACGAGATGGAAAGACACTTGACAACATAAGTGACACAATGCCTCCGGAAGAATTGAAGGAATGGAATGAAAAGAACTTAGACGGAAGGATTGAACGGAGTTGTTGAGAAAATCAACAACGAAAGAATAAGCTTGTTGTGGACTTATGGGTAACATCTCAAAATTATGAGCTGATCGCCGACCACAAGCGGGAAAGATTAAATAGCTGAGGAGAATGAAGAAATGCAAAACTCCACTTTAAAAGAATATGGAGAATTAATTCCACTTCGAGACGCGAGAAGAAAAGATACTTGAACTCCACCAACAAGAATCTTGATGAACACTTGAGAAATGAATTAAATCATGAAGAACCGCCATGTAGAACTCCGGTACAAAAGGATGATGAGATCGAATGAAGGATGAAAGAATAAGATGAGCGTTGCGATAATTTAGATGGAGGGTCCGACGGGATGACCGAGGAAATTTGAAGTCCGGAAAGAAAAGATGAAACACTTGGAACTAGAATTTATTCATTTAGAACAAACTCCGAAGGAAGGGATTAATCACTGAGATGAAATAAGAATAAGATTTATTGGATGCTTATCCTTCACCAAATAAATTGATGAGAAACAATGGATTTCGCATACTACTTATTCTTCTTGAAAAAGGATTGAGAAGGGATAGCACAAAACTTGAGAAGGTCTTCATGAACCACCGGTAGGATTGGAAAGAACGAATGGATTAATATGGTGATCAAAGAAAAGAATCTTGGATGAACCACCGTTAGAATTCGGAAATGACTGACGAAAGAGAAATAAACACCGGAAGAATTAGAAGGAACAAATATGTTAGAGGGGATTTAGATGCACAAGGACAAGGATGTCATGAGCTGACTAAAAAAACACTTGAACGGAGCACCGGGATAATTAGAGAATGATAACTGGAATGATGGCCTCCGGTGAAAAGAAATGGAAAAACAACTCCTGACAAACTCCGGATGGTTAAGAAAAGAATATCTGACAAACGGAATAATTCGAGAGGATGATATGAAGCTAGAACCACAAATCTTCAAGAGGACGGACAAGATTTAGAGGAAAACTCTTCTTCGATCTTCAAATGACGACGAGAAACAGCACCAAAATTACTGAGGTACTCCGGTAGAAAGAAAAGCAGAGAGGTTGAGCCAACAATGAAATGATTTTAAATCGATCTTGGAAAAGCATCTGACTGATGAAATACATTCTTACGTCACACTTGAAAAGAATTAGGAATGGCTCCGGAATAATTAGAAGAGTCAGGTAAGTTCCTGGAAAAAGACCTGTGGGTTAGGGCCCACTGAATAGATAACACCGTTGGAAAGGGATGTTGAGCAGATAGGTGAAGCACCGGAACAATTGAAATATTTGAATGAGGTGACAACCACAAATTAATTGGAACACAGACGAATCTCTTGATATGCCTTGAGCACTCCGGAAGGACAAACTGGCGAGAGGAGAACGAGCAGGGAAAACACTTGAGCCGAGGAAAAGAATATAATCACTACCAAAAATTAGAATTGAATCCACCGGAGAAGAAAAGAGATGAAAAATGTCGTACAAAACGAGAATTCACCGGTTGAAATGATTGAGGGAAGACTGAAGAGCTCTACACGAATGAAATTGATGCTCGAAAAAGACTCAGACTCCGGGAAGAAGAGGGTGGGAGGGCGGGAAAACAAAGGCAACTTGGAAGGTGGAATCGACGAACAACTTGAAGAGAAAACACCGGTTGAAATAATTGAGGAAAGAAAGCAAAGACTTCGCATGAGTAGGATGGATACTCGATTATGGACTCCGGTTCCGAGAAGAAGAACAGGGAGGGCGGGTGGGAAAGAAAACAACTGAGGATTGGTATTGCAAAAACAAAGAGGTCGAAACGACTTGACGAGAGGATGCACCGGATCAAAAGAGCTGAGAACCAACGATCGGAAACCAACTGCATGATCCTAAAGAAAAAATTGAAGAGGAAGAGGAGTAATTCACAACACCTAAGTCAAGATTCCTCAGCAGAGCGACGAAGGGGCTGAGGAGTAAAAAGAATTCCTACTCTCCGATATAACTAGACTCCGAAAACAGTTTTCTTCTAGACTCGACAACGGCCAGACTACACGATCAATCAAGGGGGCTCCTAGGGTCGGTCGAGGCTCTGATACCAACTTGTCACGCCCAATATGCGGGTCTATCCTTGGTGGGACCTTCGAGTTCCTTTTGGATAGGGTCGCATATTGGGCGTGACATTGCACCCTTGTCAGACTGAACGCGCCTAAGGACAAGGTCACCTTCCTCAAAACACCGGGAATGAACCCTGCGGCTATGATAGCGGCACAGTGCTTGCTGGTAGCATGCAACACGCGTAGCAGCCCGGAGACGGTTCTCCTCGAGAAGCACAACATCGTCACGCTGGTGTTGTTCCTATGCTACTTCATCATAGGCAAGTACTCGAGGTGACCCAAAAATGAGTTCCGTGGGGACAACTGCTTCTCCCCATAGACTAGGGAGAAGGGAGTCTGCCTGGTAGCCCGATTTGGTGTTGTTCTAAGGGACTAGAGGACCACCGACAACTCATCGATCCATCGCCTGCCGCACTATAGCCGCTTATCAGATGTTCTTGTCTTGAGGCCCGCAACACTCCAGTGTTCGCCCTCTCACCTTGTCCATTGCTTTTGGGATGTGCAACAGAGGCAAATGGGATCTTGCTTCAGAGGGCATGAACATATTGCATGAAGGCGCGGCTCGTGAATTGGGTGTCGTTGTTAGTGATGATCCGGGCAGGAACTCCAAAGCGGCACACCAAATCTTTCAACAACTTGATAGCTGACTGAGCAGTCACCTTCCTCATGGCAGCTACTTCCGGCCACTTTGTAAACTTGTTGATTGCAACAAAATAAGAATTCAAAGCCCCAGCAGCTCGAGGGAAAGGGCTGAGGATATCGAGCCCCGTAAACGACCATGACAAAGGGATTGTTTGAAGTGCTTGGGCCGGCAGATGGATGTTCTTGGAATGGAATCGATGGGCTTCACACTTGGTGACTAGCTCGACCGCATCTTGGAGGGCCGTCGACAATAGAATCCATTCTGGAATGCTTTCCCAACTAAAGCCCTTGATCCAATGTGGGAGTCGCACATGCCTTTGTGTATCTCCGCCAGTAGTCCCTTTCCCTCTTCCCGGCAAATGCACTTCAATTTCACACCATTGGGTATTCTTCTGTATAGAGTGTCATCGACAAATTGGTACATACTGGCCCTCCGGGCTACTCTTTCCGCTTCTTCTTACTCTTTAGGAAGTTCTCCGGTTTGGAGGAAATGGACTATGTGCCTTGCCCAAGTGGGAGCCTGAGGCTCGACAACAAGGACTAGAGGCACCTCCTCATTCGTGGGGGTGCATCCCTCGACCGCTAGGACCAGTGGTCCGGTAGGTTGGTGCAACCCGACAGTCGAAGAGGAGTTGTTTCCAGCAGGGTCCCTGCCATGAGCACCGGGAGGCTTTACCGGGAGAGGCTTACGGGAGTCCAATTTCCTCCTCTTTCAGGCCATTGTTGTGGGGATACGGAGGGTTGAGTAAGATGGAGAACAAAAGTTCCTGGTTCCATAGGAAGCTTCTGCGCAGCACACTTCGACAGGTGATCAGGTATGCTGTTTTCAGCACGGGGTACATGCTATGTTTGCAACCCGTCGAAGCTCTCCTCTAATCTTCTCACTTCCTCTACGCATGCCTCCATCAATAGACTTTGGTAATCCTTGTTGACTTGCCTCACCACAAGCCATGAGTCTCCTCCAATGATTAGATTCTTGATTCCCAATTCTAAGGCCATCATGAGCCCGGCAAGGAGCCCCTCATACTCAGCTGTACTGTTGGTCGTCTCGTCCCGGGGAAAGTGCATCTGGACGGAAAACTTCAAGTGCTCTCTAGTGGGAGCAATGAGAGGCACGCCAACCCCTACACCTTGCAAGGAGAAGGCACCATCAAAATACATGATCCGTTCTTGGGATGATTCCTTGCCGTGGATAATTGTTTCCAGCACTTCCTCGTGTGGGGTTGGCGTCCATTCTGCAATAAACTCTGCCAATGCCCTGCTCTGAATTATTGATGTGCTTTCAAACTTCAGGACAAAGCTGGATAACTCCAATGCCCATTCTACTATCCTACCGGTAGCCTCTGGGTTCCGGAGTATCCTTTGCAACGGAAAGCATGTGACAACCGTGATCTCATGGGTTTGGAAGTAGTGGCGCAGTTTCCTTGAGGCCATGATGAGGCCAAAAATCAACTTTGCACACAAGAATACCTGTATCTAGCCCCCTGTAACAGGGAGCTGACGAAGTATACTGGGCGCTACACCACTTTCTTCCTTGCCGCGTCCTTGGGGTTGTCTCCGCTGCTGTGCTTCTCTCTGTCCTGATTCATATTTGGCCTTGTCGGGCTGCTCTCTCTTCCTTCCCTTGGCGGAACATCTGCTGAGGCTGCTGTCTCCTCTACTTCCCGTTGCGCCACTAAGGCCGCGTTGACCACTTGATTAGTTGCTACAAGATACAGTAGCAATGGTTCTTGTGGTTTGGGCGCAACCAAAGTGGGCACAGAAGATAAGTAGGTCTTCAATTCTTGCAATGTTGCATCTACTTCTGGGGTCCATTTCATAGGCCCTGCCTTCTTCAAAATTTTGAAGAATGGTAAGGCGCGCTCGGCAGACTTGGGGATAAATCTGCTATGCGCGACAATGCACCCCGTCAAATGCCTCCCATCCTTAACTGTCTTGGGTGCTTGGATTTTCTCAATGGCCTTGATTTTATCTGGTTTGGCCTCGATCCCGCGGTGGGACACAAAGAAACCAAGTAGCTTGCCGGAGGGAACACCAAACACACTTCTCCGGGTTTAGCTTCAAATTGATCTTGTGCAAATTAGCAAATGTTTCTTCCAAGTCCAGGATGAGGGTTGATTTGTCCTTGGTCTTGACCACAAAGTCATCCATATAAGCTTCAATGTTCCTGTGCAACTGTTGGTCAAAACCAATTTGGACTGCTCTTGCAAAAGTGGACCTGACACTGCTCAACCCAAAAGGCATGCGCACGAAGCACTATGTGCCACATGGGGTGATGAATGAGGTCTTCTCCCCATCTTCCTTGGACATGAATATCTGATGGTACCCAGAATATGCATCCAAAAAGGAGAGCAGATCGCACCCAGAAGTGGAATCCACAATCTAATCAATGTGCGGCAAGGGGAATGGGTCCTTCGGGCATGCCTTGTTCAAATCCGTGAAGTCAATGCAAAGCCTCCACTTCCCATTAGCCTTACGCACAACCACTGGGTTTGCTAACCATGTTGGATGCCGTACTCCTCTGACCAAACTAGCTACCTCAAGTTTCTTAATCTCCTCGGCAATGAACTGCTGCCGCTCCAAGGCCTGCTTCGACACCTTCTACTTGACGGGTTGGGCATGTGGGCAGACAGCAAGGTGGTGCTCGATTACCTCCCTGGGAACACCGGGGTATAAGATGGTTGCCAGGCAAACACATCGATATTCGCCCGCATGAAGGCAATGAGCGTGCTTTCCTATTTGTCATCGAGGGTGGCACTGATGGTAAAAGTACCATCAGCACCAGCCAGCCCTGCAGGGACCTTTTTCACATGGGGTGGAGCATCCTTGGCTCTTTTGTTGTTGGAACTCTCCAGCACGTCATCAATGGGTGTCGTGCACTCTGTAGGGGCACGCTTCCTGGATTCCTTGTCGGCGTCCTTACTGCCCTTTTTCTTGCCTTTTCTTTCCTTGGCGGGCACTGCAGCTTCGTCGACCTCTGTCACAATAGCGCCCCAATACATCTTATCCACGCATATAATCGCGTCCGTCTTATCTAATGGAGCAGAAATGATGTTGTCGGTGTCAAAACCGGCGGATCTCGGGTAGGGGGTCCCGAACTGTGTGTCTAGGCGGATGGTAACAGGAGACAAGGGACATGATGTTTTTACCCAGGTTCAGGCCCTCTCGATGGAGGTAAAACCCTACTCCTGCTTGATTGATATTGATGATATGGGTAGTACAAGAGTGGATCTACCACGAGATCAAGGAGGCTAAACCCTAGAAGCTAGCCTATGGTATGATTGTTGTTATTGTTGTCGTGTCCTACGGACTAAAACCCTCCGATTTATATAGACACCGGAGAGGGCTAGGGTTACACAGAGTCGGTTACAATGGTAGGAGATCTAGATATCCGTATCGCCAAGCTTTCCTTCCACGCCAAGGAAAGTCCCATCCGGACACGGGACGGAGTCTTCAATCTTGTATCTTCATAGTCTTGGAGTCCGGCCAATGATGATAGTTTGGCTATCCGGACACCCCCTAGTCCAGGACTCCCTTAGTAGCCCCTGAACCAGGCTTCAATGATGACGAGTCCGGCGCGCATATTGTCTTCGGCATTGCAAGGCGGGTTCCGCCTCCGAATAATTCATAGAAGATTGTGAACACAAGGATAGTGTCCGGCTCTGCAAAATAAATTCCACATACCACCATAGAGAGAATAACATTTACACAAGTTCAATCTGCTGACGTATTTCGTGGCGTGACATCACCCACGGCCAAGCTTTTACTCGAATCGTTTTTATTATACCACCTCAGTGCGTTTAGCGAAGCGGTTTCCTTAGCACGTCTTGTCGAAGTAGAGATCGTGTTCCCCTTATTCCGGGATTCCCATCAATACGGACGTGGGTAACCCAACCGCGCCATTGATTGCGGCGCTTGGGGGATAAGCGAGTTTTACCAGGCCGGTGGGGTCGCATAGCTTCGTCCACCCATATATAAGGGGATAAGGATCCACCTTTTTTACCTATGCCTTCTTCCTCCTTTGCTTATCCATCTCCGCGCACTCGAGCTCCAGCGCCCAAGTCCACACATCTCACCTCGACCTTCTCTAGCCATGTCCGGAGCGGGAGGCAAGTGGATGGCCTCCTCCGTTACGGAGGGGCACATCAAGAAGCTGCGTGACGCCGGATATCTATCCAGCGACATCGCGTACCAGCTCCACGACGAGGGGCAGCTCATCCCCACCCCTGGGCCCCATGAGAGGGTGGTATTCCTTCCCCATTTCCTTCGTGGACTGGGCTTCCCACTCCACCCCTTTGTCCGGGGGCTCATGTTCTACTACGGCCTGGATTTCCATGATCTGGCCCCGAATTTCATCCTCAACATCTCGGCGTTTAGCGTCGTGTGCGAGTCCTTCCTCTGCATCCAGCCCCACTTCGGCTTGTGGCTCAAGACCTTCAACATCAAGCCGAAGATTGTGAAGGGCAGCCAAGCGGAGTGCGGAGGCGCCATGGTGCGCAAGATGCTCAACGTCATTTGGCTCGAGGGCGCCTTCGTGGAAACCATCAAAGGGTGGCAATCGGGGTGGTTCTACATCACCGAGCCCCGTGACCCTAAATGGGCTGCGTCCCCTGAATTTAGATCTGGCATCCCCATGCGGCTCACCTCCTAGAAAGAGAAGGGCCTGCTATGGGGTAGTTCGGACGAGCTGACCGGACTTCAATCCTGTCTCCAAATCCTGGTAAACAAGAAGCTTAAGCTTGTCAACGTAATCCAGGTCATGCTCATCCGCCGGATTTTCCCATGCCAGCAACGAGACTTCAATTTGTGGGAGTTCAATCCGGCACAACACCAAACCTTGAGCGGGCTCTTCGACACTACGTACGAAGATGCCCGGAGGGTGCTGTTTAAGGGCGGCGAGGCCCCCGCATCTGCTACCGAAGATCACAGATTCAGCTCGCAGCGTACGGCTGATGAGGTAAGCCAGGTTATCCTTTATGGGACACTTGCTTTTCATGTTTTGATTTTATGCGGGATCTAAACTCCCAATACCTTTAACAAGCTTGGCAGGTGACGTCTGGACAGGTTAACTGTCCGGCTCCCCTTCCAGAAGACCCAGCGGATGCATGTTTGACAGGGCTACTGGTCCCGGCACTTTACGTAGTGCCGAAGAAGAAGGCCAAGAAGAAGGCCACGGGAACCCGAAGGAGTTCCCGGTGTCAGGTGGTATCGGACTCGTCGTCCGATGACTCCGAGGCGGACTCCTCCCACGAGGATGAGGAGGAGAAGAAAGAGGACTCTCCCCCAGCGGGGGGAGAGAAGAAGAGGAAGGCCTCCCCAACGAGGGAGGCCGAAGGGTCCAAGAAGGGAAGGACCCTTCCCCCGGACTGTTCCGCCAACATCGGTGACGGCGACGAGGAGTGGCCCTCAAGGGCGAAGCCCGTGGCGACATCGTAAGTATACAGACTCCTAGATGTTTTATAATTTTTCTTTTTGTCGCATGGTGTATTTCTAATGTCGCATACAACCCTGCAGTCCGCCCAAGGACGATCTTCCCGCTTCGTCGAGCGGGTCCTTGGGTACGTCGGATATGGATTCTCTTCCGACCGCCTCCACCCCCCGTGATGCTGACGATGCTGAGGTGGGATCCCGAGAAGGGACCCACCTAGAGGAGGAGGCCCCAGAGGTGCCGCAGGGCAACCTCCTGGACTTTGTACCGGACTCCGCACCGGAACCTGCAGTGGTTCCGGAGTCCGGCAGGCGGCCCCTTCGTAAGAAGGGCAAGACCGTGACGCCGGCGGCCTCCGTCCAACCGGAGGCGCCGGATAACTTGCTGGAGGCACTCAACGTCGCTTCTATCGAAGAAGAGCACTGCACTGTCATGAGTGCGGTGATTCAGAAGGTTCAGCTCGCCAAGAGCGGGCTGACCGAAGCCTGCAGCAGCCTTCGAACAGGCTTTGAGGTAAGAAGTTTAATATATGTAAAATAGTACCGCATAGACAGTAGCCCCTGATGCTCGGTTCGGTGTTCGGAAATAAAAGCTGGACTGAGGATCTAAATAGATATACGCAGGAGTCTTAAAAAATATGTCCATATGGGATTGTAGGCTGCGCTGCTGACCTCTACCGCACTGACTGCGGAGGTCGATGCTTTGAAGCAGAGCCTCAAGCGGTCCGAGAACGAGCTCGGCCGTGCCAAGAAGCAGCTCGAGGACAAGGAAGATGAGTAACACCTTATTAAAGTTGTACCTTACAGAAAAGGATTTGGTTGCAAGAGAAATAACAAGGATAACGTGGGTACTCCAGGGGCCACGAATGAGGTGGCAACCCTGAAGGAGGCGGTGTCCGCGGCCGAACGCAATGTGGCCGCGGAACGAGACGAGCGAGAGAAGCAGGAGGCGCGGGTGGCGGAGGTACAGCAAGAGCTCCAGGCTCTCGTGGAAAAGCACGAGGGTTTGGAGCGTGACTCGAAGACTCGAGAGTCCGAGCTTGCATCGGCTCTTGAGAGTGCCAAAGCCGCGAAGGCCGATGCCCACAAGGCCCTCCAGGAAATCGAGGATTTGAAGAAAATAGCGGCGGGTAAGGCATTCTTCATGCAAAGCAAGCATGTTAAAGTGAATTACCTGTTACTTACCCGAATTCGGAGCTCTCCAGGAGCGTTCGCAGATCTGCCCCGCAGCGTATTCGATACTGCCGCTTTCTACAGCGCCGAGGAGGGGAGCTCGACGGAGAAGGTCTTCTGGTCTCAGTATGCTAAGGCTGGACATCCGGTGCCCCTTAGCGACCAGCTGAAGCAGCTGGTCGAGCTCCACAAGGTGGCCGAACAGGCCATGAAGGGCCTTATAGTTTGGCTGTGGCCCAAGGAGGCCATGCCTGGGAGCTACTTCGGCCTGGTGCGGCGGCTGGTGGATGCCTGTCCGTGGGTTGAAGTCATCAAGCACTCTGCCTGTATTGAAGGTGCCCGTCGGGCCCTTGCCCGTGCTAAGGTGCACTGGGGAAAGATGGATGCTGAGAAGCTTGTGACAGACGCGCCACCACCGGGCAAGGAGTATCGCACGCCCGAGATGTATTATAAGGGTGTCCTCTAGGGTGCCCGCATTATTCCGGGTGAGTGCTCCAAAGATGTAATATTTGAGTAGACTCGCATTTTGTTATCCTGTGCACTAAAAACTTTGTTCATATGCGCTAAGCAACGCTTGTTAATTTAAAATATTACCTTCTGTGCGGCCGTTTATCTAATCTGAGAGATGGCAAGTCGTCGGCTTCATCCCCCATGACACGTGTGCTGGGGTGTTCGGGATAAATTTGAGCACTCTTGTTCCCATTTTTTGGGTCCATCTAGGGAGGCGCTCAACACAACAAACGAGGCAACCGGACTTATAATGCTTGAACACTCTCACTTAGCCATAGAATTCTATAATTTTAAATTTCGGCGAAGCCCCTAGTGTTCGGAAGGCCGAATTTGGGGCACTATCCACGCCTGGGCCGGACAAAGCCGGTTCTTCGCTCTAAGCGGCATAAGTCTTTAGGGACTCGAAAGAACCTCTCGAACAGCGACCGACTCTCGCCTCATCATGACGGTCAGTTTTAGCTTTCTCCACTGAGGCGCTCGCCCAGCTCAACTGGGGCGCAATCGCAGTGGTTCTTCCAGTGCTACCTTAGCCGATACAACGGAACGTAAGGTACCAAAACATGGGAGCCGTGCAAACCCAACTATTGACCCAAGACATGATTCTGAGCCGATGCATATAATGCTATAAGTTCGGGGTGCCGCACTTGTGAAAGTGTTCGGACTTATCACACCATAAAGTGGGGAACTTAATCCCCTGGTGTATTTAGCCGTACCAAAGTGTACGGGTGCAACATGTCATAAATGAACATATGTATTAGAAAGGAATGCAATTATAAGCAAAAGAGTGATGCATTGTTTATTCAAGGAATACTGCCATGCATGCAGAACGATACAAATAGTGCGATAAGCAAGGGATGGGACTATTAAGCATGTCCCCCTCCAGGGGTAGGCTGCGGAATGGTGTATAAAACAAATTTAATGCTTGTAATGGAGACCACCTGGATACTCGTCGAAGCCTTTCTCCCTCCCTGGCTGTTGCATCGTGAGTTCGGCAGGACTACTGCCAGACAGGGCCTCTGGTGAACGGAGTCATGTGGGTAAGAAAAAAGAAAAAGGAAAAAGATGACACACTTGGGAGCCCCTGGTGTGGTTAAGCCACATTCTGGGCCTGTTGTGGTCGTGCCCCTCCCCCTATGTCCATGGTATCTCCAGAGCGTAATGATGTACGTGAAGGGATGGTCTTGCAATTTTGCAAGGGCTGGGGTTGGGGCCGCATTGCTACACGTGCTCAGAACGTGCCAGGTTGCCTTGTTGTAGGTTACCCCTTGCGCGTTTAGCCATGTCCGGTCGTTTAACGGCCGGACTCGAGAATTGCCTTAAGAGGCTGCTTTGCACTTCTGCCGCAAGGGCCGTTGTATGTTCCTCCGTTCGAAGGGAGCGTTTAGTGTTTCCGTTGACCGTGATGACTCCTCGAGGGCCTGGCATCTTGAGCTTGACGTATGCGTAGTGCGGCACCACATTGAACTTTGCAAACGCGGTTCGTCCGAGCAGAGCATGATAGCCGCTGTGGAACGGTACTATGTCGAAGATTAACTCCTCGCTTCGAAAGTTATCCGAGGATCCGAAGACCACTTCCAGTGTAACTGAGCCTGTACAATTGGCCTCTACACCTGGTATGACGCCTTTGAAGGTCGTCTTTGTGGGTTTAATCCTTGAGGGGTCTATGCCCATCTTGCACACTGTATCCTGATAAAGCAGGTTCAGGCAGCTGCCGCCGTCCATCAGGACTCTGGTGAGCTGAAATCCATCAATGATTGGGTCTAAAACCAATGCAGCGAATCCGCCGTGGCGGATGCTGGTGGGGTGGTCCCTTCGATCAAAAGTGACCGGGCAAGAGGACCATGGGTTGAACTTCGGGGCGACTGGCTCCATCGCATATACGTCCCTAAGTGCACGCTTCCGCTCCTTCTTGGGTATGTGGGTTGCGTATATCATGTTCACCGTCCGCACTTGTGGAGGGAAACCCTTCTGTCCCCTATTGTTCGGCGGCCGGGTCTCTTCCTCGTCATTGCTATGCAGCCCCTTGTCATTGTTTTCGGCAATTAGCTTGCCTGCCTTCTTGAATACCCAACAATCCCTGTTGATGTGATTAGCAGACTTTTCGGGGGTGCCGTGTATCTGGCACGAGCGGTCGAGTATTCGGTCCAAATTGGACGGACTCGGAGTAGTTCTTTTGAATGGCTTCTTCCGCTGACCGGGTTTGGAGCCTCTGAATCCGGCATTGACTGCCGTATCCTCAGTATTGTCGCCGTTAATGCGGCATTTGTTCTTGTTGCGACGCGACCTGCCATTGCGGTCCTTGGCATCCGGACTGCCAGGATTTTTGCTGAGGTTGTTACTGTGAGCTAGCCAGCTATCCTCTCCCGCGCAGAAGCAGGTCATGAGTGATGTGAGGGCTGCCATGGATTTCGGCTTTTCCTGTCCGAGGTGCCGGGCAAGCCACTCGTCGCGGATGTTATGTTTGAAGGCTGCGAGAGCCTCTGCATCCGGACAGTCGACGATTTGATTTTTCTTTGTTAAGAACCGTGTCCAGAATTGTCTGGCCGATTCGTCTGGCTGCTGAATTATGTGGCTTAGGTCATCGGCGTCTGGTGGTCGCACATATGTGCCCTGGAAGTTATCAAGGAACGCGGCTTCCAGGTCCTCCCAACACCCAATTGATTCTGCTGGCAAGCTGTTAAGCCAATGCCGAGCCGGTCCTTTAAGCTTGAGTGGGAGGTATTTGATGGCGTGAAGATCATCACCGTGGGCCATGTGGATATGAAGGAGATAGTCTTCGATCCAAACCGCGGGGTCTGTTGTACCATCATAGGATTCGATGTTCACGGGTTTGAACCCTTCGGGGATTTGATGATCCATTACTTCATATGTGAAGCATAGTGGGTGTGCGGCGCCTCTATATTGGGCTATATCACGACATAGCTCAAGCGAGCTTTGTCTACTCTGTTCGGCCCTGCCGGAGTTGCTGTATCCGGCGTGACGGTACTCGTCGCGCATCGTGGGGCGCCCATGCGATCCGTAGATCGATCTTGATTGTCTTGCCTTATCCTCCAATATGTCTCGCAAGTCCGGTGCATTCCCCCGTGGCTTTGTGCTTTTCGAGCGATGCCGGGGTACGACTTTAGTGGAGGGCCTGGAGGCCTCTCTGTCACGGCCACGGGGTGGCCGGTCGGCCGTATTGTGCGCTGGTGAAGTGGGTTTATATGCTTCCTCCTCTAATCGGGGTAGCAGCTTGCATTTAGGGTAGCTTTTGGAGGGGCGTTCGAGTTCATGCTCTTCGGCCGCAAGGACTTCGGTCCATCTGTCGGCTAGCAGATCTTGATCAGCTCTGAGCTATTGCTGCTTTTTCTTGAGGCTATTTGTCGTGGCCATAAGCCTGCGTTTAAAACGCTCTTGTTCGACGGGATCCTCAGGCACGACGAATTCGTCGTCGTCGAGGCTTGCCTCGTCTCCGGAGGGAGGCATGTAATTATCGTCCTCTACCCCTTCGTCTGCCGCTCTCTCATGAGGGCTGGCTTCTCCGTCCTCCTGTGATGAATCTTGCTGGAGGGGGTTGTCTTCGGCACTGTCTGGGCTGTTATTATCTCCTGTGCCGGAATCTCCATTCTTGCAGTGGCGGGATTTAGAGCGGCACCACTGACGCCAGCGCTTAGGCTGTTTTCTCGAGGGGTCTTCCTCTGCTGTTCCATCGCCATTTCCCTCCTTTGGGGTGTCCACCATGTATATGTCGTATGACGAGGTGGCTTTCCAGTGCCCAGTAGGCGCTGGTTCTTGGTCGTCTCTGGCATCGTCGTCCATACCGTCGATGTCTTCGGAGTCGAAGTCTAGCATGTTGGTTAGATCGTCGACAGTGGCTACAAAGTGGGTGGTGGGTGGGCTTTGAATTTCTTCGTCGTCCGCATCCCAACCGTCCTGACCGCCGTCCAGCCAGGGCTCTCCTGATAATGAGAGGTATTTTAGCGAATTCAGAACGTCGCCGAAAGGTGAGTGTTGAAAGATGTCCGCAGCGGTGAACTCCATGATCGGCGCCCAATCGGATTCAATTGGAGGGGCGCGGGAGGTTCGGAGTCCGGCGAGGAGTCCGGCACCTCGGAGTCATGAGCTTCATAAGGGACAAGGTCAGTATTCGGCTCCATCGCCGTAGAGGTTGCAGACCCCGAGGCGGTGTCTAGCCACCCGTCCTCGATCTGCACAGCCGGCTTCGAATTAAGGGTCGGAGCGGACTCATGTGCGGCCTCCAGGGCACTGTCCGGCAGCAGAGCTAGATCATGCCCATCGTGACAGTGCGGCGCGCTCGGCTGTGGCTCGAATCCATCGAAGATCAGGTCTCCGCGGATGTCAGCCGTGAAGTTCAGACTTCCAAATCTGACCTGACGGCTACGGGCGTAGCTTTCGATCTGCTCCAGGTGGCCAAGCGAATTGGCCCGCAGTGCAAAGCCACCGAATACGAAGATCTGTCCGGGGAGAAAAGTCTCACCCTGGACTACGTCGTTGATGTTGATGATCGAAGGAGCCATCGAGCCTATCGGTGATGACACAGAGGAACTCTCAATGAAAGCACCAATGTCGGTGTCAAAACCGGTGGATCTCGGGTAGGGGGTCCCGAACTGTGCGTCTAAGCGGATGGTAACAGGAGACAAGGGACACGATGTTTTTACCCAGGTTCGAGCCCTCTCGATGGAGGTAAAACCCTACTCCTGCTTGATTGATATTGATGATATGGGTAGTACAAGAGTGGATCTACCACGAGATCAAGGAGGCTAAACCCTAGAAGCTAGCCTATGGTATGATTGTTGTTATTGTTGTCGTGTCCTACGGACTAAAACCCTCCGGTTTATATAGACACGGAGAGGGCTAGGGTTACACAGAGTCGGTTACAATGGTAGGAGATCTACATATCCGTATCGCCAAGCTTGCCTTCCACGCCAAGGAAAGTCCCATCCGGACACGGGAGAAAGTCTTCAATCTTGTATCTTCATAGTCTTGGAGTACGGCCGATGATGATAGTTCGGCTATCCGGACACCCCCTAGTCCAGGATTCCCTCAGACGCCCATTGGGCCTGGAATCTTCAAGGTGTTGTAGGCATAGTGGGACGCCACCATGAACTTGGCCAGGGCCGGGCGCCCAAGAATTCCATTGTACGGTAGAGGGAGGTCGACCACATCAAACACAATCTTCTCAGTACGATAGTTCAACTCACCCCAAACATCACTGACAACGTGATCTTTCCCTTAGGACGGCTCCTACCGGGATTAACTCCTTGAAATGTGCCAGTGGCCTTAAGCTCTTCCTCTGCTATCTGGAGCTTGCTGAGAACTTGTAGGGAAATCAGATTCAACCCAGCCCCGCCATCAACCAACATCATTGTGACCTTGAGGTTGCAGACCGTTGGGGAGACCAACAACGGCAAGGATCCTACCACGGTGGTGCGGTCAGGGTGATCCTCTTCATCAAATATGATGGGCATGTGTGACCATCTGAGCGGCTTCCGTGAACTTGACATCGGCTCCATGGCATTGACATCACGCGCCCACTATTTGAGTTGGCGGTGAGAGGAGTACAAAGATGCACCTCTCTCACTGCACAGGGCATCGGTGGCCTTCTGGAATTCCTGCTCGCTGGTTTCCTCTTTGTTCCCTTCATCACTTCCAGCGTTGCAATCCTCTTTCTGTCGGCCCTTGGCAAGTTTTCCTTGGTTCTGAGGAGCCTTGCCGGGGCGATTTGTTTCACTGCCCCGACCCTTACCATTGGTACCGTTTCTGACCCTTTGCCTTATCTGCTTCTCATACTCAGCTCTGAGCTTCTTGACGAGCTGCTCAACTTTGTGACACTCCTTGAGGTCGTGGCCCTTTGGTCCAATGAATCTTGCAGTACAGCCCATCACCTTTTCTAGCTTTCTCGGTAGCCGCAGCCTCCCGACAATCAGCGCATGTGGAAAATTCCTTGCCGGGGGCTTCAGCTTTAGCTCTCTTGCTGGTATTAGGCATGCCCAATCCCTCAACAGTCATCCCTGCCTTATCCTTGTGCTTCTTGTTGCGCTTCTTATTCTTCTTCTTCTTCTTCTGGCAAGTGGTCTCGTCGTTATCTTCTGAGTCGATGTCGACGCAATCCTCCTCTCAGAGAAGTTTCCTCCCTTCCTCCACCCGAGCACACTTGTCCACCAAGGTGTACAGCTCCTTCACAGTCTTGGGCAGCCGAACGTTCATCTTGGAACATATCCTACGGTTGCGCACATTGGACTGGGAAGCAGCTATCACAGCTGCTGGGTGGATGTCTGGAATATTCCTGTGGACTCTGTTGAACCTTTGCAAGTACTTCCACAAAGTTTCCCCTTCTTTCTGCTGGAGGAGCTGCAAATCGTTGGGCTACCCTAGTTCTTGATGGCCACCCGTAAAGGCGGCAATGAACTCATGGCACTGGTTAGCCCAGGATGAAATAGAGTTCTCCGAAAGGTGCATCAACCAAGACCTCAAATTAGACTTGAGTGCCAAAGGGAAATAGTTGGTGAATAACTTCTCATCTCTTCCTCCGGCAGCCTGAACAATGATGGTGTAGATGCTCAAGAACTCTGTCGGGTTCAATCTTCCATCATACTTCTCGGGTATCTCTGGCTTGAACATAATAGTGGATGGCCAACGGACTTGCCGTAGCTGACAGGTGAAGACAGGGCACCCAACCTTGAAAGGTAGGCACCCACCATCCCTGAGCGCGGGCTCGTTGATGTTGGGGCCGTCATACCCATTGGTCTAGCGGTGGTCATCGCGACACCGCTCGACGATAACGCATGTGCCTTCCCTCCGACCTGCTCTCCGAGGCTCGCCATGGTTATTGACATGCTCGAGGGTCAAAAGAGGCCATCGAGACATCGTCGGACTCTTGGTTACGTGGCTCCCGTACTGCTTGCCGAGGTGGGGACTGTATCATGGGGGCGGCCCCTTTCGTGCGGCCAGCCGCACGAGCCATTGCCATCACCTAGGGAGGCTGTGGCGGGCCAGCCTGCTGCGATCCTCGCGCCTCAGCGAAACCAATCAAGCTTTGGATGGTGGCTCGCCACTCATCCATCTGATCAGCCGCTGGCGGGAATCTCAACAAGAACTGGGCACACGCCATGGCCTCTGAGGCAGTGCTTGGCATGGGTGAAGATGATGAAGACCGCTACGTCGTTCGGCCCCTGATGGCGCCGGTGGCGACCGCGTCGCACCCTCGCTGCCTTGAGCAAGCCGCTTGGATACTGTGTTCACGCAGTAGAGGCGCTTGAGGGCCGGCGGCTCCGTTGGGCACAGTAGCTGGGTCGGCTTGTTCTGGAGGTGACACGTGCCTCGCGGTCGCACCCGTGGCGGGGGCAGCCAGAAGGTTGCGGTTCAACTCAGAACGAGCGCCATCACTACGGTTGTGCCCTTCGGCCAGGAGAGAGGGTGTAGGTAAAGTAACCCCCCACCCGTAGATCGAGGAGTATGGCCATCGGGATGTTGTTTTTGTTGTCCTTCCCCGGTGCTCCCCGCATCTACTTCGACCGCGGGGATGGTAGTGCAATGCCTCTGCATCGACCACGCCTCCCACGACATCCACATGCTCACACGTCCCCTCATTTCCCACAACGCTAGGGGTCGTGGGCGGCGGAGCTCTAGAGGTGGACAGGTGATTCACAGCTCCGGGCTTCTTCTTAGGCGCCATAGTCGATGACCCCGCCGATGATGGAAATGGCGATGAAGATGACGCGCTACAAATGCTCTCGAGTTCGCACAAGTGATCCCCCTACCTGGTGCGCCAAAGATGTCGCGGGAACCCACGGCCACCTATGGGGCTACGAGCCCCTTTCTGGTTCGGCAGGGGGATGGGCACATTGCACAAAGAGCGGAGAAGCATCACGCAGCGTGCCTGGGATCACACAGACAATTTTACCTAGGTTCAGACGCCGTGAGGCGTAAAACCCTACTCATGCTTTGGTGGATTGATGGTGGAAAAGGTTGTGGTGGACGCAACGCACTTCGCCCTACAGGGTTGCCTCAGGCGAAGTGGCTATGCGCGTATGGGTACATGAGGGCCTAAGCTTGGCAAACTTGCAGACAGAACCCTTTTTACATTTGCCATGGGCCTCCTTCTATAGATCAAGGGATTGCCGTAGTGGCAAATTAGTCTTTGCGTACTGATTAGACAGCAGATAGTGCTATCATATCTAACTCTATAGGCAGACAGGGCACATTAAATGCACCGTCTAGTGTCACATCCCAGCATGCCTAGCAGCCCTTGCCGGGCCATTTTGCTAGCTTCACGCCTACTTGCTTGACATGTCCCAGGACGGGTGTCATGTGGAGGTGTTGTTGTAGAAAGTGGCCGCCATGTGGCAAAAAGCAGCCACTTAGTCATCTTGGGGCTTGAGACCGCACTGACCTGTGACTTGTGCCGCTCATGAGGAGGAGCGGTGGTGTAGTTGCCTCCGCAAGTGCCGTCAGGGCCTGCCGGGATGATCTGGAAGTATGCTTCTGGTGCAAAGCCCAACCCCTCCAGGATCGCCTCTGCCCGGCAAGGCCGGTCCCTTCCTTGGCGTTATCTTGCTTCTCTGGCTCGTCTTGGCCTTCTTGATCTGCACTTGAGACTTCCCAAGGAGTTGATCCTCCTTGCTTGGTTCGACCTTGGTGTTGTAATCTTGCCTTTGAGCCTGTGCGTAGTCTAGGCAACAAACCTAGGGTTTGTTGTACCGACAGGCGTGAACCTCCTGAGGTGCGGTTTAATTTATATTCTAAAACCCGTCAGATACCGCTCACTAAATTTTGTGAAATATGTTTGATTCACTCTGATGGGGATCTAAGAGAGCCTAGACCTATAGAGTTTGAGGACTTCCTCCTCACTTTCATTGTGAGGAAAGGGGCGTGTCAAAATCCACCACCACTAGTTTGTAGTTTCCTTCTATGCATTATCTTGCTTTATTCAATGCAAAGTGTCTAATTTCTCAGGAGAATACTGGTGCACTTTGTGTCCCCAACCTCGCCATTTTACGCCGGGCACTACATAATGATCACACCTTTAGCCTAGGGTCTATTGTTGCATGTCGTCTGCACCTCAACAGAACTAAGAGAAAAATCCATGGTGGTATTGATGCCACTCGCTTAGTGAGTCACTTTAATGTTCAGATATACAAACATGACTATCGTTTACCCCGAGTTTATGTAGATCACTAGGCGACGGTGGCTCACCAGTTTACAGATGCTGCTGACTCTTTTAACAACATTCGTTATAACTTGGTATTCAGCGAGGATACCCGTGATATCATCCCATTGCATGCACATGCTTTGTTTGATTCTATTGCCAGGAACGAATACAGGGTCATGCCCGAGGACATCGTTGCTTACCGGAACACCCAGGCAGCGGCATAGCAGGAGCCCCAAGAGTGGGATGCTCAGGGGTCGCCACCACAACACTTCTACATGGGACTGGATGGCTACTACACATGGTGATTACCAAACTAGGCCAAAAGCCTAAGCTTGGGGTAGTACGTATTTCCGCCGACATTATATTCATGTTTACACATTTCATTCCAGTTGCCGGTGTCCATAGTTTTTAATTGTATTATTCATCCTAGATTTATTTTCTCGCTTTCTTCTTGTGTGTTTGAATTTTCTTGAGAAAATCAAAAAAAATCTTGCTTCTTTTCAGTTTTTCTTTCTAGTTTAAATTAGTTGTGGTATTAAAAGAAAACCCAAAAGGATTTCTCATTTCTTCTTTTACTTGTTGGGAGCTTTCCCGTGTAAATAGTTTTTCTCATTTTAATTTTTCTTCTTTAATTTGCTTTCTTCAAGAAAAACTAAAAACTTCAAGAAAAAATCAGTGTGTTTCTCTGAATTTCTTTTCTTTATTGAGTCATACCAAGGGGAAGACAACGATGAAAATGTTGAGTGGCTCTCATATGCATTATTATTGATCTAACAAAGAGCCCAAATTACCTTGTCTCCTCATTTTAAATAAAATGCTTGCAGTTTCCAGCTTAATCCACGACACTCTTGCACTATTATTTTCATGTCATTCGATCGTGCTAGTGAAAGGCAATAATGAAGATGTTTGATGAAGTGACTGTGGCTGATAAAAGCAGGTATGAGATTAACTTGTTTTTGTTTTTGTAAATATGTTTAACTCAGTATCCATGATTCAGCATATTATGATCAAACATGTTTGCAATGCCAATTAGATATTATAGTTTCTCATGCCATGCTTAAGTAGCTAGGAGTGGATAATGATTTATCTTAGGTGTCAACATGCATTAAAATGATTGTGATGTAGTATGATGATATGCTATCCTCCTCTGAATGTTTCAAGTGGCTTGACTTGGCACATCTTCACACATGTAGTTGAATCAAAACCAATGTAGCCTCCACGATATTTGTGTTCATGGTGTTTATATCCTACTCATGCTAGTATTCAATGTCGATTATTCATAATGCATGTTCATGACTGTTTCTGCTCTCTAGCTGGCCGCATATCCATCTATTTGCTAGCATTCGCCTGTACTAAGCGGAAATACTACTTGTGCATCAAAAATCCTTAAACCAAATTTATTGCAGATGAGTCCACTATATCTACCTATATGCGGTATTACCCTGCCGTTCCAAGTAAATTTTCATGTGCCACCTCTAAAATATCAAATGAACATATGTTTTCGGTGCCTGGATCACTCATGGAGCGACAAGGGGTAGTCAATATCTTCCATGCTAAGCGGGTTATTCTCATGATGAGTGTTTATTCACTCATCCTTATACAAGAGGGGTCGGTATAGGGATACCCAACCCTGAAATAAAAAATTCCAAATAATTAAACAAAACTCCCCAGGACTGTTGTTGGTATGGACGACATCCGTGGATTCGGCTAGCCATGGCTTGTGTTTGTTGGTGGAGGGGGAGTAAACCTTTACTTTTATCGCTTGGGAACCACCGCTAATTTGTTTAGCATGGAAGATGTTGATAACTCTGGGTCGTAACGTTGACAGGAAGGGTGCATCTCCCAAAATTATATTAATCTCTGATTTAAGTTTTGAGCTTTGGCCTCTGCAAATCCCTACTTCCCCCTGCGAAGGGTCTATCTATTTACTTTTATGTTGAGTCATCACCTTCTCAAACAAGCGCCAGACCTAAGAGCACTATTGTCATCATCATGCATTGTGCTTAGTTAATGTTGAATGCATCCTCACTGGATCTCTTCTATCATGAATTACAATGTTTAGTCGCTGCTTGAACTTTGGAGGTTCCCTGCATTTATGTTTTGCAATCTCAGAAAGGCCTAGAGAGATACCACTATTGTCATATTATATCATGATTGTTTTGACAAAGTGTTGGCATTTGAAATATTTTATTATTGCTTGCTAGTTGATTATGCCATTGATATGAGTTAATACAATTTCTAAGAGTTATTCTTGACATGGTTAGTCATGATCTTTGCTGAAAACCTAGGTGCTATTTAAACATATATATGTAAACGAGAACAAAAGAGTTCATAAAAGTTTTTCTTTATCACTTTCAGTTTGTCAACTCATTTGCTTGAGGACAAGCAATGGGTTAAGCTTGGGGAGTTGATACGTCTCCATCGTATCTACTTTTCCTAATGCTTTTCCTCTTGTTTTGGACTCTAATTTGCATGATTTGAATGAAACTAACCCGGACCAACCTTGTTTTCGGCAGAACTACCATGGTGTTGTTTTCGTGCAGAAATAGAAGTTCTCGTATTTGGATGAAACATTTTGAAGAATTATTTTACAATAAATAAAAAATACTTGAACCAAGACATAGTAGAGGGGGGAGGGCTGCCCACAAGACACCAGGGCGCGCCACCCCACTCTGGCGCACCCTGGTGGGTGGTGGGGCCCTCAGGGCTTCACACACCCTAATCCCGACGCTATAAAATCCTATTTTTCCAGAAAAAATAGGAGAGGAATTTTCATTGCATTTTACGATACGGAGCCGCCGCCACCGTCTGTTCTTCATTGGGAGGCCAAATCTGGAGCCTGTTTAGGGCTCCGGAGAGGGGAATCTTCGGTCTTCGTCATTACCAATTCCATGATGCTCCCATCGAGAGTGAGTAATTCCTTCGTAGGCTCGTTGGTCGGTGAGGAGTTGGATGAGATTCGTCATGTAAACGAGTTAGTTTTGTTAGGGCTTGATCCCTAGTATCCACTATGTTCTAATATTGATGTTGTTATGACTTTGCTATGCTTAATACTTGTCACTAGGGCCCAAGTGCCACGATTTCAGATCTGAACCGTTTATGTTTTCACCATTATATCTATGTTCTAGATCCGATCTTGCAAGCTATATGCACCTATTACATGTTACGATCCGTAAACCACATGGTGATAGTAATTGGGATACTCTCCGGTGATGACCGTAGTTTGAGGATTTCATGTATTCACAATGTGTTAATGCTTTGTTCCGGTTCTCTATTAAAAGGAGGCCTTAATATCCCTTTCTTTCCTTATAGACCCCGCTGCCATGGGAGGCTAGGAAAAAAAGATGTCATGCAAGTTCTTTTCCATAAGCACGTATGACTATTTAGGGAATACATGCCTACATTATATTTATGAACTGGAGCTAGTTCTGTGTCACCCTAGGTTACACTAAAAAAAAGACACATCCGTGACATTTTGGGCCGAAAGAATTTTTTCTTTTCATGCTTATGACACTTTGCTACCTCTTGAGCACTGCATTGGTTTTCCCTTAAAGAGGAAAGGGTGATGCAGCAAAGTTGCGTAAGTATTTCCCTCAGTTCTTGAGAACCAAGGTATCAATCCAGTAGGAGGCTCCTCAAAAGTCCCTCGTACCTACACAAACAAACAAGAACCTCGCAACCAACGCGATAAAGGGGTTATAAATCCCTTCACAGAAACTTGCAAAAGTGAGATCTGATAGAGATAATAAGATAAGATAAATATTTTTGGTATTTTTATGATATAGATTGGAAATTAAAGATGCAAATAAAAGATAGATGAAAGCTTGTATGATAAAAGATAGACCCGGGGGCCATAGGTTTCACTAGTGGCTTCTCTCAAGATAGCATAAGTATTATAGTGGGTAAACAAATTACTGTCGAGCAATTGATAGAAAAGTGCATAGTTATGAGATTATCTAGGCATGATCATGTATATAGGCATCACGTCCGTGACAAGTAGATCGAAACGATTCTGCATCTACTACTATTACTCCACACATCGACCGATTCCTGCTTGCATCTAGAGTATTAAGTTCATAAGAACAAAGTAACGCATTAAGAAAGATGACATGATGTAGAGGGATAAAATCATGCAATATGATATAAACCCCATATTTTTATCCTCGATGGCAACAATACAATACGTGCCTAGTGTCGGATTTCGGGTTCCGGCAGACCCTTGAGGTTCGAACACTGGGGTGCGCGCGGAGATTCAACCCTCTACCGGCTCGCTCCTCACCGAATCGCTAGGACCTAAACTGCAAAACTGAACAGCACAAGAGACACAAGATTTATACTGGTTCAGGCCACCATTGTGGGGTAATACCCTACTCCAATGTGTGGTGTGGTGGATTGCCTCTTGGGCTTGATGATGAACAATACAGGGCAGAACAGCCTCGCGAGGGTCTGTTCTTGGCTGGTGCGACGAACTGCTGGGAGGAGTTCAATCGCTCTATCTACTGGTTTCTTTGTGAGGATCCCGATTGCTAGGTCAGGTCCAGATTGCCCTACCGTGGGGGTGGCTAGTCCTATTTATAGGCAAAGGCCCTGGGCCTCTTCCCAAATATTGAGCGGGAAGGGCGCCAACAATTGGCCATTTTGAAGGGGAACAACGGGTACACTTATCCTGACTAAAGTTGGTCCTCGCCTGTCAAAGGCTCTGGTGGTGACGCCTGCTTGGGCTCCACAATGACTTCCTTACTGCCGTTGGGCTGGTCTTGGTCTTGTTGCACCAAAATGGATGCCTTTGCTTGATGCTCTCGCTTGCGCTTGCTCCCTTTGCACCAAAGAGGAAAGGAGGATACTGCGCGGGCTGGCATCCGACTGGCGCCCTTGGTCGTCATGGCTTGCGTCATGGGCACCTCGCGAGGTACTCCGCCTTGAACTCTTTGCCTCCTCATGAACCAGCCTGACGAGGCCGTGCCTGAGGAAGCTCCTTGTCGTCCACCCCGCGAGGCTTGGCCCCTCGCGAGGGTCTTGAGCTTGCGTTGATGAAGATGAGATGTGCTGGGCCTCCTTTGAGCCACGCCGCAGGCCGCAGGCAGGCAAGTCTGGGGACCCCCGTTCCCAGAACACCGACAGTAGCCCCCGGGCCCACGGCGCGCCCAAACTTGACCGGACAGAGAGGCGAAAGGGCAAGTGCGAAGTGTCGTGGGCCCTAACAGCCTGCGGCCTTGGGCGCCGCGTGGCGGTTGATTGGACGTGGGCGGCACTGTTCCTCCAGCCTCCTTATTTCGTGCCTTGCTAGGTGGACTCGCTGCCGCACACAGCCGCTCCCCTTACTGCTGCTTGAGCGCTCCCTGTCCTTTCTTCTCTCGAACTCCAGCTTCCACATCCAATCCAATCTCGAACCTTCCCCCATCTCTTTCCTGTCGTCATGGCTCCGCCGAGGAAGGGAAAAGGGAAGAAGCCCGTGCCGCCGCCTCGCTCATCGTCGACGGCGGCCCCCGCCGTCGATCGGCCGGTCATAATCAATCAAGAAGGCCTGGGCAAGGTCTGCTCAGCCCTGGCCACCATCTTCAATGAGTGCGGGAGGACGACGGCCTGGCCCGCATCTCGCTTCTCCTTTGACAGGATTCCCACCGAGGTCCAGTATTTTGCCGACGCCCTGTGGGCGGGACTGGTTCCCCCCTTCTCTGATTTCTTCAACGCCGTGCTTTCCCATTATCAAATCCATATGATGCATCTGGGTCCTGAATCCATCACCCTTCTCGCGGTATTTGCCTTTGTTTGCGAGGCAATGATGGGCATCCTTCCTTCGGTCGCCTTGCTGCGCCACTTCTTCTCTTTGCGCCTTGTCGACCCCACCCAATTTTCGGGGTGCGTGAGCTTCATCGCTGCGCCTGAGACAACGGCTTCTGGAATTGACTTCAGTCTTCCTCCGTCCGCGCCTGGGTTTCGCGAGCGGTGGCTGTATGTGGACGTAGGGGTGCCCAGCCCCCTGCTGACGAAGCCATCTTCGCCTGCTGTCCCCAACTCAGGCTGGGGCCAGGAGACGCTCGCGAGCCCCCGGCTCGCCTTCGTTTGGCGTTGCTTTGAGTTCCTAAGGGGGCTTGGCATGACGGCACCCAAGGTGGTGAAGGAGTTCTTGCTACGCCGCGTCGCCCCTCTCCAGCGCCATTCTCACTGAATGTGGGCCTTCAGCGGACGTGGGGACTGTAAGCGGCTCCAGGAAGAGGACCTAACGCCTAAAGCGCTGAGGAAGGTGCTCTTGGTCTTGACTGGGGATCCTTCTCCCAGCGGCATTCGTCAAGGGGGGGCCTTGCTGTACCTTTGCTCGAACAGGGGTGACTTCGTGAGGCAGATGCCCATCTTCGACGAATGGGGGCCGCGACCTGCTGACCTCCAGGGGCCCTGCAAGAACCCAGTGGTGGTGGTTGCCCTCGCAGCCGTCTGGGGCGACTCTTCTTCAAGTGGCGGGGCAGGGAGGCATGAGCCTCCGGAGGCCGAGGGTGCCCTCGCCGAGGCGACAACACTAGGCGGCGCTCATGAGGGAGCGGCTCCCGAGGCCCATGTTGCCGCAGTCGAGGGTGGCGAGTGGCCGCTCGCAGTGCCTGTGGCTAAGGCTCCCGAGGCCCCAGCCGCTCTTCTTGGTGAGGCGACCGGCAGCGCGCATCAGGCGGGCGCCCCCGACGCGAGTCGCCTCGATGCTTCCTCATCGTCGCAAGCTGACCCCTGCGCTCAACTCTTGGGTCGCTTCCGCGTGGACTTTGAGGCCCTCCGGAAGAGAAGGGAGGCCCTGGGCGATGATTACCCTTGTCGCCTGCTGAAGCGTAGGAAGTACTTCGCCATTGATGAGTAAGCCTTCTCCCTTCCTAGATCCTGATTCTTCTGTTGCCTTTCCTAATCCTTGCTTCGCAGGGCCCGTCCTTCCGAGCTCATGGAGGTGGACGAGGGGCCATCCCCCTCGCCTCCGCCCTTTCCGCCGTCTTCGATCGTTCGGAGCAGCAGAGCCCTTGTGGAGAGGCCGGTTGGTGAGGAGAACCTTCCCGAGGCGCAGCGCGGCCCTGCGCTCCCTGCGGCCTTCCTTCGCGGGCCTCCTCATGGCATAGCTAGCCTGCCGTGGGCTTCTCGTCTGGCTGTGGACCGTGATTGGCTGGGGTACTCCCGGCGCTCTTCACTTGGAGATGGACTGGCTTTAGGTCGGGCCTTCGGCAGGGTGCACCCGGTCACCTCGAGGGCGCCAGCCCCCAGCCCCCTACCCGAGATGGGAGTGCTGATCCGAGCCCCACGGTGCTCGCTTGGGGCGGATGATGGTGTGGAGGACGTACTTGAGCGCGCCCGGGAGCGTCGCGCTCTTAGCCAAGGGTTCCTACGGAGGGCGGCTGACGCGGTGAGCCTGCTTGGTGAGGAACTCGCTGATGAGGACGCGCGCCTTGAGGCTGAGGGCCTTCGGCTGGTTGCGGAGAGACGCAAGCTGGAGGCGGCTGCCGCCCTCGCGCACCGTCGGCGCGATCTTGATGATGAGGAGGCCAAGGCGTCGCTGGCGGCCTCTCGGGAGGCCCGTTCCAAGGCCGTCGAAGAAGCCCGGGAAGCTGACCGGTGGCGAGAGGCCTCGAAGGAGCGGGCACAAGAACTCTTGGCCCGGTGCCTCTCACTGGAGGAGCAGGTGGAGCTGCACGAGGCGGCCCTCGCGTCGATGAAGGTGGCCTCCGGCGACCCAGCGGAGCTCCAGAAGCGTGAGGAGGCGTTGACGCTGGAAGCCTCCGAACGCGCGCGCGAGCATGAGTGCCTGGAGACGAGGGAGCGCTGGGTGACACGGGCGGAGGACGACGTCGCTGCATGGGACACCCGGGTCTCGGAGGAGGTCGGACGTCGGGTGGCGACGACGCGCCTGAATCTCGAGCGCGAGTTCTCGGAGAGGTTGGAGTTGGTCCGGACCGAGGCCGAAGGTAGGACCACCGTCTTGAGGACTAGGCTGGAGGAAGCGACGCGGCGGGTTGATGCCTTACAGGCCGCACTCGAGGCGGCGCAGGGGGAGTCAACTACTTCCCGCGCCGAGGTGCTTCTTCTTCGCCAACAGGTGCTTGAGGCTGAGGCCGTCACCCGTCAGAATGCGGACGAGATGCGTCAGCGGCGGCTCTTGGAACACGAGCATGCCCCCATGCTCACCACGCTTCGGGAGAGGGCCAACACGACCTTAGATGACATCTGCGAGGCGGCCGTCGGCGAGCCGCGTGCCATTAACTACACCGGCAACCTTCAGTTCTTCACCGACATCGTGACGTAGCTGGAGGCATGGTCGGTTCGTGCCAACAGGTTGGTGGAGGAGAGGAGCCGAGCCCTGCTCGAGCGCGCCTTTTCCCGCGTCTTCAGCCATCTCCAGTATATGGATTCTCATTTTGACTTTGACGCTGCCATCGCCCCAGTCCCCCAGGCCATCCGAGACGACCTGGCGTATTGGGTGGAAGACAACGTGGACGCCCTTGTCAGGGCCTTCGCTTCAGACAACGATGGCGTGATTGTGGCCGCCGACGAGGGCGGCGTGGTGAACGGCCCTGACACCGCTGGCGGCAACGCGGAGGGCGATGGCGAGGCCAGCGACAGCTCGGGCGGCGCTCCTGAGGATGCATTGGGGGATTTATCTGACTGATAGCACGCCGTTCCTGTTTCCTTATCCCGCATGAATAGAACTCAGGCTTTTGTCCTGATGGTTGTGAGAGCATTTTGGGAGGGGGTGCCCCTCATGTAAAACCAATGCTTTAGCGCACTAGTCAATGCTACATGGCTCATAGGCCCGTGCCAAGTGGTTGGCTAGGTGACGAGCCGGCTGGTTAGTTTACCTTCGTCCTGCGCGGGTCCTGAGATAATTTGTGGGAGGCTGTGGTGCCTCGAATGCCTCCTGATCGAATCCGTAGGATCTGCAGTGAAAAAACTCCCGAGGGGGTATGACGGCGGCAGCCTGGGCTGCACGCAAGCTAGGCCAGACCCGGCTCGCGAGGGGCTCACGAGGGGAGGCAGCTGAGGCGAGATTGTAACCGAAACGCGAGAGATTTCTCGAACGAGACTAAGCACCCCTTCCCCCACACACGCAAATCTCAAATTCGAGTTCAACTTAAATCCAGCGGGGGAAAGCAGCAACCAAGGGAAAAGCAATGAAAGCAAACAAAAGGCCGCGTCCGGCACCTAGTCTAGTCTTGGACGTCTTCTCACCAGCGCGGAGCTAAGTGCTGCCACTGGGCGTGGGAGGGAGGCCCAGGGCCTAAGGCCGGCACCCCTGAGACTCCGGGGCGTGTACAGCCCCACTCATTATTACGTGAGAGTGTCACAGGGCGGCGAGCTTCACAGGCACTGGGCCTTCTTCACAGCTACCGGCCTTGCTTCATATCGCCAGACGAGGGCCCCGCCTTGCGCCAGACTCTAGTGCCATCAACGACGACCGGAAACCAGGACGCTGATGGGGTAGAGCGGTCGCCAGCGGTTCCCCCGACGACCAGGGTCCTCCGCCAGGGGCAGGCCCTGAGGCACCTCCCCAGCGGAGGGCCTACCTCCTGGGAACACCTTGCTCCGAACGCCGCGGTGGTGATGTCGGATCTCGGCCCCTCTCCTGCAACCCCCGACGCCCTCCTCCTGAGGGGTAAGAGACTGCTGGAGCGGGGCAGCTGCTCGCTGTGGCGACCTGCACCTCCTGCGACCCATGATTAGTGTATGCCTGCTCCTGAGGGATTAGTGGTACACGATAATCGTCGCTCCCGGCGTGGCCGGCGGGGCCGTCCTGGGGTTCCTGGAAGAGCTCAACTTCTGGCGCCTCGTCCCCCCAGCTTGGGTTGAGGAGCGAGCCTTGTTCGCCCTCGCGCGGGTGCGCTTGATCCATCATGTGGGGCATGTAATCTTCCGTGGCCGTTACACCGAAGGCTGCGCCGTAGGGCTCCGCGTGCCATGCAGCTCTGCTTGACGTGCCAGCCTGGTGATGGTAGCGCGGCGGCCCACGGGGGCCGTGGGCCGCGACGAGTCCTTCTTCGCTGGCGGGGAGCAAAGTCGGTGCTGCCGCCGGCCCTGTGCTGACGGCTTCGCTGGTGTTGGAGTAGCTTTGGAGCCCGCGGGTGCACGCGGGGCCCCCACGCGGGCCGCCCTGGGCCTGAGGCGAGAGCGGAGTGCAGAAGGGGTGAGCCCCCGAGGCGGCGAAGCCCAGGAGCTCTGCCACCCGTTTTAGCAGCACGTCACGGCCGCCTTCCATCAGTCTGCATTGCAGCAGCTCTCGGGCCACCGTGAGCGCGGCCCTTGAGTTCGCGTGCTCCCGGCGGGTGTACGGCGCCGTGGCCGCGGCGTGGTTGGAGGCCCTTGCTGCAGACCGCGTCTGCCGCGGTGTTAGAGCCGTCGAGGCCTGTCCGCATCGCCCACGGCCCGCAGCGCCCTGCGGACCGCGAGCTGCCTGGGGCATGGGGTCGCCCGGGGCGAGCGGCTCTGCGCGGGCGGGCCAAGCCGCCCAAGGATCAGGGTTGCCCGCCTGGTCGCCAGACATGGTGATGATGATGCGACGGGGCGCGAAGCGGAAGAAGGTGGATCCCAGCGCACCCCTACCTGGCGCGCCAAATGTCAGATTTCGGGTTCCGGCAGACCCTTGAGGTTCAAACACTGGGGTGCACACGGAGATTCAACCCTCTACCGGCTCGCTCCTCGCCGAATCGCTAGGACCTAAACTACAAAACTGAACAGCACAAGAGACACAAGATTTATACTGGTTCAGGCCACCATTGTGGTGTAATACCCTACTCCAGTGTGTGGTGTGCTGGATTGCCTCTTGGGCTTGATGATGAACAATACAGGGCAGAACAGCCTCGTGAGGGTCTGTTCTTGGCTGGTGCGACGAACTGCTGGGAGGAGTTCAATCGCTCTACCTACTGGTTTCTTGGTGAGGATCCCGATTGCTAGGTCAGGTCCAGACTGCCCTACCCTGGGGGTGGCTAGTCCTATTTATAGGCAAAGGCCCTGGGCCTCTTCCCAAATATTGAGCGGGAAGGGCGCCAACAATTGGCCATTTTGAAGGGGAACATCGGGTACACTTATCCTGACTAAAGTTGGTCCTCGTCTGTCAAAGGCTCTGGTGACGCCTGCTTGGGCTCCACAATGACTTCCTTCCTGCCGTTGGGCTGGTCTTGGTCTTGTTGCACGGAAATGGATGCCTTTGCTTGATGCTCTCACCTGCGCTTGCTCCCTTTGCATCAAAGAGGAAAGGAGGACACTGCGCGGGCTGGCGCCCGACTGGCGCCCTTGGTCGTCATGGCTTGCGTCATGGGCACCTCACGAGGTACCCCGCCTTGAACTCTCCGCCTCCTCATGAGCCAGCCTGACAAGGCCGTGCCTGAGGAAGCTCCTTGTCGTCCGCCCCGCGAGGCTTGGCCCCTCGCGAGGGTCTTGAGCTTGCGTTGATGAAGATGAGTTGTGCTGGGCCTCCTTTGAGCCACGCCGCAGGCCGCAGGCAGGCATGTCCGGGGACCCCTGTTCCCAGAACGCCGACACCTAGCTGCCCCTGCTATCACTGGGAAAGCACACCGCAAGATTGAACCCAAAGCTAAGCACTTCTCCTATTGCTAGAAAGATCAATCTAGTAGGACAAACCAAACTGATAATTCAAAGAGACTTGCAAAGATAACCAATCACACATAAAAGAATTCAGAGAAGATTCAATTATTTCTCATAGATAAACTTGATCATAAACCCACAATTCACCGGATCTCGACAAACACACCGCAAAAAGAGTTACATCGAATAGATCTCCAAGAAGATCGATGAGAACTTTGTATTGAGATTCAAAGAGAGAGAAGAAGCCATCTAGCTAATAACTATGGACCCGAAGGTTTGTGGTAAACTACTCATAACTCATCGGAGAGGCCTTGGAGATGATGTAGAGGCCCTCCATGGTCGATTCCCCCTCCGGTGGAGCGCCGGCGAAGGCTCCAAGATGGGATCTCGCGGATACATAAGGTTGCGGCGGTGGACTTAGGTTTTCTTGGTGCTCCTCGATGTTTTCAGGGTACGGGAGTATATATAGGCGAAGGTGGTAGGTCAGTTGAGCCACGAGGGGCCCACGAGGGTGGGGGCGCGCCCACCCCCTTAGGGCGCGCCAGGCACCCTTGTGGCTGCCTTGTTTGTTGCTTGATGACCACTCCAAGTCTCCTAGTTTGCATTTGTTCCAAAAAGATCGCTCCCAAAGGTTTCATCCCGTTTGGACTCCGTTTGATATTCCTTTTCTTCGAAACACTGAAATAGGCAAAAAAACAACAATTCAGGCTGGGCCTCCGGTTAGTAGGTTAGTCCAAAAAATGATATAAAAGTGTAAAGTAAAGCCCATAAAAATCTAAAATGGGTAATATAATAGCATGGAACAATAAAAAATTATAGATACGTTGGAGACGTTGGAGACGTATCAAGCATCCACAAGCTTAATTACTGCTCGTCCTCGAGTAGGTAAATGATAAAAACATAATTTTTGATGTGGAATGCTACCGAGCATAATTCTCAATGTAATTTTCATTATTGTGGCATGAATGTTCAGATCCAAATAATTCAAAACAAAAGTTCGTATTAACATAAAAACAATAATACTTCAAGCATACTAACAAAGCAATCATGTCTTGTCAAAATAACATGGCTAAAGAAAGCTATCCGTACAAAATCATATAGTCTGGCTATGCTCTATCTTCATCACACAAAGTATTTAATGATGCTCAACCCCGATCACAAGCCAAGAAATTCTTTCATACTTTAGTATTCTCAAACTTTTTCAACTTTCACGCAATACATGAGCGTGAGCCATGGACATAGCACTATACGTGGAATAGAATGGTGGTTGTGGAGAAGACAAAAAGGGAGAAGATAGTCTCACATCAACTAGGCGTATCAACGGGCTATGGAGATGCCCATTAATAGATATCAGTGTGAGTGAGTAGGGATTGCCATGCAACGGATGCACTAGAGCTATAAATGTATGAAAGCTCAACAAAAGAAACTAAGTGGGTGTGCATCCAACTTGCTTTCTCACTAAGACCTAGGGGCGTTTTGAGGAAGCCCATCACTGGAATACACAAGCCAAGTTCTATAATGAAAGATTCCCACTAGTATATGAAAGTGACAACATAGGAGACTCTCTATCATGAAGATCATGGTGCTACTTTGAAGCACAAGTGTGGGGAAAAAAGATAGTAGCATTGTCCCTTCTCTCTTTTTCTCTCTTTTTCTCTCTTTTTTTTCTTTTTTCTTTCTTTTTCTTCTTTTTTTTCTTTCTTCTTTTTTTCTTTGGCCTTTTTTTATTTGGCCTTTATTTTTTTTATTAAGTCTGAAGTCTCATCCCGACTTGTGGGGGAATCATAGTCTCCATCATTCTTTCCTCACTTGGGACAATGCTCTAATAATGAAGATCATCACACTTTTATTTACTTACAACTCAAGATTACAACTCGATACTTAGAACAAAATATGACTCTATATGAATGCCTCCGGCGGTGTACCAGGATTTGCAATGAATTAAGAGTGACATGTATGAAAGAACTTTGAAGGTGGCTTTGCCACAAATACGATGTCAACTACATGATCATGCAAAAGCAATATGACAATGATGATGTGTGTCATAATAAATGGAACGGTGGAAAGTTGCTTGGCAATATATCTCGGAATGGCTATGGAAATGACATAATAGGTAGGTATGGTGGCTGTTTTGAGGAAGGTATATGGTGGGTATATGGTACCGGCGAAAGTTGCGCGACACAAGAGAGGCTAGAAATGGTGGAAGGGTGAGAGTGCGTATAATCCATGGACTCAACATTAGTCATAAAGAACTCATATACTTATTGCAAAAATTTACAAGTCATTGAAACAAAGCACTACGCGCATGCTCCTAGGGGGATAGATTGGTAGGAAAAGACCATCGCTCGTCCCCGACCGCCACTCATAAGGAAGATAATCAATAAATAAATTATGCTCCAACTTCATCACAAAGCGGTTCACCATACGTGCATGCTACGGGAATCACAAACTTCAACACAAGTATTCTTCAAATTCATAATTACTCCACTAGCATGACTCTAATATCACCATCCTCATATCTTGAAACAATTATCAAGCATCAAATTGATCATAGCATCCAATTCACTTTCTATGATAGTTTTCATTATACCCAACTTGGATGCCCATCATTCTAGGACCAATTTTATAACCATAGAAAATACCATGCTGTTCTAAAAGACTCTCAAAATGATATAAGTGAAGCATGAGAGATCAACAATTTCTACAAAATAAAGACACCGCCGTGCTCTAAAAGATATAAGTGAAGCACTAGAGCAAAAATTATCTAGCTCAAAAGATATAAGTGAAGCACATAGAGTATTCTAATAAATTCCAAATCAAGTGTGTCTCTCCCAAAAGGTGTGTACAGCAAGGATGATTGTGGTAAACTAAAAAACAAAGACTAATATCATACAACACGCTCCAAGCAAAACACATATCATGTGGCGAATAAAGATATAGCTCCAAGTAAAGTTACCGATAAACGAAGAAGAAAGAGGGGATGCCTTCCGGGGGCATCCCCAAGCTTAGGCTTTTCGCTATTCTTAAATATCTTGGGGTGCCATGGGCATCCCCAAGCTTAGGCTCTTGACACTCCTTATTCCATAGCCCATCAAATCTTTACCCAAAACTTGAAAACTTCACAACACAAAACTCAACAGGAAATCTCATAAGCTCCGTTAGTGCAAGAAAGAAAAACCACCACATAAGGTACTATAATGAACTCATTATTTATTTATATTGGTGTTAAAGCTACTGTATTCCAACTTCTCTATGGTTCATACCCCCTGATACTAGCCATAGATGCATCAAAATAAGCAAGAAACTATAAGTGCATCTAGTGCCCCTTAGTGATTTTGGTGTATTGAAGACTTATAGGTTAAGGGACTAATGCGTTTGTGAGTGTACACAGGTCTATAAGTCTATGAGGAGTTTGATATTTACAGAGAAAGTCGACCCCCTAAAAATGAAGTTCTTCAACTGAAGACTTTGATATTCTGAAGACTTTCTGAAGACTTTGAAAGTGAAGAAATTGGTGTGACCTTGAAGACTTGGTATTCATTTGTGGAACATGAAGGGTGAAGACTTTTGTTTTCGTAGTTTCATTTTCTCTTTCTTGAGTCATAGGAAACACCGTACTATTAAAGGGGGTCGAGGAAATACTAAGGAAAAATTTCCATGTGATGCTCAACTCAAAATCCTACACCTACCAATCCCTTCGAGTGAAGCCTTTGGAAATCTCATACAGTTCAGTCACTTTCTTCAGTAACAGAGACGAAGTTCTTCTGGTCGCTGATGAATTTGTTCTGACTGAGGAGTTAGGAATTCGTTAGTGCGAATTACCTACACAGTGAGGAACATGATAGTCCTGAGGAATTTGAGAGTCAAATTTCCGACCGTTGCTATGCTGCGCGCCAGCTGTCCCAAAATATCTTATCCACCTAACGGTCATATCATTGAAGGGCATTTATGTCTTATCATGTCGGGCTGCTCCCTAGGCTATAAATAGCCGCCCCCTACAACCACTAGCTGGTTGGCTGCTCCGAGAGAACTTGACACTTGTCATTTGAGAGCAACCCATCCTCCGAGGACTTTGAGCAAAAATCATCAAGTGAGGAAAACCCAAAACCAAACCCCTACAAACCCAATGTGATTGAGCATCACTAAAGAAATTGATCCTGTGTGGATTCGACGCTTGTTACCTTTGAAGACTGTGCTTCTTCCATACGGTTAGGCGTCAAGGTCTAGAGCATCCAAGAGGAATTGTGGATCACCGAGTGACCAAGTCTGTGAAGGTTTGGAAGTCGCGTGAAGACTTACCACAAGTGATTGGACAAGATCTATGTGATCTTAGTTCAAGGAGAATACGGTGAGGACTGGGTCTCCTGAGCTGTGTGCTCAGCGACTGGGTGTCCGGGACTGTGTGTCCTCGAGTTTAAATACTCAGCCGCTCCAACCAGACGTACAACTGAGACAGCAGTTGGAACTGGTCTACCAAATCATTGTCTTCACCAACCTAACTGGTTCTATTTCCTTAACCCTTTCATTTCCTCATTACTGTGTTGAGTGTTTGTTCATATCTGTGTTTGAAGACTTTGACTGAAGACTTTCTCAATTTCCTCAGTTCAATTTCTTCAGTCTGTTTGTCTTCATCTTGTGTTATCCTGTGATTACGCTTTCTGTACTCTGTGCTAGTCTTCATTTCATCATGATGACCATGCTTGTATTATGTTATGCTTACTTTTGAGTACTTATTCCGCTGCTAATAGTTCTTCGCTAAGGAATTTCCTCACCGGCAAATTCCTCAGTGAAGAATTCATAAAAATCGCCTATTCACCCCCCTCTAGTCGACATAACGCACTTTCAATTGGTATCAGAGCTAGGTACTCCCTTGTTCTGTGTGATTTTGGTTTAACCGCCTGGAGTTTAGTTATGTCGACCGCAGGTATGATCAAGGTCTCGGCTGGGTGTCCTACCTTTGATGGGACGGACTACCCCTACTGGAAAAACAAGATGAGAATGCATCTCGAGGCAATTGACAACAATCTCTGGTATGTTGTGGAAAATGGTGTTCCCTCTGTCTCACCCTCACTGAACGCTACCGATGTGAAGAGATTCAAGCAACTCGATTCTCAAGCGAAGAATATCATATGTGGCCATCTGAGTAAAGGACAGTATGGAAGAGTGAGTGCTTTGGAAACTGCTAAGCTTATCAGGGATAGGCTGTCCAAAGTAAATGAAGGAGTCTCAACTCAGCGTGACTCTCGAGTTGATGTTCTTCGGAATCTCTTCAACCGCTTCAAAAGACTCGACAATGAAAATGTTCAACAAACCTTTGATTGCCTCACTGACATCTCAAATGAGCTTCAAGCCCTCGGTGCCACTGACATCACTGACCATGAGGTTGTGAAGAAACTGTTGAGATCGCTTGATTCCTCATTTGATACTCTGGGTCTGATGATACAAGAACGGGCTGACTACAAGTCTCTTGATCCTGCCGATATCCTCGAAAGGCTAAATACTCACGAGTTCCAGCTTGCTGAAAAGAGAGATCTCTATGGTTCGAGCTATGGTAAACCACGTGCCCTGAAGGCCAAGGTTGTGTCTGAGTCTGAATGTGAGGATTCTGGTAGTAGCCTTGGTGATCCTGAAGAATTGAGCCATGAGCTAGCACTGCTCGTGAAGAAATTCCAGAAGTTCTCAAGACGTGGTCGCTTTGGAAAATCCTCAAGAAGCAGTGATTCCTCATCAAGTGACTATAAGAGAAGGCTGTGCCATAAATGCAAGAAACCTGGTCATTATATTCAAGATTGTCCTCAGTGGGAAAAGGAATTGAAGAAGAAGAAATACAAGGATTACAGTTCTGATGATGCGAAGAAGAAGAAGAAATTGTCAAAATCTTCGTCATCAAAATCCTCGGAGTCTTCATCTCACAAGAAGAGCAGCTCCAAGAAGGCTCGGGCATTCATTGGCAAGGAAATGGATTCTGAAGCTGAATCTGAGGAACATGAGGAAGAGGAGGCGTCTGAAGAATCCGAATCTGGTGTGGCGAGTCTGGCCTTCGCTACTGCTTTCGTTAGCAAGTCCATCTTCAACACTGAAGAAACTGACCCCACCAACAAGCCTGATGAAGATAATGATGACTACGCTCCCACCTATTGCTTCATGGCAAAAGGTGCAAAGGTACTCAAATACACCTCCTCTGAATCTAGTGAAAATGAATCTGATGAAAATCTCAAGCCCAGCTACTCTAAACTTGCTAAGATTGCTGTAAAACAACAAAGGGCTTTTGAAAAGGTTCAAAACATGCTAGACAAGAGTGATGATATGTTAGGTGAAGAAATGGATCGCACTAAAGCCCTGACTGAAAATCTTTAGAGACTTCAGTCTAGGTTTGATAACCTTCAAAGTCATCATAACACTCTCTTATCTGATCATGAGAAACTTTCTTATGAATTTCTTCAAAGAAAGCAAGATCTTGAGAAGCTAAGAGTGAGTTATGAAGATCTTCAGAAGGAGTGCGATTCATTACTAGCTCAACAAATCAGCGCTTCTCAGGAAGAATTTGTTCCTCCATGCTTAAAGTGCATTGAACGTGAATCTGCTAATTCTTCACCTGAATGTTCAAATGCTTCAACTGTTACAAATTCTTCACCTGCCTTTGCTATCACTAATTCCTCATCTGAGGACATTGCTAGTATCACTGATGATGCAGGGCTGAAGGAATTGTACATGACAGGCATGTACGAAAGCCTCAAAGGGCATCAGACTCTTTGTGATGTGCTTAAAAAGCAGATCCTCAATAGAAACCCTAGGAAAGAGGGTATCACCTTTGAGAGGAAACTCAATGCTGATGGAACATATTGGAAGCCTGAGCAGTACCCCAAAACCTCATGGGTTGCTGCAAAGGGACCTCCAGTTGATCCATCTAACTTATCTGGCTTTACATGTGAATATCCTCATCCTTCTGATGAGTCATTTGACTCCAACTATAAACTGTTTAAAAATCAGAATGGTGAAGTATTTGCTAGATATATATTGGCACTAACTGCAGGAATGGTTCTCCCATGAAGAAAATCTGGGTTCCCAAGAAGTGCCTTGAAAGTCTTCAGGTGAATGTCCTCATGACACCACCGGTGAAGAACAGGAACCCCAGATCAAATTCTTCATATGGATCAAATTCCTCAAATGGATCAAAGTCCTCATATGATTATCATCGTGCTAACAACTCTGTTTCGCAGGGTAGAGCTAAGGGCTATGAATATGTGCATTATTCTTCAAACCATTATGTTCATAAGTCCTCGAAGAATTTCTCTGCTTATTCATATGCTTATCCTAACCCCTCTTATGTGAAACAAAATGGTTTGGCTTCTATGCCACCATTCTCGTATGGCGCTCGCAGAGTGATGAACTCTTTGCCACCCCTTCAGATGTGGGTGGTGAAGAAAAAGAACTAATCTATTCTGCAGGGTTAGGTCTCCAGACATGCCTTAACGTCTGAAGAATTTGCTGGGGACCTGACAAAATTGCCTGAAAGGACGCAGGCGAATCATGATGAAATAAACTTTCACACGTCCTCCTACTGCTATATCTGTTTATTGCTTGATGAAATTCATCCGATGAACTTGATATCATATTCTTCATTGATGAAGCATATGATATTGTAAGTTACACTAATTCATCTGCAGGATGTTCAACCCAAAACCACTGAATGGGTCCTCGATAGTGGATGTACAAATCACATGACTGGTGACAAGAATCTTTTGATGGATGCTCCCTTATCACCGTCACATCTGAAGCATATCATCTTTGCTGACAAAGGCAAAAGTCAGGTATTGGGTCTTGGTAAGGTTGCGATCTGTAAGGATAAACACATGGACAATGTCATGCTTGTTGAGTCCTTAGGATACAACCTCATGTCAGTCTCAATGCTTTGTGATCTTGATATGATTGTTGTCTTTGGCAAGTATCACTATGTTGTGATTATGGAAGCTGACAATTCCAAAGTCTTCGAAGGCTTTAGGAGAGGAGATTTGTATATTGTTGATTTCTCTACAGGACCACAACCAGCCATGTGTCTACTTGCAAAAGCTTCAGAAGGCTGGCTATGGCATCGACGACTTGGTCACGCAGGCATGAGAAATTTGCACACGCTTGCGAAGAAGAAGCATGTCATTGGCATTGAGAATGTCAAATTCCTCAAGGATCACTTATGCGGAGCCTGTGAAGCTAGAAAAATGACCAAGGCCAAGCATCCAGCGAAGACTATCATGACCACTACTCGTCCACTCGAATTGCTTCACATGGACCTCTTCGGACCTAATCATTACTCAGCAGTCACTAATGATGCATCTCTATATGGTTTTGTCATTGTTGACGATTTCTCTCGATATACATGGGTACACATTGTTACTTACAAACATGAAGTGCAGGAAGTCTTCAAACATTTCTCCTCGAGGGCTTCAACCAACTTTGGTGTGAAGATCAAGCACATCAGAAGTGACAATGGAACTGAGTTCAAGAATTCCGGTCTTGATGACTATCTTGATGAACTTGGTATTACTCATGAGTTATCTGCTCCCTATACTCCTCAGCAAAATGGCGTCGTGGAGCGCAAGAACAGAACTCTTGTTGAGATGGCTCGCACTATGCTTGATGAATACAAAACGCCTCATCATTTTTGGATTGATGCAATTGATACTGCGTGCCACATCATCAACAGAGTATATCTTCACAAATTCTTCAAGAAGACGGCCTATGAACTCCTCACTAACAAGAAACCCAATGTGAGTTATTTCAAAGTCTCTGGTGCTAAATGTTGGATTAGAGATCCTCACCACAATTCTAAATTTGCACCGAAAGCACATGAAGGTTTTATGCTTGGTTACGGAAAGGACTCGCACACCAACAGAGTCTTCAACATTGTTCTTCACAAGATTGTTGACCCTGTAGATGTGCGGTTCGATGAAACTAATGGCTCGCAAAGAGAGCACCTACCTTCTGTGTTAGATGAACCAGCACCTGAGGATTCTATCAAGTTCAAGGCAACTGAGGATGTCATTCCTACTGAAGAATTTGCTGAAGAATTCATTCCAGTTCATAAAGAACATCGAGCTGATACACCTGAAGAAAATGCTGAGGAAAATGGTGCTGAAGAAAATGCTGATCAAACTCCTCATCAACAACCAGCTCATCCTCGCGTTGCAAAAGAAGTGCAAGTGGAGAAGATCATCGATGACATTAGAGCACCAGGTCCTCTCACATGCTCAAAAGCTTCACATCTATCTAACTTTTGTGGGCACTATGCTTTTGTCTCTATCACAGAGCCCACTAAGGTAGATGAAGCATTTCTGGAGCCGGAGTGGATTCAGGCTATGCAAGAAGAATTACATCAGTTCGAGCTCAACAATGTCTGGGAACTGGTCAAACGTCCAGATCCTCGCAAGCATAATATCATTGGCACAAAGTGGATCTACCGCAACAAGCAAGATGAAAATGGACTTATGGTGAGGAATAAGGCACGACTGGTAGCTCAAGGCTACACACAGGTTGAAGGAATTGATTTCGATGAAACTTTTGCACCTGTTGCTAGACTTGAGGCTATTCGCATATTACTTGCTTATGCTAACCATCATGATATCATCTTATATCAAATGGATGTGAAAAGTGCATTCCTCAATGGTAAGCTTGAGGAAGAAGTATATGTTGCTCAACCCCCAGGTTTTGAAGATCCAAAGAATCCTGACAAAGTCTTCAGACTTAATAAGGCCCTCTATGGCCTCAAGCAAGCCCCTCGGGCGTGGTATGATACATTGAAGGAATTCTTCGTGAAGAATGGCTTCACACCCGGTTCACTCGACCCTACTCTCTTTACTAAATCTTATGATGGTGAACTGTTTGTGTGCCAAATATATGTTGATGATATTATCTTTGGCTGTACTGACCAACGTTATAGTGATGAATTTGCCTATATGATGAGTGAAGAATATCAAATGTCTATGATGGGAGAGTTGAAATTCTTCTTAGGTCTTCAAATTCGTCAACAGCGCAATGGCATATTCATATCTCAGGAGAAATACCTCAAAGATGTACTGAGGAAATTCGGCATGCAAGATTGCAAAGGCGTCAAAATTCCAATGCCCACAAATGGCCATCTATGCACTGATGAAAATGGTATTGACTTCGATCACAAGGTATACCGCTCCATGATTGGTTCTTTATTGTACTTATGTGCATCTAGGCCAGATATAATGCTTAGTGTTTGCATGTGTGCCCGATTTCAATCTGCATCGAAGGAATCACACTATAAGGCTGTGAAGCATATTCTTCGATATCTAGCTCACACACCAACACTAGGATTATGGTACCCCAAGGGCTCTATTTTTGATCTCATTGGATATTCTGACTCTGACTATGCTGGTGATCGTGTGGACCGCAAGTCAACTTCTGGCACTTGTCATTTCCTCAGACGATCTTTGGTCTGTTGGTCCTCGAAGAAACAGAACTGCGTATCACTGTCCACTGCGGAAGCTGAATACATTGCTGCTGGCTCTTGATGTGCTCAACTGCTTTGGATGAAGCAAACACTCAAGGACTATGGCGTCAACGTGAAGAATGTGCCTCTCCTCTGCGACAATGAGAGTGCCATCAAGATTGCTCACAACCCAGTTCAGCACTCGAAGACAAAGCACATTCAGATTCGTCATCATTTTCTTCGTGATCATGTGTTGAAGGGTGACATCTCCATCGAGCACGTGAAGACTGAAGAACAACTAGCTGATATCTTCACTAAACCCTTGGATGAGAAGAGATTTAGCAAGTTGCGGTGTGAGCTAAATATCTTAGAATCTTCGAATGTTCTTTGAAAAGGACACACATCCTAACACTTATGCAAAATTGATGACTTAGATGTGCAACACATGAAGAAACGTTTTTTCTTCAATCAATGAAGAATAATACTCTAAGTGTGAAGAAATTAATGAAGAATTTGATTCAAAGAACCCTACGACAATTGTACGCGGTGTCTGAAATCATCATTCTTACACGGTGGGTCACGCCACCACAAAAAGTTGAAAATCTTCAATTTGAGTTTTTCCTCAGTTTTGAAATTCTTCAGTTTTTCAAATTCTTCAACTTTTCAAAATCTTCACTGTTTCCTTCGTTTTTCTTCATTGGCTATAGATATATATGAGTTTATGTCCTGTACAGCATTCACTTATAGCTATTTCTTCAAGTTGTTTTTTCGCTAAGTGAATGTGATCGGACCCTTCCCCCCTCTATGCTATACTCAACCCAATCTATTCACAAATTCTTCATATGCGTTCTATTTGAAACTCGTTCAAAATCTTCACTGTGTCCTTGTCAGCTGAAGAAATTGCGGACGAAACTTTAAAACAAATCTTACCCAACTTTCGGTTTTGCCGCTCAAACCGTTCCGCATCCCACGATGCATTATTTTACTCACCCACGATCGTACACGATCTCCACTACACAGTACGTGGGTGACACATGTCATGAGAAGGAGAATGGTCGGGGGCACGTTCGTCCTAAATCTTCAGGCGAACAGTTTTTCACTGCCTCTATAAATACCCCTCTCTCCATCCTCACTTCTTTTACTCCACTCGACCTCTCTCTCCTGCTCGAGCTCCTCAAACCCTAGCGCCGTCGCTACTCCATCGTCGCCGGTGAGGAAGAGCTTCGCTGCCTCGACCTCGTCGCCGTCGTACTCACGCCGACCGCGGAAATCTTCTCTCCGCCGCCGCCGTAGCTGTCTTCCTCTGCCAAGTTAGGGCGTGGGAGATCTAACCTGACGAGCTTCACATCTATTCTTCTCAGTTCGTCGTGTTCTTCACTTCGGGTAATTAAAATTTACTTTTATTACTCACTTTGATTCTCAAACTTTCCTGAAAATCTTCAAAGGTGTTTGTTCTTCAAATCTTCACACATATGAACACCTCACATCATATGATCTTGAACTGTTTCTCTAAGCAATCATTTTCTTCAAGATTCCCTAATTGTGTGGATCTTCGATCTGTACAACTCTAGAACCTAAGACAAGAACGCTTAGTGAAATTCCTCAAGGTTCATCTGGTCAAATTCCTCAAAACTTGTTCTTTTTGAAAAACCTTCTCAGAACGCATATGACCTCTCCGAATTCCTCGCACCTGTACTCTGTTCACAGGTACTCATGTCTGCTGCTGAATCACTAGGTTCTCATCAACTTAACTCATTTGCAGCGTTCCTTGAAGAAAAACTGCATACTTCTTCAGAGAACTCGATTGTTCAAATTCCTCAACTGAAGAATATGGCAGACACTAAGAAGCCGCAGAAAGGAGGAAAGAAACCTGAGTTTATGACTGCGTTTGAAATCCCTGAGGAAATTTATGCTGACTATTGCACACCTGATGAAGCAAAATTTGGCAAAGAAAACAAAAATTAGTGCAAGGTGCGCATTCAGAGGATTGAACGGAGATGGGCAAGGGAATGGAGGGAATACAGATATGTGACTCCAAAGTATATGAGGAAATTCGCCCTCAATCCTCCATGCCCAAGAGATCCATTGGCACCTGGCCAAGTAGCTGACCCCACAAGCATCAAACGTGGTGAGGACTTTCCTGAAGAATGGGCTAAGCGCCAAGCTAAATTGGCTAGACAAGCCAAGGAGGCAGTGAATAAATTCAATGAGGATTCTGCCACTGCTACTACTGCTGAGGCCTTTGTCAAACCGAGGAAATCCATGCCAAAGAAGCCTGCTCGTAAGCCAAGTGCTTCACCAACAGTGCCCTCACGGCAAATTCCTCACACTACTACAGCTTCACCAATGTCCTCAACAGCTCCTTCAAAGTCCTCAGCTCATGTGCATCTGGCTACATGTCAAAGGACTGCTGGTTTCTCGATTTCCTCTGGTGGTTCAGCAAGTTCCTCAGCTGCACCAATTTCCTCATCAGGCCCCACACTGTTGAAGACCAAAGCAACTGCTGGACGAGGTCCTCAACCAAGTCCAAAGAAGAAACAGGTCGCATTCCATGTGCCTTCTGATGATGAAGCTTCTGATGATGAACTTGCAGAAATCATCAGAGACAGACAGGTGAAGGCCGCTAGAGCCAAAGGCACATCTGTGCCACTGCTGTTGGATCCGAGGAAAATCCTCGATTATATTGATCTCTGGCACAAGGATCCAAACACCCCAATGCCTGATTTTCATCTGACCCCTGGACAAAGTCATATGTTGACCCATTTCATCACTGAAGAGAAATGGAAGTTTGAAAAGGCAAGAGAGATCAGGAAAGCTCAGTACAGAAAGGAGAAGCTCCTGAAGAAAAATGTTGTTAGAATGACACCTGAGGAACTTCTCCAGGCTCAGTCTGAAATTCAAGCCCTCAACAAAGACTTTGATTCCTACTATGCTGATTGGCAAGGAGCTAAAGTAAGATTCGTCAATCTGACGAAGAAATTCATAAATGTTGCAGCCCCATCACAACAAGAAAATCTTCAGGCTGCAGACTCTGCTCAGCCTGCTGAAGAACATGCCAGCACCGCTGATGACTTTCAGGCTGCTGATGAAAATGCCAGTTCCAGGGCTGATGATCCCATTCCAGCCGCTGAAGAAATTGCCAGGGCATCCACTAGTGGTGCACTTGAAGAAACTGAACAAGTCAGGGCAACTGCATCAGTTGCGCCTGAGGAAATTCATCCAGATTCCTCAGCTCCTCCTGCGCCAACACCAACTCCAATTCTTCCATCTGCTTCTGATGTGAAGAAGACCAAGGCTGCAGAGCGAGCTGCAGTGAAGAAAAGGAAGGCATCAGTTGCGTCAAACTCTTCGGCTGCGAAGAAAATGAAGCCAATGACCAGCTCACTCGAAAATCCAATTGATGCTGTTCTGAATTCCTCCATGCCATCAAAGGACCTTGTTCCTTTTGGAGAAGACTATGAGATCCCAAGCGGATCTGATGAAGAAAATCATTCTGCTGCTTCGTCAGAGCAGATTGATGAAGAAATTGAAGTGGAAGCAATCCCTTCATCCCCAATCATTTCCTCGCCCATGCCTCAGTTCACAGCTGAAGAGGCTGGTGTTGAGGAACTTGAAGAAGATGTGGATATTGGAAGCACAACGCCAGTGATGAACGATGACTTTTGGGAAAGTCAGCATCCAAATTCTCCACTCTTCACCCCAATCCAACAGATACCTCAGTCCCCTGCTCCAACTGTTCAAATGGGCTCGGAAGAAACTCATCCCACTTCATCTGTCCATGAAGAAATTCCAGCCACTAGTGCTGATGAACCTGCTGCTGCTGATCCTCAGACTGCACCTGTTGAGGAACAAGAAATTCCTCAGCCTGAAGAACCTGAGCTCGCGATTCCTGAGGTGGTGATGCAACTCACTGACACCCTTCTTCCAAAGCCAAAGAATCCATTCTCAAGCAAACAGAAGTTCAATGCTGAAGATTTCTTTGCCGAGCACATATTCTTCACTGATTATAATCCATATGATTCTACTCGCATAAGGAAGAGGCGTTTCTGGACTGCCAGCCAAGCCAATTTCTATTCCTCAGTGCTCTTCAACAAAGACAAAGTCTTCGATCATGCACATATTCCTCATGTGGACATGGAGTCTCTGCCCGGCTTTGAGCCAGTCCTCAGTATTCTTCACGACGCAGGACTTCTGAATTTCTGCATTGATATCTGTGACTGGAATGAAGAACTCATTCTTCAATTCTATGCAACTACGCACATCACCGGAGACACTGAAGACGTGAACTCATGGGTATTAGATTGGATGTTTGAAAATACTCACTACAAGGCACTAGCAACTGAATTGCTTCGCGCTCTACCACTCAGTCCTCCACTTGATGGTGCTCGTTGTATCTACAATGAACCAGAACTTTCAAATCACTATATGCAAGTGTTGATGAAGCCTTTGAAGCCAAGGCAGGCCCCAAGAACCAAATTCCTCGTCAAGGAATTATTCTATGTGCCTCGGACTGTCTATCGAATTCTGACGAAGACAATGAGTCCCATCAAAGGCCATGACTCAAATGATGAAGAAGTCGTTGGCATCATGAAGAATATGCTTTTCAACATCATTCATGGCATTCCCGTCAACTTCCATGATTTCTTCATGAGGACTCTGGCCAATATTGCTATGTCACCATTCGAGTTGAAGCCCTATGCTCCTTGGATTATGAGATTCATAAGGGCAAGATGTTCACTGAATTACAAAGCTGACACTCTGAACCACGGTAGCTACTTGCCTCCCATTGAAGTCCTCAAACGGACAGTTTCATCAGGTGATGATAAAGGCAAGGCCGCTGCTGTGATCGATGAAGGCATTCGTCCATTGGATGGTCAATTTTGCAAGGCTGCATCTTACTCTACCAATGACGATTCTGCCACACATGACTCTGCCGCAAATACCTCAGCCAAGCAAAATCCTCAAGCCACATCACCCAGGGTGATGACTGACCGTGAGTTACTCCTTAGTCTTCATCAGAAGGTTGATCGCAATCACAAATGGGTAAAGCGTTAGTTTGGTGCACTTCTTCACAATATGACCTCAACACACAATGCAGTGAAGAAGAACCAATACTACCTTCATGAAACCTTCAACCGCACCTGGGCTGTCCTCACTCATGTCTATAGCGCTGATGAACTGAAGACTATGGGTCTCAAGGAAGAATTTGACTGGTCTGCACCTCCTCCGAAGAAATTCAAGAGGGTCAAAATTCCTCCCATGGTGGCCAGCTCTTATTCTTCATCGCGTGACACTGATGAGTATGAAGATTTGGACGATACTGCGGCAGGCCCTGCTACAACAAACAACCCCGACAACGCTGGCGCTCCTCCATCGACTTGAAATTCTTCAGGGGCGTTAGTCCTCAGTTTCAATCATTTTGGTCATTTAATGACAAAGGGGGAGAAATATGAGTTAGTCTTCAAGCGGGTCTATATTAAGGGCATTTTTTTAAGTTACAACTCTCGTTCTTCTGAAACTTTTATTTGGATCGAGTTGTAATCTTAAACCCGATGGTGCACTGATACTTTTGTTGCATTATGCTTTGCTTGCTTATTCCTCGTTAATGACATTGCATGCATACTGAATCTCATCAGGCACCATATTTCTTCATGCATCTCAAATTACAAGATATTATAAGCATATTATATATCAAATGCGTGTATGAATTACAAGATATAGGGGGAGATCTCCATGATTCAACTCTTCAAATGTGCAATGCCTCAAAAGCAAATTCCTCACTATGCACATCTTCAGGGGGAGTTCTTCTATATCTTGTAATCAAATTCCTCAATATCAGTGTATGCACTTCATATGTTTATCCCCGTTGAAAACTTAACCTATGTTGTCATCAATCACCAAAAAGGGGGAGATTGTAAGTGCATCTAGTGCCCCTTAGTGATTTTGGTGTATTGAAGACTTATAGGTTAAGGGACTAATGCGTTTGTGAGTGTACACAGGTCTATAAGTCTATGAGGAGTTTGATATTTACAAAGAAAGTCGACCCCTAAAAATGAAGTTCTTCAACTGAAGACTTTGATATTCTGAAGACTTTCTGAAGACTTTGAAAGTGAAGAAATTGGTGTGACCTTGAAGACTTGGTATTCATTTGTGGAACATGAAGCGTGAAGACTTTTGTTTTCGTAGTTTCATTTTCTCTTTCTTGAGTCATAGGAAACACCGTACTGTTAAAGGGGGTCGAGGAAATACCAAGGAAAAATTTCCATGTGATGCTCAACTCAAAATCCTACACCTACCAATCCCTTCGAGTGAAGCCTTTGGAAATCTCATACAGTTCAGTCACTTTCTTCAGTAACAGAGACAAAGTTCTTCTGGTCGCTGATGAATTTTTTCTGACTGAGGAGTTAGGAATTCGTCAGTGCGAATTACCTACACAGTGAGGAACATGATAGCCCTGAGGAATTTGAGAGTCAAATTACCGACCGTTGCTGTGCTGCGCGCGAGCTGTCCCAAAATATCTTATCCACCTAACGGTCATATCATTGAAGGGCATTTATGTATTATCATGTCGGGTTGCTCCCTAGGCTATAAATAGCCGCCCCCTACAACCACTAGCTGGTTGGCTGCTCCGAGAGAACTTTACACTTGTCATTTGAGAGCAACCCATCCTCGGAGGACTTTGAGCAAAAATCATCAAGTGAGGAAAACCCAAAACCAAACCCCTACAAACCCAAAGTGATTGAGCATCACTTAAGAAATTGATCCTGCGTGGATCCGACGCTTGTTACCTTTGAAGATTGTGCTTCTTCCAGACGGTTAGGCGTTAAGGTCTAGAGCATCCAAGAGGAATTGTGGATCACCGAGTGACCAAGTCTGTGAAGGTTTGGAAGTCACCTGAAGACTTACCACGAGTGATTGGACAAGATCTGTGTGATCTTAGTTCAAGGAGAATACGGTGGGGACTGGGTGTCCTGAGCCGCGTGCTCAGCGATTGGGTGTTCGGGACTGTGTGTCCTCGAGTTTAAATACTCAGCCGCTCCAACCAGACGTACAACTGAGACAGCAGTTGGAACTGGTCTACCAAATCATTGTCTTCACCAACCTAACTGGTTCTATTTCCTTAACCCTTTCATTTCCTCATTACTGTGTTGAGTGTTTGTTCATATCTGTGTTTGAAGACTTTGACTGAAGACTTTCTCAATTTCCTCAGTTCAATTTCTTCAGTCTGTTTGTCTTCATCTTGTGTTATCCTATGATTACGCTTTCTGTACTCTGTGCTAGTCTTCATTTCATCATGATGACCATGCTTGTATTCTGTTATGCTTACTTCTGAGTACTTATTCCGCTGCTAATAGTTCTTCGCTAAGGAATTTCCTCAACGGCAAATTCCTCAGTGAAGAATTCATAAAAATCGCCTATTCACCCCCCTCTAGTCGATATAACGCACTTTCAGCAACACACGAAAAACAGAATCTATCAAAAACAGAATAGTCTGTAGCAATCTGTAACTTTCTAATACTTATGGAACTCTAAAACTCCTACCAAAATAGGAAGTCCTGGGAAATTTTCCTATTGATCTACTGCAAGAAGAATGAACCCAAAATCACGTTTCTGTTATTTATTAAAATTATTCTCGTGTGGGCAAAAGTTTCTGTTTTTCAGCGGAATCAAATTAACTATCACCATAGGTTATCCTATAGGTTCTACTTGGCACAAACACTAATTAAAACATAAAATCACATCTAAACAGAAGCTAGATGAAATATTTATTACTAAACAGAAGCAAAAGGCAAGAAACAAAAATAAAATTGGGTTGCCTCCCAACAAGCGCTATCGTTTAGTGCCCCTAGCTAGGCATAAAAGCGAGAATAGATCTAAGTATTGCCATCTTTGGCATTCAACTCTTCAAAAGAGCCCTTGTAACTTTTAGGAGTTTCTTTTTTTAGCAATGATTAAACTCCTAGGCAAGAAATCAAGAAATTCATTTGAAGCAAAAGTTTCCTTTATGATAGAGAGACAATTGGGGTGAACACTTATTGATTTGAGATTTCTTTACTAGAAGATTCACCCTTATTTTTAGGAACATAAATAAATTGGCAGTTTTGGTAGGAGGAGGTGGAGTATTTTTCACGGACGAAAAGTCCAACCCTAAGTTGGTAATAATATCCTCAAGTTTACCGATTCTTGTGAAATCTAAATCTATTCTTTCGTTAACTATAGGTTCTTTCTCTTTAAGAAAATTCAAAGTAACTCCAACCCTAGATCCATATTGGGTAATTTGGTTGTGGATCTGTTTATCCAAATTTTCAATCAACTCAACAATGGCAACTTTATTTTCAATAATTTCAAGCCTTTGCATCACATGTTCTAGAGTTAAAATAGTCCCATTAACCAAGAGAGGAGGTGGACCAAATAAATCCAACATAGCATTATAAGCATCAAAGGTATGGCTATCCAAAAAATTCCCTCCGGTAATGGTATCAAGAATGCATCTATTCCAAGGAGTAATGCCTACATAAAAATTGCGAAGAAGAACAGAAGTAGCAAGCTTCCTAGTAGATCTATTTTGAGCATTGCAAATTCTATGCCAAGCATATTTTAGATTTTCTCCCTCCCTTTGCTTAAAATTAAGAACTTCATGTTCGGGAGTAATAACGAGGATAGGAGGACTAGCCATAATGACGAGCACACAAGAGACAAGCGAAAGAGAGAAGATTGGGAAAGAGAGGGCGAATAAAACGACAAGGGTGAAGTGGGGGAGAGGAAAACGAGAGGCAAATGGCAAATAATGTAATGCGAGGGAGATGAGTTTGTGATGGGTACTTGGTATGTTTTAACTTGAGCGAAGACCTCCCCGGCAACGGCGCCAGAAATCCTTCTTGCTACCTCTTGAGCACTGCGTTGGTTTTCCCTTGAAGAGGAAAGGGTGATGCAGCAAAGTAGTGTAAGTATTTCCCTCAGTTTTTGAGAAGCAAGGTATCAATCCAGTAGGAGGCTCCTCAAAAGTCCCTCGTACCTACACAAACAAACAAGAACCTCGCAACCAACGCGATAAAGGGGTTTTCAATCCCTTCACGAAAATTTACAAAAGTGAGATTTGATAGAGATACTAAGATAAGATAAATATTTTTGATATTTTTATGATATAGATTGGAAAGTAAAGATGCAAATAAAAGATAGATGAAAGCTTGTATGATAAAAGATAGACCCGGGGGCCATAGGTTTCACTAGTGGCTTCTCTCAAGATAGCATAAGTATTATGGTGGGTAAACAAATTACTGTCGAGCAATTGATAGAAAAGTGCATAGTTATGATATTATCTAGGCATGATCATGTATATAGGCATCACGTCCGTGACAAGTAGATCGAAACGATTCTGCATCTACTACTATTACTCCACACATCGACCGACTCCTGCCTGCATCTAGAGTATTAAGTTCATAAGATCAGAGTAACGCATTAAGAAAGATGACATACTGTAGAGGGATAAACTCACGCAATATGATATAAACCCCATCTCTTTATCCTCGATGGCAACAATACAATACGTGCCTTGCTGCCCCTGCTGTCACTGGGAAAGGACACCGCAAGATTGAACCCAAAGCTAAGCACTTCTCCTATTGCAAGAAAGATCAATCTAGTAGGCCAAACCAAACTGATAATTCGAAGAGACTTGCAAAGATAACCAATCACACATAAAAGAATTCAGAGAAGATTCAATTATTTCTCATAGATAAACTTGATCATAAACCCACAATTCATCGGATCTCGACAAACACACCGCAAAAAGTGTTACAGTGAATAGATCTCCAAGAAGATTGAGGAGAACTTTGTATTGAGATTCAAAGAGAGAGAAGAAGGCATCTAACTAATAACTATGGACCTGAAGTCTGTGATAAACTACTCACGACTCATCGGAGAGGCCTTGGAGATGATGTAGAGGCCCTCCGTGGTCAATTCCCCCTCCGGCGGAGCATCGGCGAAGGCTCCAAGATGGTATCTCGTGGATACAAAAGGTTGCGGCGGTGGAATTAGGTTTTTGTTGTGCTCCTCGATGTTTTCAGGGTACGGGAGTATATATAGGCGAAGTAGGTAGGTCGGTTGAGCCATGAGGGGCCCACGAGGGTGGAGGCGCGCCCACCCCCTTAGGGCGCTCCGAGCACCCTCGCGTCCGCCTCGTTTGTTTCTTGTCATCCACTCCAAGTCTCCTGGTTTGCATTTGTTCCAAAAAGATCACTCCCGAAGTTTTCATCCCGTTTGGACTCCGTTTGATATTCCTTTTCTTTGAAACACTGAAATAGGTACACAAAAAACAGCAATTCGAGCTGGGCCTCCGGTTAGTAGCTTAGTCCCAAAAATGATATAAAAGTGTAAAGTAAAGCCCATAAACATCCGAAACGGGTAATATAATAGCATGGAACAATAAAAAATTATAGATACATTGGAGACGTACCACACTTCTATGGCGATAATTGTGACAAAACCCAGTATCATCATAGATGTGGTGGGCTCCTACCTCTATGACAAAAAATCATGACAGAAAAATGGGCTTTTTGTCGTGGACGGTCCAGAGACGCAGCTGCGTGACATTCTTTGGGCCGTCCATGACGGAAAATCCATGGTAGAAATGAGGGTGAGGAAAATATCGGGGAGTTCTCCGTTATGGTGGGTGGTCGGGGCCGAGCGATGCACGGAGGGATTGCGCGCTTCTCTCGTACACGTACGCGCGTGGGTGCATGGCATTGGGCTCTAACTGAACCCGAGCGAGGTGTTCGCCTACTGAACCCGAGCGATTGCCCTGGCTACACGTTACTGTGCCTGAGCGATCGATTGATCCCTAGCTGTTAACTAAACCCAATTGTCACGCCCAAGATGCGACCCTATCCTAAAGGAACTCAAAGGTCCCACCAAGGATAGAAGCGCATCTTGAAGACGCTTTTGCAAGGTGGATATCATTACATCAACATTACATAATACATAGGGATACATACATAAGGCATATAATCCCACACGAATACAACATCATCTTACATAAGAGCACCATCCGACTACGGATGAAAAACAAACAGAAACTCAAACAACATCCACCCTGCTAGCCCAGGCTGCCGACCTGGAACCTATCCCCTGATCGAAGAAGAAGCAGAAGAAGAACTCCAAAACAAGCAAACATCACTCGTGCGTCATGATCATCGCATAACCTATACCTGCAACTGTTGTTGTAGTAATCTGTGAGCCACGAGGACTCAGCAATCCCATTACCATGGGTATCAAGACTAGCGAAGCTTAATGGGTAAGGAAAGGGTAAAGTGGTGAGGTTGCAGCAGCGGCTAAGCATGATATGGTGGCTAACATACGCAAATGAGAGCGAGAAGAGGAGCAAAGGAACGGTCGTCAACTAGTAATGATCAAGAGGTGATCCTGAGCTCCTACTTACGTCAATCATAACACAGAAACCGTGTTCACTTCCCGGACTCTGCCGAGAAAAGACCATCACGGCTACACATGCGGTTGATGCGTTTTAATTCGAATCTGGTGTCAAGTTATCTACAACCGGACATTAACAAATTCCCATCCGCCACATAACCGCGGGCACGGCTCTCGAAAGTTTATAACCCTGCAGGGGTGTCCCAACTTAGCCCATGATAAGCTCTCGCGATCAACGAAGGATATACCTTCTCCCAGGAAGACCCGGTCAATCTCGGAATCCCGGTTTACAAGACATTTCGACAATGGTAAAACAAGACCAGCAAGACCGCCCGATGCGCCGACAATCCCGATAGGAGCTGCACATATCTTGTTCTCAGGGCAACACCGGATAAGCGAAGCGTACAGGTACCGACGTAACCCAAGTTGCCAAGGGATGGTCCCGCACGGTGCTCTAGTTTGGACCAACACTTAGACAAGCATTGGCCCGGGAGGGCTAAAATAAAGATGACCCTTGGGTTAATTACTCCCAAGGGAAAAGTAGGTGGTGGTGAGGCAAATGGTATAACCAAGGTTGGGCCTTGCAGGAGGAGTTTTATTCAAAGCAAACTGTCAAGGGGGTCCCATAAATCACCCGACCGCGTAAGGAACGCAAAATCCGGGAACATAACACCGGTATGACGGAAACTAGGGCGGCATGAGTGGAACAAAACACTAGGCATAAGGCTGAGCCTTCCACCCTTTACCAAAAATATAGATGCATTAATTAAATAAGAGATATTGTGATATCCCAACATAACCCTGTCCACTATGGAGCAATCTTCATCTTCACCTGCAGCTAGAAACGCTATAAGAGGGGCTGAGCAAAAGCGGTAACATAGCCAAGCAACGGTTTGCTAGGAAGGGTGTCAAAAGGATAGAGGTTCATGGTAAATTGGGAGGCTTGAGGAATAAGTGATAGGAAGCGCAGCATAGCGAAAGAACGAAGCAACTAGCATAGCAATGATAGTAGTGAGATCCAAGGTAGCGGTCATCTTGCCTGAAATCCTGCAAGGAAGAAGAACGAGTCCATGAAGAAGATGAAGCCACGAAGACAAACCAAGCGTAGACGAACGAATCCTCATGATCGCAACGAAATGAGAACTATCGAGAAGAAGCACACAACATAGTAAACACACCACACATAGACAAGACATGATGCACAACCAAGCATGATGCATGACAAAGCTACATGAAGCTACTCATGGCAAGAGATGATGCAAACAAGAGCAACACATCAAAGCAAGTTTAAATGAGGTCGGGAACAACATATAACAATTCCGGTAAGTCCTCATATGCAAATTTCAAAATTGGTCCAGATCTGAATAAACCTTATGTTCAAGTTGTTAAACAACAAGTTGAAATGCACCAAGATGATCTACACGAGATTCTAGTCAAGTTACATATAAAGTTCATTTAATTCGGAACTACGGCCTAGAAGATGAGCAAAACAAGTTAAGCATGGCATTGATGCAAAATGCATACAAACATCAAGCAAACACCTCAAAACAAGGATGCAACATGGTAATATGAAACTACATGCAAAATCAAGCAAGTTTCATATAGAGCACACTCAAAACGGAGCAACGGTTCAACACATACACTCTATACAAGTTCAAAGGACAAGTTGTTCAAAACAGCAACTAGGCAACTTGCAAGCCTCAAAACAATATGCTACAGCATCCCAACGTAAGAACAAAAGGCATGGGCATGATGTACAGGTAAAGCATGACAAAACATGAACACTGAGCTATCTCCAGAAAACATTATAACATGCTCAAAAGGTCATGGCAAGATTGCAAATAATAACAGTTTCAGGCGTAGCAGAAATAACATCAGGTTGCAATGTTTAGAGCTATCAAACAACATGTTACTTGAACTTAACAAGGCAAAAAAAGTCATGGCATGAATCTACTAATTGCATAGAACAAAAGTCCCTTACTGAAAATGAGCCAAAAGGGCACATCAAATATGATGGCATCCATGTAAACATGGCAAAAGATATGACAGATTCATACATGGCAGGAACAACAATAAGTAGGCATGTTGGTGAGCTTGAACCACTCACCACAGAGCAATACATGGCATGGCAAGGCAACCAATAGTAATAAGACATGTTTATGGAGCTAAGCATGGCAATAGCAAGTTCATAGGGTGCATGGATCACTATCAAAATACATGGCAAAACTGAATGTCATGTTAACAGGCTGACAGCAACATTATTTAGCAACTTTTAGAGCAAGATTACAACAAGCTACAGTAGGCTATAAATGCAACCAGGGGCATGAATGGATATAGCATGACATGTATAACAAAACATACTTAGTGAACATCTCCAGATTATGAATAGAATGACTTGTAGCAGCAGGTTTACATAGCATCACAAAATAACAGATTCAGCCTAGCTAAACAGCAACAGCAAGTACCCCACTTAACAAGCTTGATGCACTCACTACACAACTCACAAAAATACATGGATGGCACCCCTGTAGATATGGCATGTCATAGTTCAAAACTCATGTAGGACTCATGCTCATAGGATGCACACATCAAATGCAACAAAAATAACAAATCATCAAGTTATAACAGTTTCAGCAGATTAACATCATATAGCATTCTTGCAACGATGATTCAGGCATCAAGATGGACTCAAATGAACATGATGCAATGGAATGAAATGAAGTACTCATCGAGGCGAACAATTTCATATGCTACTCGCCCAAAACGGAGCAGTATGCATGGAGTTATGATGCGATGAACAGGTCAAGATTATGCAACAAAATTATAGGACTTAGACGAAAAAAAAGGAGTCAACCTTGTCTGCACGGATATCGAGGTTGACCCAAGAGCTCGCCGGAGTAGATGGGGAAGACGCCGTGGAGGGCCGGAGATGGCGGATCCGGGCCGGATCTCGCCGGATTCAGCCGGATCTGGGCGCGGGGAGGCAGAGGAGGTCGGGGCGGCGCTGGTGGCCAGAGGGCGCGGGGAGGCGCGGCTCTGGCCGGCAAAGGGCGGCGACGTGGAGGCGACGGCCGGGGTGGTCGGGGCGGCGACGGGCACCGGGCGGCGCCGGCCGAGACGGTGGGGCGGAGGAGCTCCGCACGGGAGGCACGCCGGCGAGGCGCGGGGCATCGGGAGCGGGTGCTGGAGAGGAAGAC
>NC_041391.1:509166324-509173460 GCF_002162155.2 Triticum dicoccoides
GGCGCGGCCGGGAGCCGGCGCCGGCAAGCGGTGGCGCGGGGCTGAGGCGCTCGGGGGCTGCCGGGATCGCGCGGGCCCGCGGCGGGCCTGGGCGGGCCGTGGCGATGCACGGGACCGGGAGGGACAGGTGGCAGACGTCGGTTGGCTGGACGGCGGCTGCGGCTTTGTCTGGAGGCAGCGGACATGTCCGGGCACGGAGAGGGCTAGGGTTTGGGGGAGAATTCATCCGCGAATTTCGGGGGGATGGGCATATATATATAGATTCTGGGAGCTAGGAGAGTCCAAATGAGGTGCGGTTTTCGGCCACGCGATCGTGATCGAACGACCGAGAACATGGAGGGGGTTTGGATGGGTTTTGGGCCACTTTGGAAGGGGTGTTGGGCTGCAAGACAAAAGAGGCTTTTACGGTTACCCGGTTAACCGTTGGAGTATCAAACGACCTCCAAATGGCACGAAACTTGACAGGCGGTCTACCGGTGCTATACCAAGGCCGCTTGGCAAGCCTCGGGCCATTCCGAGAAAGTTTAACACCCGCATACGAAAAGAGGCAAAAGGGGGCGCTAGAGGACATAGGAGTGCCGGATTGCAAAACGGACAACGGGGAAAATGCTCGGATGCAAGAAACAAACATGTATGCCAATGCGATGCACATGATGACATGATATGGAATGCAGATGATGACATGGCAAAATGCAACACGCAAGCACATGACATGGCAAGAACGGAAAATAACTGGAAGACACCTGGCGCATCGAATCCGGGGCGTTACAACACTCCTCCACTAACAAGATATCTCCTCCCGAGATCTTAGGACTGAGACGGAAGGGAAAAGGGATGCATTGAAACAAGAACTCAAGAGAAGAAGCAAAGAATCGAGAGCAGTCAAGAATAAGAGAGGAACGACGAGAATGACGAGAATCAAAATCTCACGGAATCAAATAGACTATGAAACCACTCCGGTTAGAACGAGATAAGAAACAACTAAGACTGAAAAGGATTTAGGCAGCACTCCGGCTGAAAATGGAAGGATTAGAACATGAACTTGAGAGGATGGAATGACACTTGATGAAGACATGACACAAAACCTCCGGAAAGAATTGAAATAGTGGAAAGAAAAGAACGGAGAAGAAAATGACAACTTGTGCCAAGAATGAAATTGAAAGCATCTTTAGAAGGAAGGTTTAAACGGAGTTGTTGAGAAAATCAACAACGAAAAGAATAAGCTTGTTGTGGTCTTATAGGTAACATCTCAAGATCATAAGGTGATAATCGGCCACAAACGGAAATGAATGGATAGCTGAGAAGAACGAAGAAATGCAAAACTCCACTTCAAAGAATACGGAGAATTAATTACACTTCGAGACGTGAGAAGAAAAGATACTTGAACTCCTCCAACAAAATCTTGATGAACTCTTGAAGAATGAATTAAATCATGAAGAACCACCATGAAGAACTCCAGTGACAAAAAGATGATGAGATAGAATGAAGGAAGAAAGAATAAGATGAGCCTTGCGGTGATTTAGATGGAGGATCCGATGAAATGGCCGAGGAAAATTTGAACTCCAGAAAAGAAAAGATGAAAACACTTGGACCTAGAATTTATTCATCAAGAACAACTCCGAAGGAAGGGTTAATCAGTTTGATGAAATAAGAATAAGATTTATTGTATTCTTATTCTTCATCAAATTAAAATGATGACAAGCAATGGATTTTGCATACTACTTATTCTTATTGCAAATGATTAAGGGGAATATGCCGCAAAACTTGAGAAAGTCTTCATGAACCACCGGTAGGATTGAAAAGAATGAATGGATTAATATGATAAACAAGGAAAATAATCTTGAACGAACCACCGTAAGAATTTGGAAATCACTGATGAAAGATAATGAATCACTGGGAAGAATTAGAAGAACAAATATGCTTGAGGGGATTTAGATGCAAGAGAGCAAAGAGATCATGAGCTGATTAAAGAACACTTGAGCGAAGCACCCAAAGAATATTGAGACAAACGAAGGGGCACGGATATGGAATAATTGGAGAACAAATTTGAAAAACTTAGAATGGAGAGATATTCCAAAAAGATGGCCTCCGGATAATCGAGAAAGAAAGCAACTCCTGAATGCTCCGGATGGATGAAAAGAATATCTGACAAATGGAATAATTTGCGAGGATAACAAGACATAGAATCACGCGTCCTCGAGAGAACGGGTAAGATTTAGAGAAACTCTTCTCCGATCTTCAAAGCTGAGAATGACGACGAGAAACACCACCGAAATTACCGAGATACTCCGGGAGAATGAAAATCGAAGAGGTTGAGCCAACAATGAAAAGAATTTGAAATCGATCTTGGAAAATATCTGACTGATGAAATTCATACTTACGTCAAACTTTGAAAAGGATTTGAGAATAACTCTGGGAAATTAGAAGAGTCAGGTAAGATCTTGGGAAAAGACCTGTGGGTTAGGGCCCACTAGAATAGAACACCATTTGAAAAGGGATGTTGAACAGATAGAAGAAGCACCGAAACAATTGAAATATTTGAATGAGGTGACAACCTCGAATTAATTGGAACCCAGACGAATCTCCTGAGATGTCTTGAGCACTCTGGAAGGATAAACTGGCGAGAGGCGAACAAGCAGGGAAAACACTTGAGCCGAGGAAAAGAATATAATCACTACCAAAATTTGGAATTGAATCCACCAGAGAGGAAAAGAGATGAAGAATGACGAACAAGACGAGAATTCACCGGTTGAAATAATAGAGGGAAGACTGAAGAGGCTCCGTAAAAATGAAATTGATGGTCGAGACAGACTCAGACTCTAGGAAGAAGAGGGTGGGAGGGAGGGAAAACAAAAGCAACTTGGAAGGGGTAACCGACGAATATCTTGACACCCCGGTTGAAATCATTGAGGAAAGAAAGCAAAGACTTCACACGAGTAGGATGGATACTCGATAACGGGACTCCGGCTCCGAGAAGAAAAGGGGTGGGTGGGTGGGAAAAGTAAACAACTGAGGATTGAACTCAAAGATGAAGAGGCTCGAGTCAACTTGACGAGAAATGCATCGGATAAAAAGAGCTGAGAACCAACGAACGAAAAACTAACCACGTGATCCTAAAGAAAAATTTGAAAGGGAAGAGAAGTAGTCCAAAACACCAACGTCAAGATTCCTTACCAGAGCAACAAAGAGGCTGAGGAGTAAAAAGAACTCCTACTCTCCGATATAACTAGACTCAGAAAATAGTTTTCTTCTAGACTCAACAACGGCCAAACTACATGATCAATCAAGGGGGCTCCTATGGTCGGTCGAGGCTCTGATACCAACTTGTCACGCCCAAGATGCGACCCTATCCTAAAGGAACTCGAAGGTCCCACCAAGGATAGAAGTGCATCTTGAAGATGCTTTTGCAAGGTGGATATCATTACATCAACATTACATAATACATAGGGATACATACATAAGGCATACAATGCCACACGAATACAACATTATCTTACATAAGAGCACCATCGGATGAAACACAAACAGAAACTCAAACGACATCCACCCTGCTAGCTCAGGCTGCCGACCTGGAACCTATCCCCTGATCGAAGAAGAAGCAGAAGAAGAACTCCAAAACAAGCAAACATCGCTCTCGCGTCATGATCATCGCATAACCTGTACCTGCAACTGTTCTTGTAGTAATCTGTGAGCCACGAGGACTCAGCAATCCCATTACCATGGGTATCAAGACTAGCAAAGCTTAATGGATAAGGAAAGGGTAAAGTGGTGAGGTTGCAGCAGCGGCTAAACATGATATGGTGGCTAACATACGCAAATGAGAGTGAGAAGAGGAGCAAAGGAACAGTCATCAACTAGTAATGATCAAGAGGTGATCCTGAGCTCCTACTTACGTCAATCATAACACACAAACCGAGTTCACTTCCCGGACTCCGCCGAGAAGAGACCATCACGGATACACACACGGTTGATGCGTTTTAATTCGAATCTGGTGTCATGTTATCTACAACCGGACATTAACAAATTCCCATCTGCCACATAACCGCGAGCACGGCTCTCGAAAGTTTATAACCCTGCAGGGGTGTCCCAACTTAGCCCATGATAATCTCTCGCGATCAACGAAGGATATACCTTCTCCCAGGAAGACCCGATCAGTCTCGGAATCCCGGTTTACAAGACATTTTGACAAAGGTAAAACAAGACCAGCAAGACCGCTTGATGCACCGACAATCCCGATAGGAGCTGCACATATCTCGTTGTTAGGGCAACACCGGATAAGCGAAGCGTACAGGTACCGACGTAACCCAAGTTGCCAAGGGATGGTCCCGCACGGTGCTCTAGTTTGGACCAACACTTAGACAAGCATTGGCCCGGGGGGGCTAAAATAAAGATGACCCTTGGGTTAATTACTCCAAGGGAAAAGTAGGTGGTGGTGAGGCAAATGGTAAAACCAAGGTTGGGCCTTGCTGGAGGAGTTTTATTCAAAGCGAACTGTCAAGGGGGGCCCATAAGTCACCCGACCGCGTTAGGAACGCAAAATCCGGGAACATAACACCAGTATGACGAAAACTAGGGCGGCAAGAGTGGAACAAAACACTAGGCATAAGGCCAAGCCTTCCACCCTTTACCAAATATATAGATGCATTAATTAAATAAGAGATATTGTGATATCCCAACATAACCCTGTCCACCATGGAGCAATCTTCATTTTCACCTGCAGCTAGTAACACTATAAGAGGGGCTGAGCAAAAGCGGTAACATAGCCAAGCAACGGTTTGCTAGGAAGGGTGTCAAAAGGTTAGAGGTTCATGGTAAATTGGGAGGCTTGAGGAATAAGTGATAGGAAGCGCAGCATAGCAAAAGAACGAAGCAACTAGCATAGCAATGATAGTAGTGAGATCCAAGGTAGCGGTCATCTTGCCTGAAATCCCGCAAGGAATAAGAACGAGTCCATGAAGAAGATGAAGCCACGAAGATGAACCAAGCGTAGACGAACGAATCCTCACGATCGCAACGAAACGGGAACTATCAAGAAGAAGCACACAACATAGTAAACAGACCACACATAGACAAGAAATGATGCACAACCAAGCATGATGCATGACAAAGCTACATGAAGCTACTCACGGCAAGAGATGATGCAAACAAGAGCAACACATCAAATCAAGTTTAAATGAGGTCGGGAACAACATATAACAATTCTGGTAAGTCCTCATATGCAAATTTCGAAATTAGTCCAGATCTGAATAAACCTTGTGTTCAAGTTGTTAAACAGCAAGTTGAAATGCACCAAGATGATCTACACGAGATTCTAGTCAAGTTACATATAAAGTTCATTTAATTCGGAAATACGGCCTAGAAGATGAGCAAAACAAGTTAAGCATGGCATTGATGCAAAATGCATACAAACATCAAGCAAACACCTCAAAACAAGGATGCAACATGGTAATATGAAACTACATGCAAAATCAAGCAAGTTTCATATAGAGCACACTCAAAACGGAGCAACGGTTCAACACATACACTCTATACAAGTTCAAAGGACAAGCTGTTCAAAACAGCAACTAGGCAACTTGCAAGCCTCAAAACAATATGCAACAACATCCCAACGTAAGAACAAAAGGCATGGGCATGATGTACAGGTAAAGCATGACAAAACATGAACACTGAGCTATCTCCAGAAAACACTATAACATGCTCAAAAGGTCATGGCAAGATTGCAAATAATAACAGTTTCAGGCTTAGCAGAAATAACATCAGGTTGCAATGTTTAGAGCTATCAAACAACATGTTACAGGAACTTAACATGGAAAACAAAGGCATGGCATGAATCTACTAGTTGCATAGAACAAAAGTCCCTGACTGACCATGAGCCAAAAGGGCACAGAAAATATGATGGCATCCATGTAAACATGGCAAAAGATATGACAGATTCATACATGGCAGGAACAACAATAAGTAGGCATGTTGGTGAGCTTGAACCACTCACCACAGAGCAATACATGGCATGGCAAGAAAACCAACAGTAAGAAGACATGTTTATGGAGCTAAGCATGGCAATAGCAAGTTCATAGGGTGCATGGATCACTAGAAAAATACATGGCAAAACTGAACTTCATGTTAACAGGCTGACAGGAACATTATTTAACAACTTTGAGAGCAAGATTACAACAAGCTACAATACGCTATAAATGAAACCAGGGGCATGAATGGATATAGCATGACATGTATAACAAAACATACTTAGTGAACATCTCCAGATTATGAATAGAATGACTTGTAGCAGCAGGTTTACATAGCATCACAAAATAACAGATTCAGCCTAGCAAAACAGCAACAACAAGTACCCCACTTAACAAGCTTGATGCTCTCACTACACAACTCACAAAAATACATGGATGGCACCCCTGTAATGATGGCATGTCATAGTTCAAAACTCATGTAGGACTCATGCTAATAGGATGCACACATCAAATGCAACAAAAATAACAAATCATCAAGTTATAACAGTTTCAGCAGATTAACATCATATAGCATTCTTGCAATGATGATTCAGGCATCAAGATGGACTCAAATGAACATGATGCAATGGAATGAAATGAAGTACTCGTCGAGACTAACAATTGATATGCTACACGCCCAAAACGGAGCAGTATGCATGGAGTTATGATGCGATGAACAGGTCAACATTATGCAACAAAATTACAGGACAGACGGAAAAAACGGGGTCAACCTTGTCTGCATGGATATCGAGGTTGACCGGAGAGCTCGCCGGAGTAGACGGGGAAGACGTCGGGGAGGGCCGGAGATGGCGGATACGGGCCGGATCTCGCCGGATCCGGCTGGATCTGGGCGCGGGGAGGCGGAGGAGGTCGGGGTGGTGCTGGTGGCCGGAGGACGCGGGGATGCGCGGCTCCGACCGGCGAAGGGCGGCGATGCGGAGCCGACGGCCGGGGTGGTCGGGGCGGCGACGGGCACCGGGCGGCGACGGGCACCGGGCGGCGCCGGTCGGGACGGCGGGGCGGAGGAGCTCCACGCGGGAGGCACACCGGCGAGGCGCGGGGTATCGGGCACGGGTGACAGAGAGGAAGACGGGCGACGGCCGGCGAGGAGGTGGCCGGAGAGGAGCTTCTCCA
>NC_041391.1:509173809-509199007 GCF_002162155.2 Triticum dicoccoides
GGGCTCGCGCGGGCCCGCGGCGGGCCTGGCAGGCCGCGGTGGCGCGCGGGACGGGGAGGGAGAGGTGGCGGACGCCGGTTGGCTGGACGGCGGCGGAGGCTTTGTCCGGAGGCGGCGGACATGTCCGGGCGCGGAGAGGGAGCGGGGCTAGGGTTTGGGGGAGAATTCATCCGCGAATTTCGGGGGGAGGGGCATATATATAGATTCTAGGAGCTAGGAGAGTCCAAATGAGGTGCGGTTTTCGGCCACGCGATCGTGATCGAACAACCGAGAGCATGGAGGGGGTTTGGATGGGTTTTGGACCACTTTGGAAGGGGTGTTGGGCTGCAAGACAAAAGAGGCTTTTACGATTTCCCGGTTAACCGTTGGAGTATCAAGCGACCTCCAAATGGCACGAAACTTGACTGGCGGTCTACCGGTGCTATACCAAGGCCGCTTGGCAAGCCTCGGGCCATTCCGAGAAAGTTTAACACCTGCATACGAAAAGAGGCAAAAGGGGGCGCCAGAGGACATAGGAGTGCCGGATTGCAAAACAAACAACGGGGAAAATGCTCGGATGCAAGAAACGAACATGTATGCCAATGCGATGCACATGATGACATGATATGAAATGCAGATGATGACATGGCAAAATGCAACACACAAGCACATGAAATGGCAAGGACGGCAAATAACTGGAAGACACCTGGCGCATCGAATCCGGGGCGTTACACCAATCGACCGATTCCTTCGCTAGTGCTGCTAACTGAAGCCGATTGAACCTGCTGCCTCTTGATGAATAGTGAGCGTCGTTTGGGGTTGGATGAAAGGTTCTTAGTGGGGGTTGGATGAATAGGACCCCGTGGGGGTAGAGGCCGTTGCCACTGGATGAACAGGACCCCGATCGAGCCGGTTGGGGGTGGATGAATAGGACCCTATGGAGGGATGGTTGAACAGTAGCTGGTGGAGGGCTTGATGAACAGTAGCCAATGGAGGGGTGGTTGAATAGTAGCCGGTGGAGGTTGGATCAACAGGAGCCCGTGGATGAATAGGAGCTGGTGGAGGCAGGAGGGAGATGTCGTGGATGAACAGTCACATGTGGAGGCTGGAGGAGGTTGACGGTGGATGAACAGTAGCCCGTGGAGGCTGGAGCGAGGCAGTAGATGGTGGATGAACAGTTGCCCGTGGAGTCCTGTTTTGCGGTACGACATACCCCTCCCGCTGAACGGGACCCCCGTTTCGACTGTAGGAGGTCGAAGAGAAGTCTGTTTCCTTCGTTTTGCGGTACGCCACACCCCTCCTGATCAACAGCACCTTGTTTCGACGGTAGGAGCTTGAACACAAGTGAGTTTCCTCCGTTTTGCGGTACGCCAGACCCTTCCCGATGAACAGGACCCCATTTCGACTGTACACGGTCAAACACGAGGGTGTTTTCCTCCGTTTTGCGGTACGCTAGACCCTGTTCTGGCTGTTCTGTCCAAGCCACTTGGCTCCCATTGAACACCAATCATTCCAATCCAGTCTGTTGCCTCCCGATGGACAGGACGCGTTCCGACCCAGTCACTTCGCTCCCGGCGAACACGACATTGTTTCCTCCGTTCCGACCCAGCCGGTTAGCTGAAGATGAACAGGACAACGTCGCTGTCGTTCATTGCCTCTCCATGTCCACGAGCCCTGGCCGTCCGTATGCGTGAGTACGTGTTTCGATACCCCACTCATACGTACGTATGTGGCCGTACTTTTGGCATGTAGCTATATGTACATGTACACGGTTTAGACAAGACAACTTGAACTGCTACGTGGGGGGCTCCACTATGACATGTGATGCTACTTACTCGGCCATGGTTCATCATTGCAGAGCGACTGATCGACCAGTATGTATGTACACGTTCGTGACAAGACAGATAATGCTACGTATGCTTCGACCGGGTGGGTCCCAGCTATCAGGGAGGATAAGGACGCACTTCCTTGCGTATGAAGCTATAGCTGCTGGGCCCCAGCTGTCAGGGGGATCATTTTTTTGCCCGTAATAAGGACACATTTCCTTGTGTGCAAAGATGTAGCTGGTGGGTCCCAGATGTCAGGGGGAGAAAACATTTTTTTCAGGGTAAAAAGGACGCATTTGCATGCATGCGTCCATGGGCCTGGTGCGTCCCCACTATCAGCCTCTCACGGACAGTCATCTTCCGATGACTCTCGTTTGTTGACCACGTTGACCGCACCGTGCCGAGTGCACCAAGGACGGTGGACGACGGCGAGGCCCAGACTGGAATGACCCGGAGATGGGGAAAACGTGACAATGGAGTCGCAGATGAAGAGGAGTGGGAAACTTGACTAGTTCGGGTGCATGGCAGCACTGCCGCCCACGGGAGACAGGAGCAAGAACTGAGGTTGAAGAAGCAGCACGGCCAGCCACGGGAGGCGGTAGCAGGCGGTTGAAGAACAGAGGTTGACCATCACATCGGTGGAGAGAACATATAGCCCATTTGTGATTTGCTATAATGTATAGCCATTTTTTAATTATAATGGAATTTACTCAGCCCATTTATTGTTTGTTAAAATTAAAACCCATTTTCTAGTGAGGACTTTGTTAATAATTTCAGCCAACCGCTTAAAAAAATCAACAAAATTTCCAACATTTGATTTGATCCGAAATATTTTTTAACACGAAATTTAGAGTCAGATTAAATATAATTCCAAAATAAATTTGTATTAGGTAAAAATCCAACGAAATTTTACGCGCACAACAAGTAATGAAATTAAATTTTTAGCCTTTTTTGAGAAGAATAAAAAATGTACCTGTTCGGTGCGTTTTTATATTTCAAACAATTTTTTTAATTACAACCCATATTATTTCTTAAAGCCCATTTTCTTGGCAAGTATAATGCAACCCGGAGAATAACAAGTTGACCTGGGTTGGGTATTCCGCAAAAAAGAATAGATGGGCTAGCCATTTTCACATTTAAATATTAATATCCGGGCTAGATATTTGGTCGATATAAAATAATAGCTTGGGCCAGACGGGCCATAGCCCGCCCAATTGATACCCTGCTCCTCTGAAGAACAACAAAAACATCGCTCAAGAAAAACTCTGCTCACACCTCAAAAACACAAATACTTCTTAAGCTGTTGGGTCCCAGCTGTCGGTCGCTTCTTATGCAATTCTCTCATTTATTGACTATATAGGTCGACAATGGTGTGGGACTGATACGTCTCCAATGTATCTACTTTTCCAAACACTTTTGCCCTTGTTTTGGACTCTAACTTGCATGATTTGAACGAAACTAACCCGGACTGACGCTGTTTTCAGCAGAACTGCCATGGTGTTGTTTGTTGTGCAGAAAACAAAAGTTCTCGAAATGACCTGAAAATCCACGGAGATAACTTTTGGAAAATATAAAAAATATTGGCGAAAGAATCAAGGCCAGGGGGCCCACAACCTGTCCACGAGGGTGGGGGCGCGCCCCCTCCCCCTGGGCGCGCCCCCTGTCTCGTGGGCCCCCTGCTGCTCCACCGACCTCAACTCCAACTCTATATATTCCGTTTCGTGGAGAAAAAAACCAGAGAGAAAGTTTTATCGCGTTTTACGATACGGAGCCACCGCCAAGCCCAAATATCTCTCGGGAGGGCTGATCTGGAGTCCATTCGGGGCTCCGGAGAGGGGGATTTGTCGCTGTCGTCATCATCAACCATCCTCCATCACCAATTTCATGATGCTCACCATCGTGCGTGAGTAATTCCATCGTAGGCTTGCTGGATGGTGATGGGTTGGATGAGATTTACCATGTAATCAAGTTAGTTTTGTTAGGGTTTGATCCCTAGTATCCACTATGTTCTGAGATTGATGTTGCTATGACTTTGCTATGCTTAATGCTTGTCACTAGGGCCCGAGTGCCATGATTTCAGATCTGAACCTTTGATGTTTTCATGAATATATGTGAGTTCTTGATCCTATCTTGCAAGTCTATAGTCACCTATTATGTGTTATGATCTGACAACCCTGAAGTGACAATAATCGGGATACTTCTCGGTGATGACCGTAGTTTGAGGAGCTCATGTATTCACTATGTGTTAACGCTTTGGTTCGGTTCTCTATTAAAAGGAGGCCTTAATATCCCTTAGTTTCCACTAGGACCTTGCTGCCACGGGAGGGTAGGACAAAAGATGTCATGCAAGTTCTTTTCCATAAGCATGTATGACTATATTCGGAATACATGCCTACATTACATTGATGAATTGGAGCTAGTTCTGTGTCACCATATGTTATAACTATTACATGAGGAATCGCATCCGACATAATTATCCATCACTGATCCAATGCCTATGAGCTTTTCACATATTGAGTTTCGCTTATTTACTTTTTCGTTGCTACTGTTACAATCATTACAAAACTGCTATCGTTACTTTTTCCACAGTTACCTTTACTATCATACTACTTTGCTATGAAATAATTTGCTGCTGATACTAAGTTATCCAGGTGTGGTTGAATTGACAACTCAACTGCTAATACTTGAGAATATTCTTTGGCTCCCCTTGTGTCGAATCAATAAATTTGGGTTGAATACTCTACCACTACAAAAAGTCATACATCTGACACTTCTATGACAATAATTGTGACAAAACCCGGTATCATCATAGATGTGGTGGGCTCCTACTTCTATGACAAAAAATCATGACAGAAAATGGGCTTTTCGTCCTAGGTGGGCCGAAGACGCAGCTGCATGACATTCTTTGGGCTGTCCATGACGGAAAAAGCCGTGGTAGAAGCGCGGGCGATAAAAATTTCGAGGAGTTCCCAGTTACGGTGGGCGGTCAGGGGCCGAGTGATGCGCGTTTCTCTCGTACACGTACGCGCGTGTGTGCGAGGTATTGGCTCTAACTGAACCCGAGCGAGACGTTGGGCTCTAACTGAACCCGAGCGCTTGCACTGCAGGCTACGCGTTACTAAACCCGAGCAATCGATCGATGGTTGTTAACTGAACCCGATCGAGCGATTCCTTCGCTACTACTGCTAACTGAAGCCGATCGATGCTGGCTCTCTGGATGAACAGTGAGCGGTGGCGTTGCCTCTGGATGAACAGGACCTGTGCTGTGGAGGGCTGGATGAACAGGACGACCCTGTGGAGGGCTGGATGAACAGTAGACGGTGGAGGGGTGCCCATGGAGGGGTGGTTGAACAGTGGCCGGTGGAGGCTGGATGAACAGGAGCCCGTGGAGGCTGGAGGAGGTCAACGGTAGCCCTTGGAGGCTGGAGGAGGTCGATGGTGGAGATGAACAGTATCTCGTGGAGTTCCGTTTTGCAGTACGTCACACCCCTCCCGATGAACAGGACCCCCGTTTCGACCATAGTGCTCCAACACAAGTCTGTTTCGTCCGTTTTGCGGTACGCCACACCCCTCCCGATAAACAGGACCCCTGTTTTGATCGTAGCGCTCCAACACAAGTTCGTTTCGTCCATTTTGCGGTACGCCACACCCCTCCGATAAACAGGACCCCCATTTTGATTGTAGGACGTCCGTTTCCTCTGTTTTGCGGTAAGCCAGGCCTCGTTTCCATCGCCTGTTCCGTCCAAGCCCTCCCGATGAACACAACGACGCATTCCATTCCGACCCAGCCGGTTGGCTCCCACGCGTTCTGTTGCTTCCCAATGAACACGACGCATTCCGTTGCCTCCCCATGAACACGACACATTCTTTTGCCTCCCCATGAACACGACGACGACGCGGTTTCTCCGTTCCGACCTAGCCATGTACACGAGCCCTGGCGTACATATGCGCGAGTAGGCGTTCGAGACCCTGCCCGTATGTATGTACATGGCCGTATTTTCTTTCTAGCACCCTGGCCGCTGTACGTACGTGTACATGCTACATGCGCGCCTCTACTACGACACGTGCGCGCCTCTACTACGACACATGCGCGCCTCTACATCGACTAGTATGTACGTACACGTTCGCGACCAGAATGACAACGCTACGTACGCTTCGACCAGGTGGGTCCCGACTGTCAGGCAATTCCTTGCCTGCGAAGATGTAGCTGGTGGGTCCCAGCAGTCAAGGGGGCGAATCGTTATTTGCCTGGACTCACTTCCTTGTGTGCGAAGATGTAGCTGGTGGATCCCAGCAGTCAGGGGTCGAATCATTTCTTTTGCCCATAATATGGACGCACTTCCTTACGTGCGAAGATGTAGCTGGTAGGTCCTAGCAATCAGGGGGGAAACGCTTTTTTGTGAAATACGGTGGCCCGTCTGGTGGGTCCCTGCTGTCAGGTGGATGAATAATTATTTTCCGCGTAATAAGGAGGCACTTCCTTGCGGCTGCCGTGGACCCAGCTGTCAGCCTCTCCACATATAGTACTCTTCTGATGGAATTTGACCGTTGACCACATTGACCACGCCGCGCGCGAGAGCACCACAGTGGTGGACGACGGCGAGGCCTAGGAAGGGGACGACGCGGAGCCGGGGAAGATGCAGCAGTGGATGCACATGTGAAGAGGAGTACCAGGGTTCACTGGTTCGGCTGCGGTGTGAGGCTGCTGTCACCGCAGAATAACAGGGGGTGTGGGTGAGTAGAGGGATGGCCTGGCCAGCAGTGGGAGTAGTAGGGGGCGGTGAGGCCTCCGCGGCATCACAGCCGGCCACGGGAGGTAGGAGCACGTTCCTCGACCGGCGCTGGTTTGGGCGGCTGGAGCAAGAAGACCAGAGGTTGAAGAAGCACTACAGCCATTGGATGAACATCGTACGATAACAGGACCTAGAATCGTTCATATTGACTAAGTTGACAAAGCCCTCCATCCCCGTCAACTTGGTAGGCCACAAGTCAACCTCCCACTATGCTGGGTCCCAGCTCGCAGCGGGACTATTCATTTTTTTGTGCGTAATAAGGAGGCACGTCCTTGCATGCGAAGATAGCTGGTGGGTCCGACCTGTCAATGGGGGACACGTTTTTTTCATGAAATACAAAGGCCCTTCCGGTGGGTCCTAGATGTCAGGTGGAGGAATCATTATTTTGCGCCTAATAAGGAGGCATTTCCTTGTGTGTGGCCATGGACCCAGCTGTCAGCCTCTCCACGCACGGTCTACTTCCGATGGTGTTGTTCGTTGACCATGTTAACCATGCCGCGCCGAGCGCATTCAAGGTGGTGGACAATGGCGAGGCCCCGGACAGCAACGAGCCGGAGATGGGAAGACGCGGGAGTAGGGTCACAGACGGAGAGGTGTACGAGGGTTAACTGGTTCTAGTGCAGTGTGGTTCGGTAGTCGGTGGAGAAGAACAGGAGGTGTGGAGGGGTGGTGGGATGGCCTGGCCAACGGTGGACTAGTGCTTCATAGCGAAGCGTGCTAAGCAGAGCTGCTAGCAGCAGGAGGCGGGAGGTAGTCCCAGTGGTGGTGGAGGAAGAAGATGAGAGATTGAAGATGGATGTCGGTCGTTGGATGTAAATCCAACGGCTAACATGTCAGAATCATTTGTTGACTAAATTGACAACGACTTGCGTTGGCTTCGACCTATTGGCCCACATTTCAGCCTCCAAAAATGTGGCATGTATTCAACCCATTTTTTCAAAATTTACAGTCTTTTTTTTTGCATGGTAGAATTTACAGTCAATTTGATCTTTTTTTTTGAATTACAGCTTTTAGCTGGGCTGGGTGAACAAATAATGTAGCGTCCATGCAGCCCATTTATTTTATTTCCTAAAAAATGACAGGCCATTTGCACTTTCTCGAAATACATGATTTTGTTGGGCTGATTCTAATTATAATGTTGGTTTGGGCAAGCAATGTTATCAAAAAATAAAAAGGGGTTGAGCATTTTGTTATAAATATATTTAAATAATAAGTGATATTATTACATTCGTCCTTAAATCTTACCAAGCTTTTGTACACAATCACTAGGATTTTCGTGCCAAAACAATCCAGGATTTCATTGCTAAGAAATTATTTTTATAAGTTAATAAGATTTGGGATATTGTTTTCTTACATATGTAAGTATCTGTTAAATATATGATGACAATAAAAATAATATATAATAACATATAAAATAATTTAAATATATATAATATAGTTAGAAGGGAAACGTAGTTGGACCTGGCGTTCCTATTCTTATATAGAAAAATAGAACAGACCTCTGCATTTTCTTCAAAAAAATACATCAATTGGTCTGCTGATATTCGGGAAAAATAAAACCTCGGATGGGAGGTTCATAGGCCGGTCGATACATGACGGCCCTCAAGAAAATACAAACAGGCCTATGGACCTCCCATCCGAGGTCGTGGGCTGCGCATGTTAAAAATGAAAGCCTAGACGGGGCAGCCCAATACCTAGCTGATACTTGCTGGCCCAGTGATAATAAATGATACCTGCCAGCTCCCCAGCTTCGTTGTGAATTTATATCCTATAGTAACTACGTTGAAGCATCTAAAAAATGTAACTATGTTGACAAACCTGTGGGCCCCAATGTCAGTATAGCATTAGGAGGAAGTATTTTTTTTATGAGGCACTTGCTTGCGTACGGCCATAGACATGGTGGGTTCCGACTCTCCGCCTCTCCACGTACAGTCCTTCCCAGATTCCTCTCGTTTGTCCAGCATGTTCACAGCGGCATACAGTGGCGTCGCGGCGAGCACACAAAGGCGCAGGAGGGGATCCGACCACCTGAGGAAGTGCCTTATTATTAACGAAACTACTGAACTAGCCTAGTGGCCAAGTGACACTACCCGACAGCTGTTCTGCCCGGGTTCGATTCCACCTCACACCTGTGTAGGGAAAATATCTCCAATTTTTTTCCTCTGCCTTTATTGACATGTGGGTCCCCATTGTCATCTACGCACACCACGTCCAACACTTGCCAAAACTTCGTCCCTCGCTTTCTCTGTGTTTCGCATACTCGAAATTGTGTGGGCATTTTGACTGTGCATCATATGAAGATGTGCTATGCATGAATGTTGATCAGCATGATGTTAACTGGCTGGTAGTTCCGTTTTCGACCATGAATAAAACTTCCAACATGATGTTAACCCTGTTTGAAAAGGCCGTGTTAATATAAATGCTCTGCCTCTGAAAGTTGCAGTTTCTTAACTGAAACTGAACTTGCAGTGTCTTAACTGAAACTGAAACTTGTAGTTTCTTCTCTGAGAATCACATTGTCTGCACTTTTATACTCCTATGAAACTACATTTTTTAAGTGCTAAAAATAGATCTCTAGAATTCATAAAATACTTCATATGCTCAATACTGCAAATCTGAAATTCAAAAGACATTCATATCTGAAAGTACTCTCAAAATACACAACACAAAACACAATTCACAACCTGCAAATACTGACAACCCTAAGCTCCTCCTGACAATTCACACCCTGCCCGACTATTGGGCTGGGGGGGGGGGCAGTCCCCTCCTATTCCTCGGCGGCAGACAGCCGCCCCGTGAGACGATGTGAACGGCGAGGGAGAGGATGGCGGGGAACTGTCGTCAGTCCAACTGCTTTTCTCCTCTTGCAGTTGGGTTCGGTCGACGAAGACTCCACCGGCTCGCTCTAGCAGGACACCCTCACAAACGACACCCTATAGATGCTCGATCCTTCAATCTTTGGTGGATGATCCATCTGGGATCGATGCTCCCACCACCTCTTCTTCGCGATCGGATTCGGTGAATATGTTTGCTCCATGGCCCAAAGGAGCAGCTCTATGTACTCCGGCGCGACTCCCTCCGGGAGTATCGCCGCCTTTTCGCTCTGTTGCAGATATTTGGCCATGGATATCGCCGTCGCCGCTAGTTGGTCCTTGTTGTCAAACCAAGACTGTATCTCCAACATCCTGGCTAGCTTCACAGGGTCGCCGTCTGCGATCCTCACGTATCGGTTGTACTCCTCCATCGATCTACTTATCCACAGCACCTTCACTCGCCGGCGGTGGTTTTTCAATGGAAGAGGAGAGGAGCAGCGCTGGTTTTGGATTAGAACGGGAGAGGAGCGACGCTAGTTTTGGCATGGAACAGGAGAGGAGGGGCGGTGGTTTTGAAATGGAAGAGGAGAGGAGCGCGCTGGATTTAGATTGGAACAGGAGAGAAGCGGCGGTGGTTTAAGAGGAGAAGAGTGGAAGAGCGACGCTGGTCTTGGAAGTACTTTTTTGTTGTTTTGCGTATTTTGGGTCAAAGTTTGACCACATACTGTATTTGACAAGCAAAATGTGAATGGATGTCACCAAAAATTGTATCGTTTGGTTCGTATCTGAATGTACTTTAAAATTATATTATTTTTGCAACGTATAACATATATTTTATGTGCGAAAATCATGGTCAATTATGACCCAGAATAAAAGGGAGACTAGTTAATGTGGGGTCGCTTTCTTAATTGAAGGGTAAATTGATTTTGATTTTGATCCAGTCACAGCGCGCCGGCCCTCTCGTCCAATCCTATATCACTGCCGCACACTCCTCTCCCTCTTCTCCATTGCAAAACCACCTCCTCTCCTCTCCATCATCTCCATTCCAAAACCACCATCTCGCCTCTCCCTCTTCTGATCTTCTCCATTGCAAAACCACCTCCTCTCCTCTCCATCATCTCCATTCCAAAACCACCATCTCGCCTCTCCCTCTTCTCTATCGCAAGACCACCGTCTCTCCTCCCATCTTCCAAATCTAGCACCGGACCACTCAGAAGGACATCTATGGAGAGGATGCAGCAGCGAATCAGGCAGATCGCCGGCGGCGACCATGCAAAGTTAGCCAGGTTGAAGGGGATCCTTACTTGGTTTGACAATGAGTGGGAGATTTTGAGGACGGTGCGGGCCGTGTGGCAATGTATGCGAAAGAGCGAGACGGCAGCGATGAGGGCGGCGATGTACAAGTACTCCTCGGCGGTAGTCACGCCGCAGTCCTCCGAGTTCATCGAGTATCTCCTCTGGGCGATGGAGTAGACAGATTCACCCGAGGCGATAGTCAGGCAGAGGTGGTGGGTGTACAGGTCAAAGGTCGAGCACCCAGAGGATAACGAATCGATCAAGTATGGTGTGCCGTTCGTGAGGGTGCAGAGCTAGTCAGAGCCACAGGAGTATTCGTTCTCCCACCGCAAGAGGAGGCCGGATGGCGCGACGTCGCTTCCCCGCCGTTCTCCACGGTTCCCTCGATGCTCGCCTCATTTCAACGGCGGCGGTAGGGTTTAAGGTAAGCTTCGCACTAACCTAATCTTCCACCTGCTCATGCTTACAATCAGTGTGACAGCTAATGAAAATCATGCTTACAATCAGTCTCCGAGTACTACGCCAATCACCCTAAAATAGCTCTGGACCTTTGGGTCAAAGTTGTGACACAGTGTACAAATAAAGAAAAATAGATTGGTGCTTCTTTCAGAAAAGAGTACTCCCTAGAAACTGCCAATATAAGCTACTAGTATTTGGTTAGAGGATTTGTTGTCGAGAAAGATCCGTCCACAGAGAGCGCCACACATCCCACTAGTGGTGGTGGATGTCAATGCGTGCATGCAGCATGGTTGGTGTCGGTAATTTTTACTTGGCACACCTCGCACTCTGCATATATGTCGGTTCCATACGTACATTTGTGCAGTTCCACCAAAATGCAGCTGAATAACCCAATTTGCACAGATAATGAAAAAGCGTGATTACATTATAGTGGCACTAGTTGATGAATCACAAAAAATAAATAGAAGGAAATATTGCGATAGTATCATAGTATGCCATGTTGTGAAGACGAGATGGGCCCTGCGACGCCTCATACGGTACGCCTCATACTGGACGTCGTCCCAAGTCTCCCAGATACACCTTCTGCCAGTGATGAACATCAGTGTACAGCAGTAGTACAAGGAGGCGCCTTGAGACATTCAAATCTCTATTTTTGTACAGATCAACTAAAATTAAGCACCCCAGTTTGCAGAAACGTTTAAACATTAACAATGGGACTAGTTCATGAAACATACATTAACAAAGAGAAGCACTTTCTTTATCTACATTGGAAATGAAATGATAGAGATGGCACTCGCTCTATTTTAACTGTATTATTACTTCATTTTATCAGCGACACTAGGGTCGAGCAGGTGGAAAACGAGGTGTACCGTGCGTCGCAAGGATGGAGGCCGGGGGTGCTTAGACTGGGATGCTGAAGCTGGCTCTTTCAGTCACCAACATGCATGATTCAATTCATGGGACCTTTTGGTGCAGTTCACCTAAAATGAAGCAATGTCCCGTGAGCTAGCAGCTTCTTCTTCAAAAAAAATTTAAGAAAAGGGCTCCAGCCCCGGTTCCATTTCCATCAGAAAAAGAAACCCACAGAGCTTCTTCTTCATTAGTTGCAATAGAATTGAGCAACATCAAGGTTGGTTGTGAAGCTCCTGGAATGCTCAACTATAATTTGGATATCATTTGTGCAGTTCAACTAAGATCAAGCGTGAAATGTATATCTCTATTTGCACAAAAAAGGTGGAAAGGAGGGTGACTAACAAGTGATCAAACATGCATCAAATGAAAAGAAGCATGTTCCTTATCTGAATGGCAATCCTACAAGGACAGTAGCAATTTCTAAAGCAGTGGCATTGCTAGATATTAGTGTGGGCATTAGGATTAACTATGACAACCGTTAAATACGACATTACTTTGGCCATGTGCGAGTAGGCGGACCAGGATAGTTGCATTTCTAATGAAAAGAACCAACTTATCTTAATGGGAAATTTAGCTGGACATGTAAAAAAGTGCATTGATTCATATTACTGGAGGCATTACATTGAAAACAACATTGGTTTAACGTGTCCTTACATTTAACAGTGCGACTGCTACATTTTACTAGTGGCATTACATAAGAGTGGCTCGGGACAACAAACATCAGAATAGGATATCTGGGTTGGTCCCATTTTTGTTCGGTATAGCCACCTTATACTGTGTGAGGCTAGCAAATCTAGTGCTGGACTTACTTTGTTGACTTATCCCCCAGTCCCCACTTTCTTTCCTTTTTCAACCAATAGATCGGGTTTATATTGAGTTTGTACTGCGTTTCCCTTTATTTCGCTATTAGACCTAGAGACCAATTGGATAGCCAGTCTCTGCTACTTTTCGCCCCCATTATTTCCTATTTCGACCAAGTCCTAGATTCAGGTAACAAATCCTCCCCCACCCCCACCCCCTTTCTTCCTTGTTTGGACCAAGTACTACTAGATTCAAGTGCATGAACTAGTTTTACCTCTTAAAGGTAAAAAATTTAGGTGGTTTTCAAACAGCCGATCGATCCTATCTACGAGGGGGCCTGATAAATAGTAAAAGATACAAATGGAGCAACGTTAGGAGCTCGGGAAGTAGAGCAAGGCCGGTTTCGAAGGAAGTTATACCTGATGGTCGCCGGGATGTCGCTAGGTGGGCGGCGGGAGGCCGGATCTGCCCACACTACGGCAGCGAGGAAGAAGGGGTCGGAGGCCCTCCCACGCCAGCGATGCTTGGGAGAGAACGGCAAGGCAGGCTGATTGGGACACACCAACAGTGGGTAAGAGCCGTCACCGAGGACGACCGCGTGAACGTTGCACCTTCTCAACTTCCCCGACGGGGAGGATCCGGCTGGATCTGTGACCAGCAGTGAGCAGAGAGAGAGTGTGGCCACCGCTGTTGTGTTTAGATCTGGAGAGGCCGAGACAGTTTGAAGAGAGGAACACTAGCAAGCAAGCGCGGAGGCTCCTGCCTATATATTGGAGTAGTACTATTTTTCTTTTGTCTACCGGAGCCGGCTTGACCTTGTCAATGACTGTCGAGAAGTCTTCATGCACGTGTCCCGGAGGCGCACTTGTCGTCATTTTGATATGAAGCGCCGGATTATAACATATAACACGAAAAAATGCCACATGACAAGAAATCATGACCTCACTACCCAAAGGAGACAACATGAATCCCGACGGACAAACTAGACGAGGAACAAAGCTCAAATTAAAGATAAACTCATAGAAAAGGGGTCCACCGATAGATGTCCTAATTAACATAGCCGTCTTGACCTAGATGGTAGCCGAGTAGTCTTCGTGCATGTGCCCCCAATGACTAGCCCAACTCAGTTGTCGCTGTTTAACCCTCGCAGTGATCCGAAGCACATGACACCTAATTTTGCAAGATGACAAGAAACCTTTTTTTAGATTTCTCACCACAACTACAGCCATGTACAACACAGCCTGCACGATATGTAGATGATAGCCAATCTAGGCGTGTCTGCTGGAGTCTGGTCACATGCATGGACGAACGGATCTTCCGTGTCGTGCAGGGATCGTCCAGGCACCAACGTAGTACAACTCTTCTCTAGTACTATCGCTCGTCTCCCGCTTCTATTAAGTCACCCGACTTGCGGGGCCGGGGAGTGTTCCTATGGTCGGTTCTCAATTGCGGTCCCACATGTGTGTGCAAACGCAATATGACGCGCGTTCCATTCAGAGAGCAGCGTGCCAGACCGACCGACCATCTGGGGTGCGACGCGAACGCGACGGGCGTGCTGTATACTCCGTACATGTGTACCGCCGTTTTCTAGAGGCTTTGCTCCATGGTGCAATCCATGGATACAAAATTAGTATACTATACTATTTAGAAGTCGAGGGCGGGGCTTTTCCTGCGCGATAGGTGACAGGGCAGTTCCGCCTAGTCGGCTCGACAGAGACGCGGGAAGATGAGGGAGTAGGCTGCTACAAACGTAGGGTTATGTGATTTGACAGCGAGTTACTGTTGGACAGGTGGGGCCACGTGATTTGACTTGCCATTATCGTTTTAACTGCGGCGCTACGACCGGCGTGAGTTTCCCGGTTCCTGACCACCTCCATATAGGTGCCTCTCCCAATGCTCCACCATGTAGTAGAGGCTGGCTCTTGCATGAGAGCCCACTTCTCCACTTTTTCCTTTCCTCTCTTTCCTCCACATATGCAAAAATGCCATGTAAAGCACACTATTGTACTTACTTGCTCCTACAGGTGCTAAGCTTGCCACATAGGCATAAAGTCTGATGTGGCAAGTTAATCAAGAAGAGAGAAACTAGTTTGGTGACCCAAGGAAGAAACGGTGCTAAGCGCGTGTACCTAGGTGAAAAGAAAATTTTGAGTCTATAGCCAATTAAATGAAGCAAACTTAGATACAAAAAACTAATAAGCACACCATTTCATTGGAAGAGGTCACTCCTTGGCAAATGCAATAAATACTAGTACTCCCTGTGTCCCATAATATAAGAACGGTTTTGGCACTACACGGAGTACGAAGAAAGAGATAGAGATAAGTAAAAAAATACACTTATAGCCAACCTTTTAGCTAACCTTGTTGTAGTATGAGTGACTAAGTGATGACTATGTATGACATGCCAACATCAGATAGCCTAACGCAACGTGTTAAATCTCCAAGGGCGCGACCGTGCGAGTGATGCAACGGTCATGGTACGCGCGACCATGATACGGGCTGCTGGCAGCCCTTGGATCTGAGATCAAACGGTCACATGCTAAGTTGCTGAAAATTTCCAGAATAACCCTCCCGCGGCAACCGGCAAATTTCCTCCCACGGGCCGGAGTAGGTTTCTCGGTTTGCATGCGGGTTTAACGGAGGGGTTTGATGGAGGTGAGGAGGCGTGTTCAGCCAGGCGTGCAGTGGATGGCGCAGTACTATTTGATTTTACAACTACAACTAGTATATTATAAAAAACAAAGAAGAGTATTAGAGATAGAGATAAGAATAGAGACTAGGGAGGAGCACCATCTACTGCTTCGTGGGCTACACCTGCGCTCCATTCGGCGGCCGCAACGTCCCCTACAGCCACTCCCTCCTGCGCTCCATTCGGCGGGCACTGTTGACATTTTGGGAGCGCACTCTCGCGACTGCTAGCAGCGACGACTTCACCGATGATGACTTCTTCCCCGACCTCGGCAACCTCTTCCTCAACGTCATGGGTGACAACCTCAACACCAATGGTGCTACTCCCGTTGCACCGTATGTGTTTCTATCCTTCTTGTTCAAAAGCGTGGTAGAATTCATGTTTCTAGTCCGTGTCCTAGACTCGATCTGTTCATCTACTATGCTAGTCCACACGATTAGTTTAATCTCTGTTATAGCCATCATGATTTATTTTGTAGTAAATCTCGTAGTAACTTGCTCATATATTCAACTGGCGGAACATCCCCTACAACCACTCCCGTTTCATGGATGGCCTGGTCGATGCCTCCAAGGAGCCCTTCGTCTACTGCCATGAGTGCCTAGTGTCATTTTGGGGCTTGCCGGCGGACATCGTGCATCACCTGACGCAGGCGTGCGGCCATCACTACTGGCCCTTGGCGAAGAACATCAAGTACGAGACGTGCTACCCGTTCACCGTGCCGGAGTCGCTGGAGGATCAGCGCTGCCTACTAGTCTCGAAGGAGGACAGCAGCGTCTTCCTCTTGATCCTGGCCACCGGCGAGGCCCGCGCAGGCCGCCGCCACATCTCCATAGTGTGCATCAGGGGCGACGCCGCTAACGCTGACACTGACACGAGGCCGATGTACGGGTGCGTGCTCACTATTACTACCCCTCGGAGCTACGTGGGTGGCGACACTGGCTACGTCAAGCTGACTTGGACTCTGCCGAGCTGGGACCTTCCCGCCGATGTGGACATGGAAGATGCATGGTATTGTTTGACCCCCAACAATGTGCATGAGGACTCCAAGGAGTTCACCTGGACATCTGCATTACTAAGTTAAATGTTGATCATTAGTCTTCTCTCAATGTAATCCGCTGTCTAAGCATGTGGAGACTTCCATGCATGTTCTTTCTCTATTGGAGTATTGCGCATGAATAAAAGTGTATCCATTTATGGTTTAGTCTAGAATCTTCCATGTATGAATTTTTACTACAGTACTAGTGAAAGACTTATGATGAACCATTTCCTGCAAAGCACAATAAGAGTTATTTCTTCACAAGTTTTGGATGCAAGTTGAACAGTTGAACGCTTTTGTTTGCAAAAGATACTTTTTTATCTATTTCACCCGGATGTTTCTGAGCTCTACAGATGAAATAATATCCGAAGAAACCTATCGATACCTGTTTACACATGAGATGACCCCCACATCCTTTGTCAAAATAAACAACACCCCGATCAATGCATTTCTCTCTTCCATGCAACGCACGGGCACCTTACTACTATAGATTAGTACGACCAATAATTGAACTAACATTATATATAGTACGATAAATGATGATGCATGTCACCTAGAACTATATCATTGAAAACTATGTTCAAATATGATATTGTTTTTGTTGACATGCACTAACATTTTGTCAGTTAAATCTTTAGTCAAATTTAATGGGGGGTAAACCACGACCGATGTATTAGTACTAGTGTAGAGGGCAGCGCTGCACGGGAGTCTCACCTCTCACCCCGCTCATGGCACGGCAGTAAAGCCGTCATATCACAAAACCCGACCACTCCCAGTAATAAGTGGCCTGGTAAAATAAACGGACAAGCAACCATCACATCCCTCCGACTTTTATGCATTTCATCTCTCTGCATTTACTTTCTCCGGTTCATCTCGCACACTCGATCCCTAGCTAATACTCCTAGGGCCAGTTCTTTTGGCGGCTTCCCCAGCTTTTCGCATAAGACTAGTCACAGTGGAGAGTAATGCTTCCAATGCATTGGTCCTTACATGAGGTGCTAAGCGCATTTAAAACCTTAGCAACTAGTCTCCCCCGTGCATTAGTGCTTGGCTTTTGTAGCTAAGCCTCCCTCATTTAATTGTTTTACAACTAAACTCCATCATTCATTGGTTGATAGTCATTTTGCATAGGTTCACGCACTTAGCACCGTTTCCTCCTAGGGTCACCCTAATGCTCTCTCTCTTCTTTAATTGCTTTGCCACATCATTTTCTTGTCTATGTGGCACTCTTAGCACCTATACACCGTGGAGCACTGGGAAGGGCCTAAAACAATAAGGCGCCTAACTCATTTATTTGGGCTTCTAAACTAGTACTAGTAGTACAGTACCTCCAACCTGGTTTATTCCTCACCATTGTAATTTGTGCTAAATTTCGACCGAAGATTTAACTAATAAAATGTTAGTGCATGTGACATGCACTAACATTTCATTAGTTACATTTATGATCAAAATTTGACATAGATTACAATGGGGACCAATAAACCAGGACGGAGGTAGTAGTTATGGGATTACGAATCTAGAAGCCTAAAAGAACTGGCCCCTGGTACTCCTACTAGTAGTAGTACTCAAGTTGGAATTCCAATTGCATGGCACAACTTGTTAGGCAAAAAATTCGATTCAGGGTGTAGGAAGCGGTTTGGGAATTTGCATGCCTTTCCAACCAGTGAGATACTCCGTACAAAGAGATAGAGAGAAGTAAAAAAATAAATACACTTATAGCCATCCTTATAGCCAACCTTGTTGTAGTATGAGTGACTAAGTGATGACTATTTATGACATGCCAACATCAGATAGCCTAACGCACCATGCTAAATCTCCAAGGGTGCGACCACGCGAGCGACGCGATGGTCGTTGTAGGCACGACCATGATACGGGCTGCTGGCAGCCCTTGGATCTAAGATCAAACGGTCGCATGCTAAGTTGCTAAAAATTTGCAGAATAACCCTCCAGGATAGGATATTCACCCATAGGTCTATAATCACGCCATGCAACCGTTCAATCTCAGATCCAAGGGCTCTCGGAAGCCCGTATCATTGGAGAATGGAAATCCACTACCCTGCCGTTTGCATGCTAGCAGTTCGCTCCTACTCGTCCCTGCACGTCCTTCAATACTACGACGATTCGCTCCTAGTCGTCCCGTCCTTTCACATTACGGCAGTTCCACTAATCCTATCCCTTCTCCCAAATCCATGGCGTCCCAAATCTCCACGATTAGCGGTGAGTACAAGGTTAGAACCATCACCGGCAATGAGTTCGACGTCATCTACACCCGTTCTTCCGCGATGGTGAAAGGATGCCTTTCTCGCTTCATACGCATGTTCGAAAACTCAGATGATGAGTGGGTCGCTAGGCTAGATGTTGAGTACACCACAGTCCTGGGATGAGAGAAGGATCTAAAGGACGAAGAGATGAAGAAGCCCGCCGTGATCCAGGTTTGCGTGCATGACTTATGCTTGGTCTACCACATATGCCATGCCGATGTTGAAGCCTGGATTTTAAGGACTTCCTCAAGAGGAACCTAGTCAAATTCGTTAATGTAGACTTTGTTAATGACAAAAAAGTCATGGGTCGGATAGGCCTCATTGTAGGCAACACCTTCGACCTCCAAAAGAATCGGCTGGTCCTCTCTCATCAGCCTTCAATGCTGACCCTGGCAGGAGCCATGGTTCATCCTTCGTATGGTAAAATGTAGAAACCTCCATACACGTTTCAGTGTTATGCATGGCAGCGGAATGCACTAGATATAGACCACATCCACTACGTTGCAATGGATGGCTACCTTTGTTTCAATATCTACAAAGGTTGGATGAAGAGCAAGAGCCAAGTGTGCGGTTCAAGCAAAGAAGTATCGACCAAGAGGAAGAGGGACAAGGACGAAGTCGAGGACGTGGACGAGGATTCCTAGTAAGGTGGCAGTGTCATTGCTCATGGTTGTTCTAATGCGGTGTCTACCAGAATAGTTGTAAAGTTTAATTTCAGGTGTGCTTAATTTAATTTGAGGGGTGTGTTGTGCTGAGCCCCCAACAGAACTATGTTATGTTTCTTCTCGTTACTTTAACTCTTCAGTATGTACATAATAGTATTTCTTACATTTCATCTTTTAGTTGGTATAGTACTACCACCCGTTTCTTCACATTATATACGTACAATATATATGGCCAACATCATATAGCCAGCCGTTTAGTTGTCAAAGAATTTCAGGGTGCTTAGTTTTGTCAAAGAATTCCAGGATGCTTAGTTTCATTTGAGGGGTGGGTTGTGATGGACACCATTATTGTGACTAGCCTTTTTAATAGTACTATATGCATAATTTGGCGACGAGCGCTCTCTATATGTACCACTTTTTTTTAATTTCAAGTTTTGCTCCATGGCACAATCCATCGATACTACTACTGTACAAAAGTATACATTTTTTAAAAGGCTAGAGGGCGGGGCAGTCTAGCTTGGTCGGTTTCACGAGAGGCGAGGGCCTTTGTGATTTGATGGCTCATTACTGCTGGAAGGTGTGGCCTTGTGATTTGACTGCTCGTATAAATGCGCCAATGACCTGAGGAGGAGCAAAGAACAGTGCGGTATACTCAAGTTTTCCACTGGAGTAGTACTGCGACGGATGAGCACGAAACATGGAAGCCCAGTGCCATATGGCGATAAAAATGATCTAATTTGCTAGTCATCTCATTGTTAGTATTGTTCTATTCATTCACTCAAAAAAGCATTGTTCTATTCATGCCTCGCAGAGAACATGACACCCGAAGCAAAAGATGAAACATAGGAGCAAAAGAAGAAGGAAGATTATCACCTCAAATGATCTAATTCGCCGCGGAGTCGTAACTACTTCTTCATTACCTCCACGACCTCCATCTCCTTGTGTGTCTCCTACGCCATCTTCTTCATTCTGTCCATGACGCGGGATTTCTCAACACGAGCCTTTATCATATGTTCCACGGTCGCATTAAGTACATTGACAACACCCTGGTGCTCGATGCGGAGCTTCGCCAACTCCTCCTTTTGTTCCATGACGAGGGCCTGCAGCATCTTCATCGAGGAACTACTATTCTCATGAAGCTTCTTCCAGCCGGCATTCTTCTCCTTCAACAGGTCGATCTCGTGGCAGAGCTTCGCCTTGTCCTCCTGAAGTCACAGGATTTTGCCGGTCACCTTCTTCTCCGAGGCAATGCTCTTCTTCAGCAGCATCACCAAGCCAGCGGTCAACTCCCCCTGCTTATTGAGCTCAGCGGGCATGTCGTCGAGGCTCTCCTTCAACAACTCCATCAAGCCTCGGATGAACTCCTTCTGCTTATTGAGGTGCTTATTGAGCTAATCGGGCATGCCGTTGATGGATAACGACTCCAGCGCCACCGGCTCGGCATGTTCGCCTCCGCAGCTAGGGCGCTCCTGGGAGCCATTGCCTACCCGTGAGAGATCTTTCGAGGTCTCTGCGTGGCGGTGAGCCCTCTCTTTTTTCCGCAGCCTTGGTTTCCGCTCCCTTGTTATGAGTAGTTCTCGACCTAGAGCTCTGCTCACCGGCCATGGCAACGATGGACGAAGAAGAAGCACTTATGAGGAGGAAAGCTAGAGTAATTTTCGGTTAGGTAGTTCCCCTTTTTATAACCTAAGTACTAGCACTAGTAATAATACCTACATAGTGGGAACACGTTCAGGTTTGGTACATACTAGTAGGTCTGAGCAGGCTTCCGAATGTGATGGGAACAAGGTAAATATTAATTGATGGTTTTGGTTTCGAGGCCCGAAACGGCTCCCGATGAGTTTAGCAGAACAGAAATTTCAAGTACTACACTGCTCAAATGCATAAATATTATGTTACTGTCAAAAATTGGCACAAAATACGAAGGAGACCAATGGAAGTACTACTAGCAACCCATGATTTAACTACTCGCATGCGCGCAATGGAGTAATAATGTCTTTCTTCCGCCCTCACGTCCACTCAATTTGCATGCGTTGTATTAATTGACCATCAATGAAGTGAACGACTTTACACGCGTCAAATTATCACATGGGGTGGATCTTGGTACAAAATTGCGTCCGCTCGTGTACCCGCGTGTGCGTTCGAGGGAATGAGTGTGTGTGTGGCGTGCGTGCACATCTTCGCTTCATGCATGTACCGCCAGTATGGCTCAGGGAGGACGAGTACATTCTTCTGGAACCACCAGCACGTCACTGTGATCAATCCATGCAAGGAGGACGCGACAACGCCTCCATATGTGCCACGTGGCTTCATGAACTATAAGAGATACACTGTGTAGTGTGCCATTGGTATTCTAATTTACGTGTTTTGCACATACTCGAAGTACTAGTAAGGTACACGTGCGTTGCACGCATCAGATTTTGTAACCAAATTATGAATAAATACCACACTATAGCATGTAAGCTCTGATTCATATATGCCTGATGTAGCCCTTCGTTTAATTCTTATAGTTCATCTCATTCAAAATCAATTAGTTTTTATAAAAAATCTAAGAACGCGGGAATAGTAAAAACATGGGATTATAGTGGAAAGTCGTCTTGAATCTTGCAGGATTGTACGAGTGTTTGATTGTGCATAGAAAAAACACAGAATTCTTTCAAAGAGGTTTGAGTGGATGGGATGTTTCCTATGAAATCTAGTGAAATGAATCATATGGAGAAATTCCTATGGTTTACAATCCTACGAATCAAACAACCAAGATAGGAAAAATTCCTAATGATTAGAATGTTCCAAAATTCCTTTGAGAATCCTTTGAATCAAAGAAGCCCTTAATCTATTTTATGATTCATGGAATTGTGCGTTGTAAAGCATAAAGTAAAAACAAATAATGGCAATTCAACTAGAAAAAAAGTTTGGGCAGTTATGATACGGAAGATTCTACAACAAAAGAGAACCACTGTTGTTTTGAGGTTTGTGCATTATACTTAAGTTCAACCATGGAGTCTGCTAGATTGTACATGTGGCAAAATCCGGTGGGGGGCTAGAAGATGGTGCGAGGGGCCGAGTGGAGGGAGACTATGAAGGAATGCACAAGTGCGAGATTGATATTTAGAGAGAGGGGGCGAGAACGTGTGTTGTTGCACGCAGTGGCGAGCCATGAAAATTAAATGAGCTAGGGGGCCAAGCATTGCTAATCCTTTACCAGGAGGGTCAATTCATGAACTTAAACCATTTTTAGCAGCAATTGTCTAATGATCACATTCATATTAGCCTCTATATATAGTGATGTTAGGGGGGTGCAGGGCCCTTACTGCCCCCTGTCTTCGTCATTGTGCACGCGTCTGAGAGATGAAGCGGAAGGCATGGATGATGAGATGGGGACGTTGGATATATAATTAATGTGGGTGTATTAGCTATATATGTTAATCCTATATTGAGAGGTATAGATTGATCGATGTGGACATGGGAAAGAGGGCGAGACCTCACTGGATATATCGGTTGATCGGTTTGTGCGGAAAACTATGAAAGACCTAGCAATATACACACATACATAGAGGAACATTGATCGTTGCACATGCACGCGTGGGAGATAAAGAATGCCCGATATGATGGAGAGGGGGATGTGTGTGGGTGTGTGCCTTCATGGGAGACCGACCTAAAGAAAAAGATTGCATGTGTGCGATGGATAATGCCGACTGGTAGTGTGTGTGCATGCATGCACGAGAGAAAATTAGTGGTACAATATACAGAGAAGATGACTGTGTGGGTGTAAGAGACTAGGTGAGGTCATAATCAATGTAAAGTTGAATTCAAATATCTGAATAAGAGATCCTTATGTTTGAAACCCATGCAAGCATGAATATAACGGAGATCTGCGCGGTGTGGTTTGTAAACGAGCATGTTGTAACGTATACATATTGAACAAGGTCAGACTGATTTGAATTTGAGATACCGATGGCAGACATCATTTGGCCACGTCGCATCTGTGCATGGACACACTATTCTAATTGGAGATGATGGAAGGCTTTTGCATCTAATATCTACATCTATACCCCTATATATATATTATATATTTTTATATTGTGCGCGGGTAACTTTAACTTTGAAAGATGGTCGTTGGATGAGGCGAATCTGATGGTCCAAAGATGGCAAATTTGAGCACTACTGGCCGTTGGATATCATCTAGATTCCACCAGATTTCGCCACATGTATAATCTAGAAGACTCCATGGTTGAACTTAAGCATAATGCACAAACATCAAAACACAAGCACTTCTTATTTGTTCTAGAATCTTCCGTATCGAAATTGCCCAAATGTTTTTCTACATGATTTTCCATTATTTGTTTTTACTTTATATCTTACAACGCACAATTCCATGAATCTTAAAATAGATTAGCTTTCTTGTAAAAACTAAATAATTTTGAATGAAATGAACTATAAGAATTAAACGAACATCTACATCATGCATATATGACTCAAAGCTTACATGCTATAATGTGGTATTTATTCATAATTTGGTTGCCAAATCTCATGCGTGCAATGCATGTGTACCTTACTCTAGTCTAATTGGTGTTTGTGTGTGCGTTGTGCGTGTTGAGGTGCAAATTGTCTTTTTTTGGGTACATGTTAAGCTTGTTCTTCTGAAATTTCAAGCCGCGCCTTGTTATGCCGAAAATTCAAGCTAGCGTCTCTGTCTATCATGCTGCAAAACTCCCACCTCTTCAACCCGCGCCTTGTTAGCCCAAAATATTTAAGATATATCTTTGTCTCGTTGTGCTCCAACAATTCCATCCATCTCAACCCGCGCCTTGCTATTCCAAAATTACAACAGTGTGAAAACTCCCACCTCCAGTGAAATCCCGACACGCGAAATGGCTGTGGTACCACTGAACCTAAAGAACCGCGTCAAATCGGTGGGGGTACTTTTGTAACTTATCCCACATTTCGGACAAACGCGTCCCTAAGACATGGTTCCCCACTGCCATCCCATCCGCCCACCCATTCGTACACCGAGACCGCAAAATCCCGCGATGAAACCCCACTCCCTGCTACATCCGCCACCCAGCCGGAGCCTCTTCCCCGACGACGTCGTCCGCAGCAACACCTCGACGTCCCTCATCCACCGTACCGAATGAGGATTCATTGTCGATCTCGTCGTCCCGCTGGTTCAGCCACCCCGTCCTCCACCACCAAGGAGCTACCCCGACGTTCCCCTCGTCTTTTGCGCCACCTCCATTCCCACACCGCCGTCTTCACCTGCACCATCGGAAGAGCATCATCATCAACGTTTCCTCGGATGAAGTTGCGGCCTAATCGACGCCACCAAAGAGGTTGTACACTAATCGCCGCATTTTCTTCTTGATTCGATCTCACGATGCTGCTGACGCTCGGTCCCGAGCCGACACAGCGCGGCCATCCACGGCAGCATCGCCGGCCACTTCCTCCACGGCGTCGCTCCCTCGGCGGCAACGTCCACATCAGTAGGAGCTGCTGCTGCTTTAGATCTCGCTCGCGCTGCTGCTCTGCTCTTGCTCTCGGTCCTTTGCCTGGTCTGCTCTTGCTATTGCTCTTGCTCGCGCTACTGCTCTCGCTCTTGCTCTTGCTTGCGATGCAGCTCCGATTTAGCTACACTTCAGTCGACTGAATCGACTTTTGTGTCAGTCGATTT
>NC_041391.1:509199422-509257271 GCF_002162155.2 Triticum dicoccoides
AGCAGGGAGGCGGGCTCACCGGAGAGGTACCCCTCTATCTATCTTAGGGTTCAGGGTGGGGGCAGTGGTCGCCGACGGTGGCGGGGCATTGGCGTGGCGGTGGCGTGGGGATCGCCGGAGAAAAAGCTCAGCACGGGGGGGCCTAGAGGGAGGGCCGGGGCGGCGGTGGACCAGCGGTGGGGAGTGTTTTCGGAGCGGGCAGGGCGGCGCACCGCCAGTCGCGAGCGGCGGGGGGCTGCTGTTTGGCCGGTGTTGGCTGGCGGCTCAGGGGGGTGGAGGTTGAAGATGAACCGCAGGCCCTTGATTTCGTATCCAACGGATGCAAAATCAACTGACTAGAGATGAAAAAGTTAGTCGACCGACGTGTAGCCTCACCTTGCTAGTGCGTTCAGTTTCGACAGCAAAATTCAGTTTCGATAGAAAAATTCAGTTTTGACAGTTAAGTTCAGTTTCGATAGTTAAGTTCACTTTCGACAGTTAAATTCAGTTTTGACACTTAAGTTCAGAGATGAGCGGCTGATGTATTTTACATCTAGCACTTTGTGGTTATGTATTTTACGTCATGTATTGGAGATTCTATTAGAATCACTTGCGTGGCAATAAAATTTCATGCAGACGTCATTCCATGGTGGGCGCAAAGGCAGCCCCCCCTCCACCCATTTCGGATCGTAATCAAGCGGAAGATAACTGTTCTGAGGGGGATTCAGAAGGAGAAGACCACTCCTATTTACCCCATGAGGTCTTCGCTCTAACTTGGCATGCTGATGTTGGTAATATCATGCATATGGTGCCTTGCATTGCTTACTATATACATTAAAGATGTCATCTACTTAGTTTAGACATGCTTTGTGTCAATGCCATCTGTTTAGTTTCTTTATCGTATATTTGAATCATGCAATGCCATCTTGTTTAACCAGGCATCATATATGTGAATTTTGCAATGCCACCCTGGTTAGCCAGTCATCTTATATGTGAATTATATCGTGCCATCATTTTTTTATTACATGTTAAATTTGTCAACAATTTTAGTACATTCAATTACTCTTCCTGTGCATCAGCCATTCGACACGGTCATGGAAAAATATGGAGTGGAAACAAGGTCTTCAGAGCAGACAATGCTATCTGACGAAGCGCATGTCTTGCTGGTTACTGATAGCTCTTCAGAGGAGGATTCAGAGACAGATGACCAGTCATATTCCCCCCCCCAAGGTGCATGCCCTAACTTGGCAGGGTTATGTTGCTCATATCGTGCGTATGCATCTTGCATTGCTATGTCATTTGCTTAGTTTAGACATGCTTTGTGTGAATGCCACCTGTTTAGTGTCTAATTACCATATATGTGAATTATGCAATGCCATCTTGTTGCAAGACATTATATATGTGAATTATGCAATGTTATCTTATTGCAAGGCATTATGTATGTGAATTATGCAATGCCATGCTATTTAGGCAAGCGTCATATATGTGAATTTTATCATGATGTCCTTTTTTTTGTATTTCTCATTGATTTTGTCGACAATGTTTGTATATTCAACTGCTCTTCCTGTGCATCAGCCATTTGAATTGGTGATGGAGAAATCTGGAATGAAACAAGGTCTTCATTGCAGACAATGCTACCTGCTGAAGCAGATATCTTGCTAGTTACAAATAGCTCTTCAGAGGAGGATTCAGAGGCAGATGACCGGTCCTATTACCCCCCTGAGGTGTATGCTCAGACTTGGCAGGGTTATATTACTCATATAATGCATATATTGTATTGCAATTCTTAGTTTTTACATCATATACACAATATTGAATGCCATTTCCTTAGCTGACACATCATATATGCGATTGCCCTCTGCTCACTTCCTTAGTATATAAATCATATATTTGAATTATGTCATGCCATGATGTTTACATAGATAGCATGTATCTGAATTATGGCATGCCAACCCATTTTCTAAAGACATAATATAGTTATATCATCTCATCATGTTTATATAGTCATCATATTTTAAATTATGCCATTCTATCTGTGAATTGTATCATGCCATCATGTTTCCATCGACGGCATGTTTGTGATTTATGGCATGCCAACCACTTTAATAGACACATCGTATAGTTATATCATGTCATCCTATTTACATAGTCATCATATTTTCAAGTGTGTCATTCTATCCTGTTTAGTTAGCCATCATACATGTGAAATTGTGTCATGCTATCCTGTTTAATTAGCCATCATATATGTGAAATTATGTCCTGCTATTCTATTTGCTTAGACAACATAAATGTGAATTATTTCATGCCCTGTTTTCTTCCCTACTATCCATTGCACCTGTCTATCTTACAATGTCTGTACATTTAATTACTTTTCTTGTTTATCAGCCATTTCAATTGGAGGGAGTGATGGCAGTATCTATGGGGGTAAAAACACGGTCTTCAGAAAAGATCGTGCTACCTGTCGATGAAGATAGAACCACAGTTGTACTTGCCCAAGAACCATCCCCACCACACATAACCCACACTCATGCATATTGTACCCCAACCTAGTTGGACAGAAAACTAGCTACACCCCTTCTAACCCCAGCCCCAGCAGATAGACACCTAGTTCCCATTGGCACAACAACGTCTCCACCACAGAGTACCCAAACACGAGCAGTTAGTAAGGCAACTGCAGTGCCCAAATCACGAGGACCACCACTCCGAACCCGAAGTCAACGCTTAAAGCAAAAGAAGAATTGTTCTCGGGTCAGGTTCCTTAGCTATGTTTCATACTACTTTGCTCTTGCATCACTTTATTTACTGATACCAACTAATTTCAAATTTGAAGGATGCAACTGAAACTCCAATGGCGCAACAGGTATGTTTTAAACCTGTTTCTTCAACATGTTTGGTTGTTTGCTGTTGTAACTTGCTCTATGTTGATTTCAGTTTCAATTGAATAAACAGTTATGTTCTCATGCCATGCACATTACAAGTGTTGTTATTGCTGTGTAGTTTCCCACACTTATATTCTGTCTATGTTGCTTTGTCTTAAATAGATATGATTCGAACTGTATCTATCTTGATTTGGCAACATAAACTAGAATGATATAGACCATACAATGACCATACTACATAGATATATGTTTGTTTCATGCTTTTATCCTATCCACCTTACTACTGAACTGGTTTACTAAAATGAGTTTCATATACTACATTATAAACCTGAGATGTGTTTGTTTGTTTCTCTTTTAGAACGTAGATAAAATATTGGAGAAGAGTACCCCGTTATGCAATGATAAAGGAAGTAATGCAGATAAGGTTCAAGATAGTGAGACATCCCTGTTGGTCTCCAAGAAAGCTGATAAAAACTATATTGAAGACACTGAGACAACCCCAAAGTCCTGTCTTGATGTAGTGTTTGAGTTACTGGCTACCACTGTTGGCACCAGCTCTTCGAACTCGTTGCCTGAATCAGTTTGGCTTCTTGAGTCTCAACTTCAATTTGAAAGACATCAATCAGATGTTATGCGACAGGAAGCCGAAGAATTGAGGAAATCCATGTAGAATTCAGACGCATACTTTCTGGTGCAACAACAAGTGCTGGAGGACTTAAGCGCCAAACAAGAGAAAGTTAATAAGCTTGCTAAGCATCTTGCCAGCATTATGGGTACCCAGGATATTATTTCTTGAGCTCTTATGAAGTGGTTTCAGTTCTGGACTTGTTTTGCTGCGGCGTTTATATGCTGTTGTGTTCCCTACATTTACACTGGTGGCGAACTTTGATGCCTAGTGGATGTAATATGTGTAATAGTTGTGATAGCCTAGCATAAGTTGCTTGCTTATTTATTTCCTTGTTGTCTTGTTTATTTGTTTGCTTGTAGTCACTGCAGTTCTTTCTCCGCGGTTTGATAGTGGCTGCAATAACCTATTTTTTAAAACTAGGCCACAATAACCATGGGCTAATATTTACTGTAGTGACACTGGGCCTCCTACGGGCCATAGAAACAGTGGGCCTTCTACGGGCCGTAGAAACAGTGGGCCTTCTACGGGCCGTAGAAACAATGGGCCTTCTACGGGCCGTAGAAACAATGGGCCTTCTACGGGTCGTATCATCAATGGGCCTTATATGGGTCGTATGATCGATTGGCCAAACATGGGCCAAACAGACCGCATTATGGCCGTAAATGGGCTAGAGTTGGAATCGTCCGTTCATGGGCCGACCATAATGGGCCATCATTAATAGGTCGTATTTGATGACGCTATGAAAACGGCCCAACGTATTAACGGACCACAAACGGGCTGACTGTAACCACGGGCTGAATTTGGCCCACAAGCAGAAAATGACAGTAATGGGCCGTAAGTAAACGAATGCTGGAAATGAGCCCAAGAATAAATGGGCTCTGAGAAGGCTGAAAGATAACATGGGCTGGAAACGACCCAACGGAATAACGGGCCATTAATGGGTATAAAGTGATACACTGTTCTTTACGGGCTAGTTTCACCATGGGCCGTCAATGGGTGTAAAGTGATACACTGTTCATTACGGGCCAGTTTCACCACGGGCCATTAATAGGCCAAGAGTTACATAGGGCCTCATATGGGCCGAAAGATGTCATGAGCCATACATGGGCCAGAAGTGAAAACGGGCTGGAATCATATTGGATGGCCTAGATGATGCTACTGGGCCTAATTCGGATATGGCGTAACGGGCCTTGGGTTAGCGGGCTGTAAATGGGCTATATGCGAACAGGCCGTTAACAGGCTTTCCATGGGCTGGCCCGCCACCTTTTGACCAAGTCAAACGGGCCGTCCTTTTCAGAGGAATGGACCTCTATTGGGTCGTGCCACGTGTCGACGTATCATAGGCGCCTTCTGTCCAATGAGTAGATGACATCTGTCCCAGCGGTGAGCCGGCACGTGTTTCCTCCAGCCAATGATGATTTTACACGTGGAAAATCCCCATTGGTCGGGGCTGTTAACGGGTTATCGGATCCAAAACCCTACGTGTCAGTCACCCTTGACGGCATTCTGTTATGGTGGATGCCACGTGTCAGTCACCCTTGACGAAAGCACTTCTATGACGCACGATTTATCGTCATGGAACTGGACACTTCCGTGATGATAATTTTGGTAATGTCATGGAACACTTCTACGACAGCACATGTATGACTATCTTGATTCTGTCATAAAATCATCATGGATGTACATGCATGACAGAAAACGCGACCTACTGTGACAAACACGTATCATCACGGAAGTGTATTTTTTTTGTAGTGTACCCTCGAAAACTGTTGTGATCCCCTATACTTGTGGGTTATCAAGACTATTTTCTGGCGCCGTTGCCGGGGATCATAGCTCTATTCTTTGAGTCACTTGGGATTTATATCTACTGATCACTATGAAGAACTTGAAAGACGAAAGAACTAAGATTTTTCCCTCAACTACGAGGGGAGGTAAGGAACTGCCATCTAGCTCAGACTAGATTATGCCACAAGCAGAAAATGACAGTAATGAATTCTGATATGTTGCATGTTATTGATTATGCCACTTCTACTATGCATGATACTTATGATGAAACTACTTCTATGCTTGATACTACTGTGCCATTAGGTGAATATATTGATGAACAACTTGCTAGGGTTAGAGAGAACAAAATATATTGAAGATGAAATTATTGATGATAGTGATGATGAAGGTTCTCCCCTAAGTATGAATTGCCTGTTGTTCTTGAGGGTTATGTTATGGATGAAGAAACTGCTAGAGATCTTTTTGCTTGCAATGATAGATATGATCTTAAGAAATTACTAGAATGCTAGAATGAAATATGGCCCTGCTTTTGCTACTTCACCTATCTTTGTTACTGATAAGGATTATAATTCTTTGTTGATCCTGAAATAATTACTTTAGTTGAATCTGATCCTTTTGATGGCTATGAATCTGAAACTGTTGTGGCACATCTTACCAAGTTAAATGATATAGCCACCCTGTTTACTAATGATGAGAAGTCTCGCTATTATTATATCCTTAAGATATTTCCATTCTCATTAAAGGGTGATGCTAAAACTTGGTTTAATTCTCTTGATCCTGGTTGTGTGCGTAGTCCCCAGGATATGATTTATTACTTCTCTGCCAAATATTTCCCTACTCATAAGAAACAAGCTGCCTTGTGGGAAATATATAATTTTTTGCAAATCGAAGAAGAGAGTCTCCCACAAGCTTGGGGGAGGCTTCTCCGATTACTTAATGCTTTGCCTGATCATCCTCTTAAGAAAAATGAAATACTTGATATCTTTTAAAATGGACTAACCGATGCTTCCAAGGACCACTTGGATAGTTGTGCTGGTTGTGTTTTCAGGGGAAGAACAGTCGACCAAGCTGAATTGTTATTGAATAATATGTTGACTAATGAAAATAATTCGACTCTTCCTGAGCCAATTCCTGAGCCAATTGAGCCAACTCATGAGCCTACTCCTAAACCGACTCCGAAGAAGAGGGGTGTTCTATTTCTCAGTCCTGAAGATATGCAAGAGGCAAATAAATCGATGAAAGAAAAAGGCATTAAAGCTGAAGATGTTAAGAATTTACCTCCTATTGACGAAATACATGGTCTTAATCTACCTAATGAAGAAATAGATTGTCTTGATAACCCAACACATGTAGTAAAGGTAAATTCTCTCTATAGATATGATAAAGTTGAAATTCCGTCTAATAAATTTCCTAGCCAATGCTTAGATGAATTTGATGACTTTATGGCTAGGCAAGAAAGTTTTAATGCTTATGTTGGTAGAGAATTAAAGAGTAATGCTTTTATGATAGGACGCTTGAGTGATTATATGGCTAGAGTTAAAGGTGAACTTAAACTCATTAGCAAATATGCTTCTATGGTTACCACTCAAGCTGAACAAGTACTTAAAGCTCAAAGTGATTTGCTCGATGAATTAAATTATAAACATGATTTTACTGTTAGACTGGCTACTAGAACTGGTAGAATGACTAAGGAACCTTTGTATCCTGAAGGCCACCCTAAGAGAATTGAGCAGGATTCGCAGAGAAATAATTTAGATGCACCTAGTCCTTCTTAGAAGAAGAAAAAGAAAAATAATAGGACTTTGCATGCTTCTAGTGAACCTGTCGTAGACACACCTGAGAATCCCAATGATATTTCTATTTCTGATGCTACAATCAGGTGATGAACATGAACCTAGTGATAATGTTAATGATAATGTTCATGTTGATGCTCAACCTAGCAATAATAGTGATGTAGAGATTGAACTTGCTGTTGATCTTGATAACCCACAATCAAAGAATCAACGTTATGATAAAAGAGATTTTATTGCTAGGAAGCACGGTAAAGAACGAGAACCATGGGTTCAGAAACCCATGCCTTTTCCTCCTAATCCATCCAAGACAAAGGATGATGAGGATTTTGAGCGCTTTGCTGAAATGATTAGACCTATCTTCTTACGTATGCGCTTAACTGATATGCTTAAATTAAATCCTTATGCTAAATATATGAAGGATATCATTACAAATAAAAGAAAGATACCGGAAGCTGAAATTTCCACCATGCTTGATAATTATACTTTTAAAGGTGGAATACCGAAGAAACTTGGAGATCCAGGGGTACCAACTATACCATGCTCCATTAAAAGAAACGATGTTAAAACTGCTTTATGTGATCTTGGAGCCGGTGTTAGTGGTATGCCTCTCACTTTATATCGTAGACTTGAATTGAATAAGTTGACACCTACTGAAATATCTTTACAAATGGCTGATAAATCAACTGCTATACATGTTGGTATTTGTGAGGATGTGCCTGTTGTGGTTGCAAATGTCACTATCTTAACAGACTTTGTTATTCTTGATTTTCCCGACGACGATAGTATGTCGATTCTCCTTGGTAGACCCTTTTTGAATACTGCAGGGGCTGTTATTGATTGCAACAAAGGCAATGTCACTTTTCATGTTAATGGTAATGAGCATATGGTACACTTTCCGAGGAAACAACCTCAAGTTCCTAGCATCAATTCAATTGGAAAAATTCCAACTATCATTATTGGAGGTTTTGAATTTCCTCTTCCTACTGTCAAGAAAAAGTATTGATATTCTTATTGTTGGGGATGTTCATATCCCCGTTGAGGTAACCTAGTGTTATTCGAAATTTCTCTGGTTTCATGTTATTCGGAATGAGTTTGTTAACAAGACTTGATCAAGCTTGTTAGTGGATTCCTTTTGATGAGCATGAGATGCATGAAACTAGAAGGCACAACCTTCTGTACTCTCTTTTTACTTTATGTTATTTAGAATAAATAAAGCAAAAATAGTATTATTTGTCTATTTTCTGAATTATCCATGCAATAAAAAAATATCCTAAAAATAAAAGTTCTCCAAATGCCCTGCAAATTTAGTATGATTTTTTATAGAATATTTGAGGATTTTAGGCACTGAGAACACAGCAGGGGGCATGCACCTTGCCACGAGGGACCAGGGCGCGCCCACTCCCCCTGGGCGCGACCCCCTGCCTTGTGGGCCCATGGTGGCCCCCCTCCACTTATTCCTGCACCAACACACTCCATCTTCCTCCCAAAAAAATCCCCATCCAGCTCAAGCACGAGTTCTAGGTCATTTTGCTGCGATTTTCGATCTCCTTGCTCAAAGTTCCATTCACAAAACTGCTTTGGGAGATTGTTGCTTGGTATGTGACTCCTCAATTGGTCCAATTAGTTTTGTTCTAGTGCTTTATTCATTGAAATTTTTTGCTGCATAGGTGACCCTGTTCTTGAGCTTGCATGTCAAATTTATGAGGTCCCAAGTAATTCTAATGCATGATATAGGCTCTAGGCACTTGTGGGAGTAGTTTTTTTTACTATATACTGCAATTCAACAGCCTCACAGTCCTTTATTAAAGCAAAAAAAGCAAAAGATTTACAAAGTCACAAATTAGAAGCAAGGATAGGGAGGAGAGACTACTTATAAAGAGGGTTTAAGATAAGGAAGCTATCCAAGAAGTTAGGCTATTCCTATATTTACACTTGATTCTATGAGCTAAAAGAGAAATGTCATGAAGAAAATTTCTCCTCCGGGATCTGAAAGAAGGCAACTCATTTATGAAAATCTTCCCATTCCTCTGTGTCGAAATATTCCAAGTAGCAGTGAAGACTACCTCAGAAAAAATGGGTAACCAAAGTCCTTCCTAGCAGCTGAAGCCATCTCAAAAGTAGACTGGTTAGGATGAACAATCCATGAAATGCCCAGGTAATTCCAGACTCGTTGACTGAAGTTGCAAACGAAGAAAAGATGAGCTCTATCATCATGAGAGGCAGAGAGGCACATAACACACGTGTCATCCTCGATTATCCAATGCCGCCGTTGCATCATGTCCCTAGTGTTGAGATGATCCATCAAGAGGAGCCAACAAAACACCTTAAACTTGAGTGTGCAAGAACGTTTCCAGATCCACCCGAATATGGGATCAACCACAATGTCTGAAAAGCAAGAACGTTTCCAAATCCTTGAATGATAAGCTCCAGATTTTGATGGCCATTTCCAGACATCCTTTTCCCCCTCCTGAAGGTTAACCAAAGGCAATAAAGCCTGGAGCTGATTAAATTCCTCGAAGGCCTCAACAGACAATGACAGATGAAAATTTTCGGTTGGGTCAGACAACTCCATCATATCCTTGATGGTAAGTGTGTCATCAATCACAAAAGAGTGAAGGCTCGGAAATCGTTGCTGCATGAGAACCACATTGTTACTAAGTTGCCATCGATCCAGCCAAAAAAACACCGTATCCCCCATCCGCACGTGTGGGACCGCCAACTTGCAAAACTTGTCATACAGCTTCAGCACATCTCTCCACCAGAAAGAACTGCAGCTTTGAGTGACTTGGGGCGGCGCGACATCATAATATGTGTCCCAAATGAGAGATACCCAGGGCACGTCCATCTTATTAAAGAATTTGAAAAGATGCTTGATCAACAAGGCATCGTTTTGTATGCCCAGATCAAGCACACCAAGGCCTCCCAGATTCTTAGGCTGACAGACCAAATCCCAAGCCGCCAATGATTGCCGTGGCGTATTTGTGTTCCCCCTCCACAAACATTTCCACATGATTTGCTCAATCTCCTTCAAAATTCTTTGTGGCAACGAGAGAGTGCACAAAAAGTATATTGGCATAGAACAAAGAACAAACTTTAAAAGTTGTAGCCGGCTCCCTTGATTCAACAGACAAGAGGATGCAGATAATCATCTCTCAATATGATCCACTAAGGGCAACAAATAAAAAATTGTTGGCCGAGAGGTACCCATGGGCAATCCAAGGTAAGTAAATGGCATGGAACCAACATCACACCCAAGCAAAGCAGCCACACGCTTGCCCTCATCATCGGTCATATTGGTTGGTATCAACGAAGATTTACTAAAGTTGACCCTCAGTCCAGTTGATTTACAAAAGACCTCGAGCATTTCCTTGAAAGAAATGAGCTGGCTGTCAATAGCAGGAAGATAAATAAGGGTATCGTCCGCGTACTGAAGATGTTGGGATGGGTAGTGTGAGAATGTTCCTTGAGCACATCTCATTTACAACCGATTGAAGTAAATCAAAGGAGATAATGGATCTCCTTGACGAACACCCGATCGACAGACAAAATGATTACCAGGAACTCCATTTAGAAGAACCGAAGAAGACCCCGAGGATAAAATGTTGTCAATCCAACTTGTCCAACGATTGTCAAAACCCTTACATCTCAAGATCCTGAGAATCAGTTCATGCTCGATGGTATCAAATGCCTTCGTGAAATCAAGCTTAAGAAGGATGATGGGCCTTTTAGAAGCCTCGCATTGGTGAATGTATTCAAAACAGCACGCCAGGCAGTCTTGTATGGATCGACATCAAAGAAAGCCGTATTGGTTGCGGTGAATACACTTTAAGATCACACCCTGTAATCGATTAGACAAAAGTTTAGTTAAAAACTTTAAGCAAGTATTTGTCAATGATATGGGCTGGAAATCACCAACATATTCAGGGCTCAACTTCTTGGGAATGAGGGTAATAAGAGATGTATTCAGACACTCCAAATTACATTTCCCCTCATAAAATTCATGGACAAGCTTCATAAAGTCCTCCTTCAAAATATTCCAACATTTCTTTAAAAAAAGGCCAGTAAACCCGTCCGGTCCCGGAGCGCGATCAGTAGGCATGTTCTTAATTACCGCATCCACATCGGAGTCCGTGAATGGTAAAGATAACTCCTCTAGACCATCAACCCGAGAAATTAATGTGTCTAGATCAAAACCCATTTGTATACCTTTGGATTGGCCCATTCTTTGATTGAAGTCAGTCCAAAACATCCCCACCAACTGCTGGTGGTCAGTGATCACATCACCGTCCACAGACTTGATCGGGGAAATGGTGTTCCTCCGAAACCTTTTTGTTTCCATAGCATGGAAAAATTTAGAATTTTCCTCGCCAGCTTTGATGTTTCTGATCATGCAACATTGTTTCCAATAAATAAACTGCCAATGCAAGATATCCTCAAGATGCAATTTAACAATCCTGCAAAAATTGAACTCCAGCCAACTCAAGGGCCTAATTTCCTGAATGTTATCAAGAAAAATAATCACTTTATTGCAATCAGCAATGAGAGCTTTGACTGTGGACAGGTTGAGATGCCATTTCTTTAGTGCATATCGTAGGGATTTGAACTTAGCCGAAATGGTTAAGGCAATAGAAGATTTATCCACTAGCCTGTTCCAAACCTCAGAAACACAATCAGTAAAGCCAGGCAAATCAACCCAATAATTCTAAAAGCGAAAAACTTTTGCCTTAGGAATACAAGTGGCAATTGAGACCACACACAAGACGTGGTCAGAGGCAGTGCGTGCTAGAGGAAAAACCATTGTGTTGGGGTGATCAGATGTCCAAGCCACTGATGTGAAAAACCAATCAATCTGCTCGAGACGCGGTGAATTTTGCATATTGGACCATGTATATTGACGAACCTTGATTGGCAGCTCGACAAGACCCAAATGACCAATTATTTCATTAAACAAAAATATATCATTGACGTCCCCACCCGGAAGATTATGGCTCTCAAGCGAACGCATAAAATTGAAATCACCCAAAAGCACCCAATTCTCACCAAACTGAATATCAAGATTATATAACCACTGTACAAAATCATCACGCGCAGAACCTTGACACGGGCCATAAATCGATACAAGAGACCAAGTTTCAGATGTATGCTTAGACTTAAACTCCACAATAACTCCATAGGGTTTTGCCTCAATTAAGTTACCTATGAAAAAAGATGAGTTTCAAATAATCACCATTCCAACAGACGCACCAGCTGATGGCACGTAAACAAAATTATCAAAACACCTTGGACAGAATTTCCGAATAAATAGTTGATCAATATGCATGCATTTAGTTTCCTGGAGGCAGACGACAGAGCAACCGCTTTCATCGATCTTTTGCCTAGCCGCAAGCTGACGCGCTTCAGAATTGAGACCCCGAACGTTCCAACATAGAACTTTACAATCCCTAAACCTTGTTTGATTCATTACAAACCAAAAGTAAACGCATTAAGAGTAGGCCACGCAATGACCTACACTGACCCACTAAGCAGACAAGCATCGCATAGTTCCAAACAGAGAAAGAAAGATAAATGGCTACTACGGTACGCCATGGACCTAAACCCTGGATGATGTAGCTAATCATCAGAACTCGTGCTGTTGTTGGACTTGGCAGGATTAGCAACAAGCTTATCCGCAGAGATCTTCTCGGGCCTAATGCGAAGACGAGCACCAATGCGCTGAAGATTAGCTATAGCAGTTGGGGGAGGCATGGCAGAGCTATCTTCAGGCTGGGACGCCATGGTTTTGCGCTTCTTCAGAGTGTGTGGCTTCTTAGGTGGAGTACCAGCAGTAACCTTGCGGTATCCATCGCGTATAGCATTGAGACGAGCACTGCGCCGAACCTCAGAATCAACAATAACTCTAGAGGCCTTGGGCTTTCTTCCACGCTTCATAGTGACTTCAGGAACAGCAAAAAATTCAAAAGCTTCAGCAACTGGCTCATCAAGATCATCAAATCAAAGAGCCCGAGCTACTGGCCTTCTAACAGGTGGCACCTCCCTCCTCTGGCTGGGTGGGGGAACAAGTGCAGATAGCAGCACAATATTGGGGGCTGGAGCATTGTAGAGTGACTCCCAGGATTGCTTGTTCTGCGAAGCTCCAAGTTCAGACTTGAAGACAAACTTGGGAATGTCAGAGGACCAGATAAACGGCAGCATCTTCTCAAAAGTGTGCTACCACTGCATCACACGGGGGCAAGATTGGCCCAAAAATGGTTTTACACTTGCCCAATCAGAAGAGGAGGCTGCTGTGGTCCCACTGGGTGTTGGAAGACAGCCACATCCGCAGCATTGTTCACATTGTTGACCGAATCCTCAGATAGCTGCAGAACACTGGATTCCTGAGACTGAATTTCCTCAACATTGTCTTACTGCACAACTTCATGGACTGGTGGTGGAACATTCTATTGTTTCTCATTGACAGGGGGTGGCACGTCGTTCCAACCAAGCTCAGGAAATTCAGGCATGACCCAATTGTGGTTATGAAACTGCATATTGCCAGGGAGTGGGTGCGGATTGCCATTGAAGGGCATTAGATCTTCATTAGTTGGCAAGATATCCGCAAAATCCGCTGAAAGGATATAGACATGCGCAGTCCAAGAAATCCTAGCCCCTCCAAAGTCAGCATATTCTCTGTATGCCACAGATCTTGGAACCAGAGACGGTGCAGGGAAGGAAACATAAGCCAGAGAGCGGACCAGCATCGGATCATCCTGGTGCCAATGGTGGAAGTGACCCAAAGTGCTGATAACATCAGCAAGATACTGTGAGCGCCTATAATCCAGAGGAACACCCAACAACATGATCCATCCTCGGCAAAAACCCTGCGTTGCTCTATAATTTATACCCTCAACATGCGGAATAAACCGTATAAATCTATCATTGCCCAGATCGAATGGAGGATGATCAACTAACGCTTGGCAAGCCAGAGCACTACGGAAGCGAAATAACCCAACCCCTTGAATCCAAGGTTGTGCATCCAGAACAGCTCTTCCCAGGTTATTAACAACAAAATCACTGACCATGTTCCGAAAGATGGCGACTTCTTCAGGCAGAGGAGCTGGCTCGACAATGGCGATGGCATAATCCTCATGCTGCCGGTCCGGAGCCACCGCCGGCGCGAAGAAGGTGTGGGGAAGACGCAGCTCTCTGCCATCGATGATGTCAAAACCGTGTGGGAGAAAATCCATGGGATCAAGCGCAAAGTTGGCCATTGCCGGCACCGGGGAAGGAGCACCGCGCTGATCGGTGGTGCTGTTTGCGGGCAATACCGGTGGTGGTGAAGTGGTAGGCCATGGTAGTGGGTAGGGAGGCGGAGGAGGTGTTATGGGCGGTGGCTCTGTGGGCAATGGTGGAATAGATGGGGTGGCAGGCTCGACGGGACTAGGCACAGACCCAGCGGGACTAGCTATGGAGGAAATTGAGGAGTCCCGCTTATAAAATCTTGTTGGCCGGTTGGACTCAGCAGATTTGCACCATGGGACCCACTTGTAAGAGGGAGAAGGACTAGAATCCGAATAGCCCTTTACCCGGTGCCCCATCCGAAAGCATCTATGACACCTAACCCGGCTGGTGCACGCATTGGTAAATTGTACCATGGACAAACAATTCTGGCATTTCCAAACATTAAAAACCATGTCATTAATAAGATCATTAAACTTTGTAGAATCTCCATGTGAGTCCGATGGATTGATATCTATATTCACCTCATTTCCAGAAACAGATGTAGCAATATCAGAAGGGTCCAGGTTTGAAACGGCCGGAGAAGCAATTTGAGTTGTGGAATTAGCTTGGGCCAAGAGCATAGCCTGGGCCGGGGAAACAACCTGGGCCGTGGAAGCAGCCTAGACTGGAGACACTGGTCCAACCAGCTCTTCCCATGCACATGCAGATTCACGTCCAAGCTAGTTGGGGTGGCCACTGAAAACCCGGCCGAAGAATTGGCTTTGACGTTGACTGTTTAGAAAATGATGGGTGGTTCCGCCACCGTCCATCGGAGTTCAGTCGCCGGTGGCGGAGGCAAAATAACTCTCTCACGAGGCAACACTGAATTCCCAGCATCAGAGACAACATCAACAAGACCTGGTAAAGCTGGATAACTATGTCCCTTGCAAACATCATACTATTGGAAAGTGGCAAACGAGATCTTCTTCGATGATCTAGAACCCGAACGCAAAGCGGACTTGGAAGGCGGCTTATGCATGGCAATCAAACCGAGCGAAGCACGCCTCTTAGAGGGACTGATTAAGATCCATTCGGCATCACACTCTTTCTTCCAAATAATAAACTCATGTTTCCAATTAGGGCCACCATTACCCCATGATGGAAAAAGCATTTGAATTGTGAACACGCAAAAGATCGCAATTGAAGAATAAGAATACCAACATGTTTGCACGAGACAATAAATGAGAATACCTTGTCTTTAATGAGATGAACAGACAAATCAATTGTTGATCCTCCAATAGCAGATTCCAATGCCACCCCCACCGAGTCCTCATCAAGACGAAAAATATGCCTGCTAAAAGACACGACCATAATAAAATGGCCCTTGTCATCCGAGGGATGAATGCGTTTCCCACAAGATCTAAAAACCTCCTCCGCAGAAGCCACTCCTTTGGAAAAGTCTAGATCCAAAGTTGATCCACCATGAGAACCCATGTGAGATGGGTATAGGGTGATAGATCAGAGAACGCCGGAGAAGATGGATGGAGAAAGAACAAGATTTACTGGTTGGAGAGGGAGATAGCCGGAGAGCCTAGGGCGCCGGTGGGAGGAGAGGTGGGACTCTCATCTATCTTCAGTCTAGATACATATTGATACTTGTGGGAGCAGTTGCTATCAATCTTGTTTAGTTTGATTCACTTTTATTTTGAAGTTACTAAAAATTTCAGAAAATGATGAGGAGATTATTGAGGGGCTCTTCTAGTCAAAGATCTAAGGATAAACAAGCTAAGGAGAAAGAAAAGGCCAAGTATAATCTTCCTCGCGTAGCGGAAGTACGGCTGTGTGAATGGCCTTGTGATAATTTCTTGAGAGCAGCCGGGATTTATGAAGACTTTTATTCTTTGGCTGATAAAGCGGGCCTCACCGACTTCCTCCACGACCGGATCGAACAGTATCTCTTACTCACCAATACTTTCGTGCAAAACTTTTACTATTATCCTAAGAATTCACCTCCTTCAGTATCTTTTCATTTATATGATGAGGCTAAGGAAATGTCATTATGTAATTTTTGCGCGGCTTGTAGAATACCCTTTGAGGGCAGCTTAGATGAACCACATCATAAAGATGTGGATGGTTTTGTTAACACTATTACTGTAGGGGATTCGAGGAAGGGTTCCGATGCGAGAATCACTAGCATACACTTTCCTATTTTACGATACTTTGCCATATTTGCTAGTCGATGCTTAACTGGTCGTGGAAATAGTGGAAACTTCAGTGTTCCAGATATTATTATTCTGCTCCATGCCTTATTCGGCGATAACACTTTTAGTATGGGTGTCGTTATTGCTAAACGGCTAAGCTTAAACCGCACAAAGGGGCCCATCTTTGGAGGTATCTATGCTTCTCGCCTTGCTAAACATTTCGAGATACCTATTAGGCATGATGAGAAAGAGGAGACATTGCTGCCTCTTACCTTTTTAGATTATAGGAGCATGGTAGCGCATGAGTTTATTGTTGACAACGATGATAAGATGCTTCTGTATAACCTGAGATTTAATAAGAAACACAATGAGATTATTACCCTGCTTGTGCCTTTGTTGTTTGATTTAACTGCAGGCTAGTACCTCGTCTTGCCAAAGGCCATGTACGCGCACCGAGGCCAGACATCAGCTCTAGAGCCTGAGCCGGAACCTCCACTGGACCCTTATCGCCCATCCTGTTATTAGTGGGATCTGGAGGAGATCGCCAGCCAGTGGTATCCAGATGACACTCCTCAGTACACCGGGGAGAGTAGCCGCGATCCAGACCAACTTAGGCCAAAAGCCTAAGCTTGGGAGAGTACGTATTTCTCACCAACTTTACATTCATGTTCACACACTATTCTAGTTGTCGGTGCTCATACTCTTTCATTGTACTATCCATGCTAGTTTAATTTATTTTTCTAGCTTTCTTCTTGTGTGTTTGATAAACCTTAAGAAAACCAAAAAAATTAGTTAGGTTAATTTCCATGCTTGTAGTACTAATTAAAATGAAAACCCAGAAAGATTTCTCGTTCTTCTTTTGCTTGTTGGGAGCTTTCCCGTGTAAATAGTTTTATTTCTTTTCTTTCCTTTGGGGGTCGAGAGGAGAAGTCCATAATGAAAATGTTTAGTGGCTCTCATATGCATGATTGTTGATTTAAATTAGAGCCCATATTACCTTGTCTTCTCCCTTGAATTGAATGCTTGCAGATTCCAGCTTAGTCCAATGCACGTGCACCATTATTATTATACACACCGTTCGGTTGTGCAAGTGAAAGGCAATAATGACGATATATGATGGACTGATTGAGATGAGAGAAGCTGGTATGAACTCGACCTCTCTTGTTTTTGTAAATATGGTAAGTTCATCGTTCCTGATTCAGCCTATTATGAATAAACATGTTTGCAATGACAATTAGAGATTATAGTTGCTTATGCCATGCTTAATTAGCTAGGAGCTTATAATGGTTTACCTTGCGTGCCAACATACTATTAAAATGGTTGTGATGTGGTATGATAGGGTGGTATCCTCCTTTGAATAAATTGAGGGACTCGACTTGGCACATGTTCACGCATGTAGTTGAAAAAAAATCAACATAACCTTCACGATATTTATGTTCATGGTGGATTATATCCTACTCATGCTTGCACTCGGTGTTGATTAATTTTAATGCATGTTCATGACTGTTGTCGCTCTCTCAGTTGGTCGCTTCCCAGTCTTTTGCTAGCCTTCACCTATAGTGAGCGGGAATACTGCTTGTGCATCCAAACTCCATAAACCCCAAAGTTATTCCATATGAGTCCACCATACCTTCCTATATGCGGTATCTACCTGTCGTCCCAAGTAAATTTGTATGTGCCAAACTCCAAAACTTCGAATGAAATTTTGTTTTGTATGCTCGAGGAGCTCATGTTTCAACTAGGGTTGTCTGTATCTTCCATGCTAGGTGGGTTATTTTCAAGAGGAGTGGACTCTGCTCCTCATTCACGAGAAAATGGCTGGTAATAGGGATGCCCAGTCCCATGATCAAAAAGATCAAAGCAAATCAAAATAATAAAACAAAACTCCCCCAGGACTGTTGTTGGTATGGACAGTACCCCGTTATTTCAGATGGCCATGGAGTGTGCTTGTTGGTGGTGGGAGAGTATAGACTTTACCATTCTGTTTGGGAACCGCCTATAATGTATGTAGCATGGAAGATATCGAGATCTCATAGTTGTTGCGTTGACAGTGAAAGTATACCGCCTAAAATGTTATTCATCTCTATTTTAAAATCGAGCTCTGGCACATCTACAAATCCCTGCTTCCCTCTGTGAAGGGCCTATCTATTTACTTTATTTTGTGTCATCACCCTCTTATTAAAAAGCACCCGCTGGAGTGCACACTATCATTTGCATTCATTGCTTTAGTTTATATTGGGTATGACTTGACAGGATCTCTTTTACCATGAATTACAATGTTTAGTCAGTCCTTGATCTTTAAAGGTGCTCTGCATTTATGTTTTGCAGTCTCAGAAAGGGCTAGAGAGATACCATTTTGTCATATCACATCATGATTGTTTTGAGAAAGTGTTGTCATTCGAGTTTTGTTATTATTGCTCGCTAGTTGATTATGCCATTGATATGAGCAAATATGACACCTAAATGTTATTGTGAATATGGTTAGTTCATAATCTTTGTTGGAAACTTGAATGTTGGCTTTACATATTTACAACAACAAGAGCAAACAGAGTTTGTAAAAGTTTTTCTTTATCACTTCCAGTTTATCAACTGAATTGCTTGAGGACAAGCAAAGGTTTAATCTTGGGGGAGTTGATACGTCTCCACCGTATCTACTTTTCCAAACACTTTTGCCCTTGTTTTGGACTCTAACTTGCATGATTTGAATGAAACTAACCCGGACTGACGTTGTTTTCAGCAGAACTGCCATGGTGTTGTTTATTGAGCAGAAAACAAAAGTTCTCAGAATGACCTGAAAATCCACGGAGATAACTTTTGGAAAATATAAAAAATGCTGGCGAAAGAATCAAGGCCAGGGGGGCCACACCCTGTCCACAAGGGTGGGGGCGCGCCCCCTCCCCCTGGGCGCGCCCCCTGTCTCGTGGGCCCCCTGCTGCTCCACCGACCTCAACTCCAACTCTATATATTCTGTTTCATGGAGAAAAAAATCAAAGAGAAAGTTTCATCGCGTTTTACGATACAGAGCCGCCGCCAAGCCCTAATCTCTCTCGGGGGGCTGATCTAGAGTCCGTTCGGGCCTCCGGAGAGGGGGATTCGTCGTTGTCGTCATCATCAACCATCCTCCATCACCAATTTCATGATGCTCACCGCCGTGCGTGAGTAATTCCATCATAGGCTTGCTGGACGATGATGGGTTGGGTGAGATTTACCATGTAATCAAGTTAGTTTTGTTAGGGTTTGATCCCTAGTATCCACTATGTTCTGAGATTGATGTTGCTATGACTTTGCTATGCTTAATGCTTGTCACTAGGGCCCGAGTGCCATGATTTCAGATCTGATCCTATTATGTTTTCATGAATATATGTGAGTTCTTAATCCTATCTTGCAAGTCTATAATCACCTATTATGTGTTATGATCCGACAACCCCGAAGTGACAATAATCGGGATACTTCTCGGTGATGACCGTAGTTTGAGGAGTTCATGTATTCACTATGTGTTAATGAGTTGGTCCGGTTCTCTATTAAAAGGAGGCCTTAATATCCCTTAGTTTCCACTAGGACCCCGCTACCACGGGAGGGTAGGACAAAAGATGTCATGCAAGTTCTTTTCCATAAGCACGTATGACTATATTCGGAATACAGGCCTACATTACATTGATGAATTGGAGCTAGTTCTGTGTCACCCTATGTTATAAGTATTACATGAGGAATCGCATCCGACATAATTATCCATCACCGATCCAATGCCTACGAACTTCTCACATATTGAGTTTCGCTTATTTACTTTTCCGTTGCTACTGTTACAATCATTACAAAATTGCTATCGTTACTTTTGCCACAGTTACCTTTACTATCATACTACTTTGCTGCTAAATACTTTGCTGCAGATACTAAGTTATCCAGGTGTGGCTGAATTGACAACTCAACTGCTAATACTTGAGAATATTCGTTGGCTCCCCTTGTGTCGAATCAATAAATTTGGGTTGAATACTCTACCCTCAAAAACTGTTGCAATCCCCTATACTTGTGGGTTATCAGGTACCATGATGTTAGGAAACCAGGAGGCAGTTGCGTACATGCGGCTATGGCCCTCGTGTGATCCACTGTCATCCTCTCCAATTAAAGTCATCTCCTGATTCCTCTTGTTCGTTGACCATGTTGACAACGCGAGATGGCGGCGCCACGGCAAACGCAACAACTCGAAGGACGACGGAGAGGGCCTCGCGGGACCTACGGATGGTCTGATACAGCAACTGCTGCTCATTCAGGAAGCTAGGATCATAGGGTCACATGTCCGTGATGGCATTGTCTATCGCTTGTTCGCCGGCGATTCGTCCTTCCGCGAACCGGTGCTCGTTGAGGAGATGGAGGTCGCAGCACAGGTCCTCCTGTGCTGGTAGCTCTTCCGCCATTAGGGCGTCGAAGTGCGGCCACACCTGCTTTATGGTGAACACGGCATGAACCGGCTTGGGCGGTGCCGCCGGCTCCTGGTCGGAAGCCACGTCCAACGTCTGATTGTCGTCGCTCAACTCGGCGAGCTCGCTCGCGAGCCAGCATGTCCCGCTACTGGATGCTTGGACCGCTACCAAGCACGAGTCTGACCACCCTAGCCCACCCAAATCGCCTCCCTCGCCCGCGCATGCTTTCCGCCCGAAACAGTCAGCACCACCAGCACCGCTTCCCTGTGTAGGCGATTGCTCCATGTTCAAACGACACAAGTTTCATCCGTCCGTCCGTCTGCCGCCCACATTAATGATACACGGTTGTTGAGGCGGCTACTTCGGCGCCACTCATCTGTCCCTCTGCCGCCCACCATTGCTATATAAACTGCTGCGTCGGCCATAGCCGCAGTCATCCGCCTCCGTTCCCTTTCTCCAGTCCACACCACTACTGCCCACCATGGCTTCCTCATGCTCCAGCGCTCTTCGGGACGGGCGGATGATGGACCAGAAGGAGATGGCAGCCATTGCTGCCGACTGGCTGGCCGGCAGGTAGCCGGAGGATGACGACGTCCCAATGGAGAACATGGTAGTCGACGATCCAACACCAACCCCCTCCTCCGCGCCATCTGGTGCATTGCACCATGACCATCAACGAGGCCCGTGCCCAATACATGGACATGGTGAGGCAGAAGCGTGAGGAGCAATTTTGGGAGGCGCAGGCTGACGCCGCCTACAACCACCATCTCCTCCAGGAGGACCTATAGGCGGAGGAGCAGATCGTCGTGGAGCGGGCGGAGCAGGAGGCGCTGCTCGAGTCGTGCCGTTCTGCCTGCCAGAGCCGCCTCACTTGCTGGCGGTACCGCATGCGGGTGGCGAAGGTTGCAGCCACCTACAAAGAAGACGATGAAGTGGGCGAGGTGTTGTTGGTGAGACCGACGACGAGGCGGAGGACAATGCCGGCTCCGCTGAGGCCCCGCCCCGCCGGCACCGAGGCGGAGGACTTCATCGGCTTCGGAGAGGCCCTGCTCCACCGAGGCCCCGTCCAGCCAACAATGAGGCAGAGGACATCATCGGCACCGCCGAGGCCCCGCCCTGCCGTCACCAAGGCGGAGAACTTCGCCGGCTTCGGCGAGTCCCTGCTCCGCCGAGGCCCGCCCCGCCAACAACGAGGCAGAGGAAATCACCAGCTCCGTCGAAGCCCCGCCCTGCCGGAATGAGGGGGAGGATTTCCCCGCCTCTGCTGAGGCGCCGCCTCACTGGCAACGAGGCAGAGGACATCACCGGCTCCATCGAGGCCCCTCCCTGCTGCCAACAAGACCGCGCCACAAAGAAAACGAGGAAGAGTAGAACACGGTAGGTCGCCGCCCTCGGGTCCAAGTAAGGCCACCGCTGCTACCCTTCGGTTCAAGCCAAGCTGGGCGGGTTGAGCATTAATGACCGACTAGCTTCTTGGTGGCGACGTGGAGTCGGAGAGGTGTGGTGGAGAATAAGCTTGTGTTCGGCTCAGCCAGCCGGAAACGGGAAATGGGCGCCGGAGATCATAGATTAGGTTAATTAATTATACCTCCAGCGCACCCCTTTTTAGTTGAAGAATGTATGAAATGTAATGAAATCTGGCATATGTTTATATGAAATCCGGCCGTGTATGAACGAATTTAGTTCGATTAGTTCGAATTCTTGTATCACTGGCATTGGATGAACATGCAAAACAATACATACTAGCATTATTCCCAGGGTGATCACCTCGTTTACAGCAGTTTCACACAACAAAACGTACTAGCATTAGTCCCAGGGTGATCACCTTGTTTGCAGCAGTTTCACACGTACTCCCTCCGGTCCTTTTTAGTCTGCATATATGTATTGTCTGATGTCAAAGTATCTCTACTTTGACCAATCTTATAGAAAAAGTATCAAGATTCACAATGTAAAATCAACTGACTTGAAAGAAATCTAATATGCGAAGTAAAAAGGAACAGAGGGAGTACAAAAAGATTGAGCAGCTTTTTAGCATTCCTTTACATAGTGATCAAACACACAGGCCTGGTAATTCATAGAGCATTCAAAACAATCGACGATTATGCATCTCAGTGATTCACATGTCAGAGCCAATATTCACTTCACAACTAAAGAATAAAGAAAAATCAATCGATGCTGCTGACAGCAAAGGGCATCCCATTCGAAAATATCAAACGCATGTCTTCTTGCTAACATCAATGAGCAAAATTTGACAAGCTTTTCGCATTCCAAAATGTCAAATGTGTGTTGTTTTGCGTACATCAATGAGCAAACTTTGACAAGGTTTTCCCATTCCAAAATATCAAATGCCTACGATTGTGGAATGGGCAGGGCTTGCCATCAGTTCAGACATTGACATGGCGCCTCGTGCTAAAGAAACCGGTTGTTCTTTTTGTGCAGTTCCACCAAAATCAACCAAATTCGCGCGTTGCTGATAGCTCCAGAACCTATTTGAGGAGATCTTGGGCTTCTTGTATGGATTCTTTGCAGAGCCGAAGAAGGTGTTGTGCTCTCTAAAGCTTAGTACACTAAAGGAGCCTTGTGTAGTCACGACACTTGGAAGCCTTGGCAGCCTGGGCTTTGGCCTTTGCGTTTCAAGCCTTTGCTCCACGTGATAGTCATATTGTGGACCAGGAGAAGTGGGTGGTATCAAGATGGGCCATCGGACCGTAACAAGCTCACCACGATTGTATGCACGTTCCATGGTGTGAGGCACACGAGGAGGAACGGCCACATCTGAGATGGATGGCTGTGCATTGGCTTCAGTGGCAGCAATGACTTCGGGCTGCACAATGTCTTCAGCCATGACAATGTCATTGGCTTCAGTGGTTGTAGTGACAGCCTCATTTGCCTCAACATCAGTGGCTTCATGGACTGGAGGGTCTGGCACAATCACTTATTCTTCTTGAACAATGGGATCACTGTTAGGGGGAACAGTTTCACAGTCTTCTTCTCTTTCTTCATCAGTTGATGCAGCTAGAATGTCTTCAACCACTTTGGCTTCAGATTCTTAAGCAGACTCTGAGGGGATGGCTTCAGGGAACACTTGACGTGATACTGAGGTTGTGTGTTGCACATCCTCTTTAGGAATGCTGGACATGGAGACCTGGGGCCTAGGGCCTCTGTGAAGCCTTCAGAAAGAGGGCGACACCTTTGCTGAAGGAGTGGTCTTCTCCATGTCTTCTGGAGTCTCTTGAGGTGTCTCAAGCACCGGAGTGGTGACTTAAGCAGGTGCAGTGCGGGGAATGACTTCATGCAATGGGGAGTTGGGGTGGTGCTCTTCCCAGAACACATCTTGTCTGATTGGCGTCATGGGACCGCCAATGCTTATCAGTTCACTGCTCGTAGGAGTAGGCGATGATACCGGGTTGGGCTCGAGCTGAGGAAGGACTTCATCATCAACATTGTCATCATGACCAATGTCTTCAGCTGCGGTGGAGTCAGCAGCTGGAATGTCTTTAGATTCATGAGCCTCTGTGGAAGCAGGCTCATGCACAACGAGACTACGCTTGCGATTGGTGGAGGCTGGTAGTGCAACAGAAATAGGTTCAACATTCAAGAGCTCTCGGGGAGCAGCACGGGCTTAGCGTGAAGATTTTGTCTTCATCTTCTTCTTGGAGGGAGCAGCATCAGATGTATCATGGTGCTTCCTCTTCTTGGCTTCAGCCTTAGCCATCTTAGTCTTCTTTTGCTCAGAGGCTACTGAAGGGACCTTTGGCATCGAGCCAGTCATGCTGGCAAGGAAGACCATGCTTGGCCTTTCCTGCCTTGGGGCTTCGGGTTCATCTTCAGTAGGCTTCTTATTCTTGGCAGTAAGCTTGGGGTCAATGCCTGCACACCCAAGAGCCTTTCTCTTCACAACCTCATTGTGATCCTAAACGCACTTTTTAGCATAATACTTCAGCCGCTCACGAGAGCCTTTGGCCTCATCATGTTTCTTCTAAAACTGAGCTTTGAGGTCAATCATCACTTGCTTGAAGTTTTGGACCTCAGTTACACTAAGCTTGGCCATATGCTTCTTGAACAGGACCTTCTCATAGCCTATCTTGTTTTTTAGCTCAACAATCTTTTGAGCCCTGGCAAACTCCTTTGCAATGCAGCCCTGAAATGTGGTGCTGATGTCAATTGGCAGCTGCAAGTCGTCAATGTTCAGTGAGGTGTCCTCAAACCACTCATCAATGAAGTTGTTGAGGATATCAGCATCAAAGAGAGGTAGGTCCTTGAAGACTTCATCGTCTTGCTTGCTCTTAATAAGCATTTCTAGAGCATCATCAACTAGATCTTCATCACTTGATAGATCAATAACATTCTCTTCATTTTGCAGAATGCTAGCTAGGGTTAGGTCATGTCCAGAGATCTTCTTGGGCTTCTTAGACTTCTTGGAGATGCGGGATTGATCCTCGGACTGCATACTGGATTTAGGAGTTGCAGATTTCAACGGCTTCACTCTTGAAGCTTTTGGTGCAGTAGCAGGTTTAGAAGCCTTTGACTTTTTCTTTGGCTTCGGGGACTCTTAAACATCCTCAGAATCATCTTCTATAGCAGATTGAGCAACTGTGGCCCTTCGTGCAGCAATGTGGGAGAGAAACCCCACGAAGCTAGTGAAGGGGCCAATGATGTTCTGATTCGCTTCACGACTGCCATCTGGCCTTGGAGCAGCTAGAACAGGGTTGAAGTTAATTCTGAATTCCTTCTGTTCTTTGCCGTAGAAGCCTTTGCAAGCTGAAATTTTTTCTCAAATAATTCCTCGTCGTGACACCATCGAAGGCTAGATGGGTTGACATCTTCATGCTGTGGTCCTCTGACCATGCAAGGATAGAAGCCCTTGGATATGGCTTCAGCCTTAGTCATGGGCTATAACTTATTATAGAGGATATCGCCCCACGGGCGCCGTAAAACATATTTAACAGCGTATTCTGGAGTCACAAAGCGATACCGAAACCATTGTTCTGCCCAGTATCTTCGAATCCATTGGATTCTGGACTTTTGATGAGAGTAAGATTCATCTGGATCAGACTTATACATCTCATAGAGATCAGGGGGCAGGTCCAAAGCAGTGTTGTCACGGTGCTGTCTTCCATCCTTCTTTGAATATTTGCTTGTGGCCATTGGATTCAAACTGAAAGACTTCACAAAAGTGTTTGGCTTCAATCTGCTTGCCAGGCAAGAGCTGGATTCAGATGATTCAATATGATGTTGTAAGAACTCTGCAAATGAATGCAGACCATGAGAACCAAGGGATTCCCCCATGGACATGTACCTGTGACAACATTAGAGATGCGAGGGGAGGGGAAGAGGTCATATCCATTCTCAGAAGATTTTGAAGATAAATCAGTTGAAGACATTGACCTCATATTGCGAAGACATTCACTTATCGTTGTGAGTTGGTTCCAGATTTGTACAAATCCATGAATAAGTACAAGTGAGGAATCTAACTAGTTGTAATGCATAAGTGAACATACTTGCAAGTAATGAGATGAAGAAATAGGAGGATATAGATTTGGAAGTGTAGAAACCACTTTTGCAAGATTTGGACAGTTTGAATGGATCAAATATACGGTAAAAATCGAGTCTTATTTACCGCACGATGAACTTCTTGACGGCGCGGAAGGAGGCCGAGTAGTCCAATCTCCCACGCCCTAACTTATCGGCGGAAGACACCTACGGCGGCGGCGGAGAGGATGATTACTGCAGCCGGCGTGAAGACGGTGTCAGAGAGGTGACGGCAGCAAAGTGCTTTGTCTCCGGCATTGACGGAAGCTAGCGGTGGCGCTAGGGTTTGAGCAAGATGGCGAGGTGGCAAAAGAGATAATGACTGCGTGGGGGAGATGTATTTATAAGGAGGAGGGTTGCGCAGCGCAATTACGCAGGTGCCCCTGGCGGTTCACATCTGAAGGACACGTGGCCTACATGCAACTTATCGAGGGTCGAGCCATGATCCCACGCATGCCTGGTTTGTCGGGTGGTCGTTCCGGCTTCTCCAGTTTTCAGGCAAAAGGGATAAGAATATTAAAACTGGTTTTAAATGTGTGTCTCTGTATCTTCAGCTGACAAGGACACAGTGAAGACATTCGACACGTGTCAACAGAATGCATATGAAGAAACAGAGAGAGTTTGAGGGATAATCACAGAAGGGGTTTGGGTCCGGTCACATTCACTTAGTTCAGAAAATAGCAAATTTGAATACATAGCTATAAGTGAATGTTGTAGAGGACAAAACACACATATATATAGCAATGAAGACCAAGACAACATTGCGAAGATAAACCTTGATGATAAACCAATGTTGAAGACAAAACAATATGAAGATAATGCACTCATGACGCCAAATGAAAATCTTCAAGAAAGTATGGTGGTGGCATTACCCACCGTATAGGAAATATTAGACCCGGACATGACGCACAATTATGTTGCGTTCCGAAGTCAAATTCCACATTAATATATTCACACTTAGAGGGTAAGTCTTCATGAATTTAAGATATACATTACTCCGTGTGTTGCACATCTAAGTCATCAATATGCATAAGCGTTAGGATGTGTGTCCATTCACAGGACATTCGAGGATTCTAAGATATTTAGCTCACACCATAGCTTGCAAAACCTTTTCTCATCCAAGGGCTTCATGAAGATATCTGCCAATTGCTCTTCAATGTTGATGTGAATGATATCAATGTTTCCCTTCATGACATGATCTCTAAGAAAGTGATGACGGATCTGAATGTGCTTTGTCTTCGAGTGCTGAACTGGATTGTTAGCAATCTTGATGGTGTTCTCATTCTCGCAGTAGAGTGGTACATGTTTGATGTTGATGCCATAATCCTTGAGAGTTTTCTTCATCCAGAGAAGTTGAGCGCAGCAAGATCCAGCAGCAATGTATTCAGATTCAACAGTGGAGAGTGATACACAGTTCTGCTTCTTTGAAGACCAAGACACAAGAGATCATCCAAGAAAGTGACATGTGCCTGATGTAGACTTGTCAACCTTGTCACGAGCATAATCAGCATCTGAGAATCCAACTAGATCAAACGTTGAGCCCTTTGGATACAATAATCCTGGTGTTGGGGTGTGAGCCAAATATCAAAGAATTTGCTTCACCACGAGGTGATGTGATTCCTTTAGTGCCGCTTGGAATCGAGCACACATGCAAACGTAAGCATTATATCTAGCCCAGATGCACATAAGTACAATAAAGAAGCAATCATGGAGCAGTATACCTTTTGATCGAACTCTTTACCATTGTCGTCGAGGCCTAATTGGCCTTTGGTTGGCATTGGCATCGTGCACCCTTTGCAGTCTTGCATTCCAAACTTATTCAGGCAGTCTTTGAGGTATTTTTCTTGTGATATGAAGATGTCATTTCTCTATTGACGGATTTGAAGACCAAGAAAGAATTTCAGCTCTCCCATCATGGACATCTGATATTGCTCTTGCATCATATGCCCAAACTCATCACTGTATCTCTTATCAGTGCAGCCGAAGATAATGTCATCCACATAGATTTGGCATACAAATGGTTCACCATCATATGTCTTCATGAAGAGAGTGTGATCTAGAGAACCATGTTTGAAGCCTTTGCTCTTCAGGAAGTCTTTGAGTGTGTCATACCAAGCGCGAGGTGCTTGTTTGAGGCCATACAATGCCTGGTTGAGCTTGTATACCAATCAGGATGCTTTGGATCTTCAAAACCACGTGGTTGAGCAACATACACTTCTTCTTCGATTTTTCCATTGAGGAACGCACTCTTCACATCCATTTGGTACATAAGAATGTTGTTGTGGTTAGCATAGGCTAGTAGTATACAAATGGCTTCAAGCCTAGCCAGAGGAGCAAAGGTTTCATTGAAGTCAATTCCTTCCACTTGTGTGTAACCTTGGGCAACGAGACGTGGTTTGTTTCTGACAACTTGACCATGCTCATCTTGCTTGTTGCGATAGATCCATTTGGTGCCAATAATATTGTGCTCGTGGGGATCAAGACGTTTGACTAGCTCCCACGCATTATTCAGCTCGAACTGTTGAAGCTCTTCTTGCATAGCTTGAATCCATTCAAGTTCCATGAAGGCTTCGTCAACTTTCTTGGGTTCATATATGGAGACAAAAGCAAAGTGTCCGCGGAAGTTTGCTAGTTGTATGGCTCTTGAACGACCGAGGGGAACAGATGCATTGATTCTATCAATGATCTTCTCAATTTGGACTTCATTTGCAACCCAAGGATGAACTAGACGAAGATTTTGCTCTTGCTGATCGTTGTCTTCATCTTTAGCATTGGCTTCAGGCTGAGCATTATATTCATGTTGATTAGGTGCAGAGATGATTATTTCCTCTTCAGCCTGTTCCTCGGTGGGTATGATTTCTCTAGTACCCATTAGCTTGATAGATTCACTTGGTGTAGCTTCATCTAGAACATTTGGCATGTGCTCTCTTTGCGAGCTGTTAGTCTCATCGAACCGCACATCTACAGCTTCAACCACTTTATAGTGAAAGAGGTTGAGGACTTTGTAGGTGTGCGAGTCCTTCCCGTAACCAAGCATAAAACCTTCATGTGCTTTCAGGGCAAATTTTGAAGTGTGATGAGGATCCTTGATCCAACACCTAGCACCAAAGACCTTCAAATAGCTAACATTTGGCTTCTTACCAGTCAGAAGTTCATAGGATGTCTTCTTGAAGAACTTATGAATATAAACTCTGTTGATGATGTGGCAAGCAGTATCAATGGCTTCAGGCCAAAAGTTTCATGGAGTCTTGTATTCATCAAGCATCGTGCGTGCCATCTCAATGAGGGTTCTGTTCTTGCGCTCCACGATGTCGTTCTGCTGAGGTGTGTATGGAGCAGAGAACTCATGTGTGATGCCCATTGTATCAAGATAAGTGTCGAGGCTGGTGTTCTTGAACTCTATGCCATTATCACTCCTGATGTGCTTGATCTTGATTCCATAGTTGGTCATGGCATGGTTTGCGATGCATTTGAAGACATCATGCACTTCAGCCTTATAGAGAATTATGTGCACCCAGGTATATCTTGAATAATCATCAACAATAATGAAGCCATAGAGATGTGTAGAGGTAGTAAGGGTTGAGTAGTGAGTAGGTCCAAATAAGTCCATGTGAAGCAGCTCGAAGGGGCGTGACGTAGTCATGATTGTCTCCAAGGGATGCTTGGCCCTAGTCATCTTCCCGGCTTCACAGGCACCACATAGATGATCTTTCTTGAACTTGACGCCCTCGATGCCGATGGTGTGCTTCTTCTTCATGAGAGTGTGTAAGTTCCTCATGCCTGCATGTCCTAGCCTTCGATGCCAAAGCCAGCACTCTGAAGCTTTTGCTAGAAGACATACGGCAAGCCGTGGTCCTGCAGAGAAATCTACCATATACAGATCACCTCTTCAATAACCTTCGAAGACTAGTGATTTGTCAGTTTCCATAAGCACAAGACAACGATACTTTCCAAAAATCACACTCATGTTCAGATCACAAAGCATTGAGACAAACATTAAGTTGTATCCAAGGGATTCAACAACCATCACTTTGTCCATGTGTTGATCCTTTGAGATAGCAACTCTACCTAGGCCCAATACCTTGCTTTTACCAGTGTCAGTGGATGTGATGTGGCTTTTAGTAAATGGAAGTAGGGTTGAATCCATGAGAAGACTTTGATCACCAATCATGTGTCTAGTGCATCCACTGTCCATGATCCACTCAGTGGCTTTCGGAGTCGTACCCTATAGTGCAGATAGCAGGATAGGCTTCACCAAGAGTATTGTGAAGAAGAAACATATAGCTTATGACCCAAAAGTATATGGGGTCAATTGTAGCCTTTTCGATAACTAAGAGTGTCGAACCCAACGAGGAGCAGAAGGAAATGACAAGTGGTTTTCAGCAAGGTAATGTCTGCAAGTGCAAAAATTGTAAGTAGCTGAGTAGTTTAATAGCAAGATAATTTGTAACGAGCAAGTAACGATAGTAGTAACAAAAGTGAAGCAAGGTATCCCAATCCTTTTGAGGCAAAGGACAGGCCAAAACGGTCTCTTATGATAAGCAAAGTGTTCTTGAGGGTACATGGGAATTTCTTCTAGTCACTTTCATCATGTTGGCCTAATTCGTGTTTGCTACTTTGATAATTTGGTATGTGGGTGGATCGGTGCTTAGGTGATGTTCTTACTTGAACAAACCTCTTACTTATGATAAACCCTCTCGCAAGAATCCGCAACTACGAGAAAAGTATTAAGAATAAATTCTAACCATAGCATTAAACTATTGGATCCAATCGGCCCTTACGGAATAGCGGATAAACCGGGTTTAAGCTTCTGTCACTCTCGCAACCCACCATCTAATAACCACTCCACAATGCATTCCCTTAGGCCCAAATATGGTGAAGTGACATGTAGTCAACGTTCACATGACACCACTAAGAGAATGACAGCATACATATCATCCAAATATTGAACACATATCAAGTTCACATGACTACTTGCAACATGATTTCTCCCGTGACCCCAAGAACGAAAGTAACTACTCACAAATGATAATGATGCTCAAGATCAGAGGGGTATTAAATAGCATAATGGATCTGAACATATAATATTCCACCAAATAAACCATATAGTAATCAACTACAAGATGTAATCAACACTACTAGTCACCCACAAGCACCAATCTATAGTTCCGGTACAAAGATTGAACACAAGAGATGAACTAAGGTTTGAGAGAAGTTGGAGTTGTTGAAGATGTTGATGAAGATAGCCCTCCCCAAGATGGAAGAGTTGTTGGTGACGATGATGATGATGATTTCCCCTCTAGGAGGCAAGTTCCCCAAGAGGAATCGCTCCGCCGGAGGGCAAAAGTGCTCCTGCCCAAGTTCCGCCTCGAGGCGGTGCCGCTTCGTCCTGAAAGCATGCAAAGAGTATATGAGCAGCGGAAAGTGAAGCATGCAATTTGCAAGAATGTAAAGGGAAGGGTTTGGAGGATTTAAACGCAATTGGTGACACGGATGCTTTTGTCGTGGTTCCGATAGGTGGTGCTATCGTACATCCACGTTGATGGAGACTTCAACCCACGAAGGGTAACTGTTGCGCGATTCGACGGAGGGCTCCACCCACGAAGGCTCCACGAAGAAGCAACCTTGTCTATCCCAACATGGCCGTCGCCCACGAAGGACTTGCCTCATTAACGGTAGATTTTCATGAAGTAGGCGATCTCCTTGCCCTTACAAACTCCTTGGTTCAACTCCACAATCTTGTCGGAGGATCCCAAGTGACACCTAGCCAATCTAGGAGACACCACTGTCCAAGAAGTAACAAATGGTGTGTTGATGATGAACTCCTTGCTCTTGTGCATCAAATGATAGTATCCCCAACACTCAACTCTCTCTCATAGGATTTGGATCTGGTGGAAAGAAGATTTGAGTGGAAAACAACTTGGGGAAGGCTAGAGATGAAGATTCATATGGTAGGAATGGAATATCTTGGCCTCAACACATGAGTAGGTAGTTCTCTCTCAGAAAATGTAAGTTGGAAGTGTAGGTTTGTTCTGATGGCTCTCTCCACGAATGAAGAGGATATGGAGGGGTATATATAGCCTCCACAAAAAATCTAACCGTTACACACAATTTACCAAACTCGGTGGGACCGAATCAACAGACTCAGTCAGACCGATTTAGCAAATCTAGTGACCGTTAGGATTTTCGGTGGGACCGACATGCAACTCGGTAGGACCGATATGGTTAGGGTTAGGGCATAACGTAATCTCGGTGAGACCGATTACACAAACTCGGTGAGACCAATTTGGTAATTAGCTAACCAGAGAGTTGGTCAGGTAAACTCGGTGGGACTGATTCGCTCTTTTTGGTGAGATCGAAATGTTACGAAAGGGAAACAGAGAGTTTACATAGCAATCTTGGTGGGACCGATCGCTCACTTCGGTTAGACGGAAACGTTACGAAGGGAAACAGAGAAATTACAATCCCATCTCGGTGAGACTGAGATCCCTATCGGTGAGACCGATTTGCCTAGGGTTTGTGGCAGTGGCTATGACATTTGAACTCGGTGGCGCCGGATAGAAAGAATCGGTGGGACTGATTTTGACTTTGAGTTTAGGTCATATGTGGATGAGAGAAACTAGTTGAGGGTTTTTGGAGCATATCACTAAGCACTTGAAGCAAGAGGCTCATTAAGCAACACCTCATCCCTCCTTGATAGTATTGGATTTTCCTATAGACTCAATGTGATCTTGGATCACTAAAATGTAAAATGTAGAGTCTTGAGCTTTTGAGCTTGAGCCAATCCTTTGTCCTTAATATTTTGAGGTATCCACTTTCATCATCCATGCCATGCCATTCATTGAGCTTTCCTGAAATATTTGTCTTGGAAAAGCATTACCTCAATGAGCTATATGTTGTTATGAATTACCAAAACCACCTAGGGATAGTTGCACTTTCAATCTCCCCCTTTTTGGTAATTGATGACAACATATAGATCAAAGCTTCGACAAATGATAATAAGATTGAAAAACATTGTCGCTTTGAGAAGTATGTGATAAGCAAGAGCTCCCCCTAAATTTGTGCATAGTTTAAGATTTGCTTTGGACTGCAAATGCACAAGGAATTAGGCTCATGGGTTACTCTTCCTTGTCACATACATCCTGGTGGAGCGCTCAAAAAAATAAAGATTGAATACATGCACTCATCACCAAGCAAAGTGAATGAACATATAAGGATAAGTAAGATAATATCATCTGACAAGCATAAGTGTAGCTTTTGATCAAACACATGATCATCAATGTCTCACAGATAATAGCATAAAGTCTCAAGAAATCAAAAGCAAACAAAGTTCAACCAAGAAGACAAGAGAGAACAAAAGCAAACTCTCTCTCTCTCGAAGCCTATGATCTATACATGTTTCTCCCCCTTTGGCAACAAGTTACCAAAAGGTTCCTAGAAAATGCATAGTACGATATCGTCTCTCAGGCTTGGTATTCAGGTGGTGGTGTAGAGATGGCTCCTTGGACGAAGGCTTCAGTTGATGTGGATGGAGCTGAAGGAGTTGGTGCTGGAGCTGGTTGCACTGGAGCTGTAGGAGCTGTAGCTGGTGCAAATGAAGTGGCTCTGGTGTCTGTCACAGGCACTGCAATTGATCTTTGAGCTCTAGGCACTCTGGCAAATGCATCAGTGGTTGTCTTGCCCTTCCTCTCCTGCATGTCATCCTGTAGCTGCTCCACAACTGACTGAATCTCAGTTACTTTGACATCTAAATCATAGAATTTTTGTTCCATGATTCTTTCCAGGCTCTCCTGGTTTTGAGTTAGGGTGGCCAACCCCTTCTCAATCCTCAGAGTTGATGCTATCAAGTAACCAAGTTGTTCCTGCTTGTTCTTCAAAAAGTACTCAGATGCCTCCTCTGGTGTTGGCATCTTGGCAGCCTTCTCTTTCTTTGCTTTCTCCTTCTTCTCTTGAGCTTGTACTGATGATGGTTCATTCTCATTCATCACAACTTGATTTTCCTCAAATTCTGGATAGATAGCAAAATGTTCCTTGTCCAGCAAATATGTGCATGTGCCCATCTTTGAGTTAATCAACTCCTGAATTTGTGGGTCATATCCACAACTTCTCTTTTGCTCTGCAGTTGTCCTCTTGATAGTCTCAACCATGAGGCTCATGATCTTGAATTTCTATGGCACACCATACAAGTGTAGCAAGTTTATAGCATGGCCTCTTATCATGTTGTGGTCACCTGACTTGGGCAATGGAGTATGCCTTTTCCAGTTGATCGTTGGTAGCCCTGACAGAAGAAAATGGACTGACCCAAACTTATGTGTCTCAACTGCAGCATCTGGGATCTCCTTGTACATATGTGCCATGGAATTGTGATCCATCTTCTTCTTGGCATAGACATCCAAGTCATCTTCACTCTCCTTTGGTGCATTGATCAGATTTTCCCATTCCTCAATGGTTGATTGGTACCTTGTACCTTCAGACATCCAAACTATCCTGCCATCTGGATAGAAATGTGTTGTGGAGTAGAATTGCATAATGAGCTCATCATTCCACTTTGTGAGCTTCTGCCCAACAAAGTCTGCAACTCCACAAGCAATGAAACTGTCTTGCACTCCAGGATAGTGGTCTTCATTCTCCTTCATGTAGGTCCAGTCGACCCACCTCATCACACACTATAGGCTTCTTGTCCAACAACACTGACTCATAGAAATCTTGTTGTTCCTTAGTGTGGAACCTATAATCAACAACAGTCCTTCTCCTGATAGCATAGGGATCAAACAACCTCCACTGTCTGAGTCCTGCATCCTTTCTTAGCTTCATGTTCTCAGCCACAGGATGAGCATCATTGTGGTCTGGAATCTTTGGCTTCAGCTTCCTCAGGACTTGTCCTTCATCATCTTCCTCAGCGGCAACTTCAGGCACTGGGGCCTTGTTCTTCTCAGCAGCTGGTATACTCCTAGTATTCCTCTTTGGTGCATTCTTGGGCTTGGGGCAGGTTTGGGTGCTTCTTTGCGCTTTGATGATGCAGCCCCTGACCTTATAGCATCACCTATCAGCTTTTGTGCCTTGGGTGCTGGTGCAGCAACCTCTTCTTCCTCTTCTTCAGAGTCTCTCCTCGTAGAGGGATTTCCAAGAACTTTGGCAGTGGTGGTTCTGACTCTCTTTTTCTTTTTGTCTTCACCAGCAGCTTCATCTTCTGACTCAATAGTAAACTTCATGGTTTCTCCAGTAAGAACCTTCCTGGGTTTGGAAGTGGTAATCCTTCTTGCAGGTGCCTCTTTGGGATCAGGCTTTTCAGGTACTTGTGTTGATCCTCTGACCTTCAGCATAGGTGTCCTCTTGGCAGGGACCTTCCTATTAAGTCCAGGCTTTGTGTTCTTTGCTAAGCCATACTCCTTTTTGAGCACTACCTTCTTGGAAGTAGCCTCATCATCAGCTGCCACATAGTCCTCATCCTCAGAGTCTAAGGTTCTCTTCTTTCTGGCCCTGGTGGCAGATTTAGGCAGATTGCTTGGGGTGCTCCTGCTGCCATCATCTGAAGTGCTAGAGGGACTAGTCCCCTCACTCCTGTGAATCTGCTCCTCTTCCCTGTTCTGGCTGTCACTTTGGTCTGACATGCTGCAAACACTGACTGCTGACCCCGTGAATAGTTTTAGATGACATAGAGTGGATGAGCATCACAAAATGCAGAGATTTTTGCAAAAGAATGATTCAAAAACTTAGTTTTAGTTTTCCACAGAAAGCATTTCGGATCAACCGGTTTTCAAACTCGGTGATACCGAAGCAGTTTTGGAACCTAAACTAGTGAACTCGGTCAGACCGAGTCACGGTTCGGTGGCACCGAGACTGCTAGGGTTTCACAAAGTTCTAAAATCGGTCACACCAATTAGCAATTCTCGGTCAAACCGAGAGTTACTAGTGCAATGGCGTTAGCCGAATCGGTGGGACCGAGTTCTTCAACTCGGTGGGTCCGAGATGGTTTCGGCGGAAACCTAACCCTAAATTTTCAAATCGCATCTATTCTAAGGATTATTTTGACTGGATAGAGGTGTTTCAATCGTGGCAAGAATCATAATGAACACAATGTGTTGAGAATCAGACCAGGATAGCACAGTGATCGAGTTCATACCCTAGTTCGGCGATGAACTTGCTACGGCGGCAACGGCGAGTTGAAATCCTTTGACGGCGGTGGAGACCAGCGACAGGAGGCGGCTGGCGACGAAGTCGACGATCCGGAGACCTAGTAGGCAGAGCGAGCTATGCGCAGGCGAAGAGGTTTGGAGAAAGTTTTCCAAATTTTGCTTGTGTGTATATATAGCCTGACACTGTCTGTGTGACCAAGTGGAACGACTCGGTGGCACCGAGATGCATAACTGTTGATAGTTATAGCAACTCGGTGTGACCGAAAAGTTCAAATCGGTTGCACCGACATGGAAAACTTAGATCGACTTGGTGATCTCGGTATGACCGAAATGGAAGAATCAGTCAGACCGAAAATCACAAAGAAGTTTTGGAAGTTTAAGTCCATGACAAATCGGGGACTCCGAGTGCTCCTCACACAGAGTGGTTCGAATCTGACTTGATCAAATTTTGTGATGTAGCATGAGTTGAGTTTGAGACGAGAAAAGCATAGATAGCTAGAGAAGGTTCTTCGGCATTCTTGTCCATCCACTTGGCCAAAGAAAAAGAACCAATCAATCAAAGCAACAAGTGGATGTCCTTGAATGAGTAAAATATGCAACCAACATGCTCGCACAATAAAATGGCAAATGAAATATGTGGCAAGACATGCACAACCAATTCTAGCATCTATCAAACAATTGGCAATGACTAGGTCATCTATATATGAGTATATTGACTTAGGAGTAAAATGAGAACATTTGATCATAGGTCATACTCATCGTTTAAGCTCAAGTGGGGTTACCACTTTTACATAATGCATTGATGTGTTCACATCATTAGAGTTGCTTTGACTCAATTCTTAGAGTTAAGCTCCTCCTAGATGTGAGATCCCCCCTTAGAGCGATGAACTAACCTTGGGTTTTGTCGATGATGACTTCATGTAGGTGTTGAAGATGTGGATGCTCAATGTTGATGTAGATCATTTGGAGCAATCCTTTGGAGTGAGTTGCACTTTCAATACCTACATGGGTTAGTCCCACAAGGAACAAACAAGAATATCCATAGACATAGAGTGATGCACACACAAGATGATGTCCATGAAAACATTAGGTTACCTTGTCCCTTGCCTTACCAACATGAGGGTTTGTGACTCCTTGAACTAGTGCAAGATATGGAAGTTGATTGCACTTGTCCTTGCCAAAATGATATGAGTGAAGAATGTTGGTGGAGTCACCCTCAAGAAAACTCTAGTTCTTCTTCTTCGGGATCCACATCATCTTGATGGGAATCCTTCGAGTTGTAGTTGTACTTGATGAAGTAGAACTTGACATAGTCTTGGGAACCCACTTGACCAAGGCCTTAGGTGCTTCTTCAAATGCATCAATATCCTCTTGAAGCTTGTCCTTGACTTTGTTCTTGTGGTCTTGTGGTGGAAGATCATCTTGTGCTTGTGTTCCCTTGAAGGAAGTAGGATCATACTTCTCTTGTTGAGGAACAAACTTCATCTTGGGGTATTGATCTTCTTCCCACTCAACTCCATTGGCATTGAACTTTCGTTCAAAACCAACACCTTGATTCTTCTGGTGCCTTCCTTGCTTGCGTACAATTTCCTCGAATTGCTTACTCCCTGCAAGGCTCTTGTATAAACCTTTCTCTATAATTCCCTTCAATAAGCTATTTTCTTGCTCAAGTGTAACTTGGCTAAGAGAATCATTAGTGAAATCAAGAGAACTACTAGAAGCAACAATATTGGATTTGACATTATTATTGTTACTACTAGTGGAAGAATATTTATTGTACTTGTTACTAGACTTGACTTGAGGCATGTAAGTAGATAAGAGTAAACGCTTGGCAATGTAAGAAGAACTTTTCTTGCGGAGATCATCATTGATTGCCTTTAAGAACTCATGCTCTTGCTCAAGATTGAGCTTTTCAAAGCGTAACTTCTCATGAGCCCTTAAAAGTTCTCGATGATCTTCGAAGATAGTTTCATGAGCTAACTTAAGAGTGTTTAGTTCTTTAGTTAGAAGCTCAATCTTCTCCTTATCATTGTCATTCGTTTTATCTTGATTAGCATGATTAATTGACGTTTCATCATAGTATTCATCACTAGAGTTGTCAACAAGTAAATCATCATCACCTAGCAAGTCATCTTCATCACTATTGAAATCAACATACTCGGGTGTGTTACCTTAGGACCTTTGGCCATGAAGCATCTTCCAATTCCTTCATTTTGTGAATCAAATATGTCGTAGGAGTTGGTTGACACAAGTGCTAGACCGGCAACACCTTCATCTTGAGTATATTCGCAGTCAGAGTGATAGCTTCTCTCGGAGTGATTGTCGGAGTCGGAGCCGGATACCCATTCACCAACATGAGCTTGATGTCTTTGTTTTGTGTAGCTCTTTGATGACTTGTCCTTCCTTTCCGAATCCTTGCTTCTCCGTGAGGGTCTTCATCCATAACGATCATCTCTACTCCTTCTCTCTCTTGGAAGTGATCCTTCTCTTCTACTTCTTCTTTTTGGAGAATCTTCTCTTCTTTTGTAGGGTGCCGTACACTCATTGGAATAGTGTCCGGGTCTCCCACTTTTGTAGGGTGCCATACACTCAGTAGCTTTCGGAGTCATACCCTATAGTGCAGATATCAGGATAGGCTTCACCAAGAGTATTGTGAAGAAGAAACATATAGCTGATGACCCACAAGTATATGGGGTCAATTGTAGCCTTTTCAATAAGTAAGAGTGTCGAACCCAACGAGGAGCAGAAGGAAATGGCAAGTGGTTTTCAGCAAGGTAATGTCTGCAAGTCCAAAAACTGTAAGTAGCAGAGTAGTTTGATAGCAAGATAATTTGTAACGAGCAAGTAACTATAGTAGTAACAAAAGTGCAGCAAGGTAGCCCAATCCTTTTTAGGCAAAGGACAGGCCAAAACGGTCTCTTATGATAAGCAAAGTGTTCTTGAGGGTACACGGGAATTTCTTCTAGTCACGTTCATCATGTTGGCCTAATTCATGTTTGCTACTTTGATAATTTGGTATGTGGGTGGATCCGTGCTTAGGTGTTGTTCTTACTTAAACAAACCTCTTACTTATGATAAACCCTCTCGCAAGCATCCGCAACTATGAAAAAAGTATTAAGAATAAATTCTAACCATAGCATTAAACTATTGGATCCAATCGGCCCTTACGGAATAGCGCATAAACCGGGTTTAAGCTTCTGTCACTCTCGCAACCCACCATCTAATAACCAGTCCACAATGCATTCCCTTAGGCCCAAATATGGTGAAGTGACATGTAGTCAACGTTCACATGACACCACTAAGAGAATGACAGCATACATATCATCAAAATATTGAACACATATCAAGTTCACATGATTACTTGCAACATGATTTCTCCCGTGACCTCAAGAATGAAAGTAACTACTCACAAATGATAATAATGCTCGAGATCATAGGGGTATTAAATAGCATAATTGATCTGAACATATAATATTCCACCAAATAAACCATGTAGTAATCAACTACAAGATGTAATCAACACTACTAGTCACCCACAAGCACCAATCTATAGTTCTGGTACAAAGATTGAACACAAGAGATGAACTAAGGTTTGAGAGGAGTTGGAGTTATTGAAGATGTTGATGAAGATAGTCCTCCCCAAGATGGGAGAGTTGTTGGTGACGATGATGACGCTGATTTCCCCTCTAGGAGGGAAGTTCCCCAAGAGGAATCGCTCCGCCGGAGGGCAAAAGTGCTCCTGCCCAAGTTCCGCCTCGAGGCGGCGGCGCTTCGTCCTGAAAATCCTCCCCTCAAATTTTCTAGGTCAAAATGACTTATACACCAGAAGATGGGCACCAGAGGTGGGCCGAGGAGGGCAACACCCACTAGGGCGTGCTTGGGCCTCTAGGCACGTGCAGGTGGGTTGTGCCCACCTGATGGCCCCCCTCTGGTACTTATTGGCTCCAATAATTCTTAAATATTCCATAAAAAATCCTCGGGAAGTTTCAGCTCATTTGGAGTTGTGTAGAATAGGTAGCCTGACGTAGCTTTTTTAGGTTCAGATTTCTAGTTTCCAGAATTCTCCCCCTTTGTGCATACCTTGCATATTATGGGAGAAAAGGCATTAGAATTACTCCAAAAGGCATTATTATGCAATAAAACAACATAAATAACAGTAGGAAAACATGATGCAAAATGGAGATATTGTAGGACCTTGAACCATGTCTAGAGGGGGGTGATTAGACTACTTGACTAATTAAAAACTTAACCTTTTCCCAATTTTAGACTTTGGCAGATTTTAGCTATATTTGGACAAGTCAAGCAATCTTCACACAATTCAAGCAAGCATGCTAAGAATATATGAGCAGCGGAAAGTAAAGCATGCAATTTGCAAGAATGTAAAGGGAAGGGTTTGGAGGATTCAAACGCAATTGGAGACACGGATGTTTTTGTCGTGGTTCTGATAGGTGGTGCTATCGTACATCCACGTTGATGGAGACTTCAACCCGCGAAGGGTAACGGTTGCGCGAGTCCACGGAGGGCTGCACCCACGAACGGTCCACGAAGAAGCAACCTTGTCTATCGCACCATGGCCGTCGCCCACGAAGGACTTGCCTCACTAGCAGTAGATCTTCACGAAGTAGGCGATCTCCTTGCCCTTACAAACTCCTTGGTTCAACTCCGCAATCTTGTCGGAGGCTCCCAAGTGACACCTAGCCAATCTAGGAGACACCACTCTCCAAGAAGTAACAAATGGTGCGTTGACGATGAACTCCTTGCTCTTGTGCTTCAAATGATAGTCTCCCCAACACTCAACTCTCTCTCATAGGATTTGGATCTCGTGGAAAGAAGATTTGAGTGGAAAGCAACTTGGGGAAGGCTAGAGATCAAGATTCATATGGTAGGAATGGAATATCTTGGCCTCAACACATGAGTAGGTAGTTCTCTCTCAGAAAATGTAAGTTGGAAGTGTAGGTTTGTTCTGATGGCTCTCTCCACGAATGAAGAGGAGGTGGAGAGGTATATATAGCCTCCACACAAAATCTAACCGTTGCACACAATTTACCAAACTCGGTGGGACCGAATCAACAAACTCGGTCGTACCGATTTAGCAAATCTAGTGATCTTTAGGATTTTCGGTGGGACCGACATGCAACTCGGTAGGACCGATATGGTTAGGGTTAGGGAATAACGTAATCTCAGTGAGACCGATTACACAAACTCGGTGAGACTGATTTGGTAATTAGCTAACCAGAGAGTTGGTCAGGTAAACTCGATGGGACTGATTCGCTCTTTTCGGTGAGACCGAAATGTTACGAAAGGGAAACAGAGAGTTTACATTGCAATCTCGGTGGGACCGATCGCTCACTTCGGTTAGACCGAAACGTTACAAAGGGAAACAGAGAGATTACAATCCCATCTCGGTGAGACCGAGATCCCTATCGGTGAGACCGATTTGCCTAGGGTTTGTGGCAGTGGCTATGACATTTGAACTCGGTGGCGCCGGATAGAAAGAATTGGTGGGACCGATTTTGACTTTGAGTTTAGGTCATATGTGGATGAGAGAAAGTAGTTGAGGGTTTTTGGAGCATATCACTAAGCACTTGAAGCAAGAGGCTCATTAAGCAACACCTCATCCCTCCTTGATAGTATTGGCTTTTCCTATAGACTCAATGTGATCTTGGATCACTAAAATGTAAAATGTAGAGTCTTGAGCTTTTGAGCTTGAGCCAATCCTTTGTCCTTAATATTTTGAGGGATCCACTTTCATCATCCATGCCATGCCATTCATTGAGCTTTCCTGAAATATTTGTCTTGGAAAAGCATTATCTAAATGAGCTATATGTTGTTATGAATTACCAAAACCACCTAGGGATAGTTGCACTTTCAGATATCAACTCCCCCAAGCTTAGACCTCGCTTGTCCTCAAGCGAAAACCAAAATCAAAAAACATGTTAACATGCTTAGAGAGAGAGATGTCGATAAAAACAAAAATACGGACATAGCAGCATCACGTGACTTTTTATAACACCAACAAACTTTAACATAATACTTTTATCACGGAACTTTTATCATGGACTTCTCATGAACAAGTGCAATTCATCACAGCATCGAAGTATAAAGCATAAACTCTATTGGAAACCAACAAACTATGTTCTCAGTCAACTTTACAACTACAATTCATCATCTTTTCAGGAAGGGTCACGTATCGGAGCCTTTAGGCAAGTCCACATACTCAACCATTATTTAGTCTTCTATAATTGCTAACCCTCACCACGTACACATGAGCAAAACGTTTCCATCAGACACACAGAAAGATAGGGGCTTATAGTTTTGCCTCCCAATGCACTCACCTCAAGGGTGATGTCAACAATAATAACTCATGCTGCCCATATTCAAAATATATGTGCCTAGATCTTTCCTCACCACATGATGCTTGCCAAAGGAGAAAAATAAAAGGAATAGAGAGAAAAACTTTGACTCTTGCATGAAAGTAAATACATGAAAGTAAAAGATAGGCCCTTCGCAGAGGGAAGGAGAGCTTGTCATGCACTTTTTGTTTGTATGCTCAACCCCTTAGTGCAAGAGAACGTCACATTATATTGCGTCTTGTGATGGCAACCTTTATTATGCGGTCTGTCACTTTTATTCTTTGCCATCACAAGTTCGTACAATGCTCAATTTTCCCTTACACGAAATGATCGCACACTTTTAGAAGCAATTTTTATTGCCCTTTTTGCACTGATGATAACTTACTTGAAGGATCTTACTCAATTCATAGGTAGGTATGGTGGACTCTCAAACAAGATTTGGGTTTAAGGGTTTTGGATGCACCAGTAGTATTTCTACTTAGTGCGGAGTTTTTGGCTAGCAAAGATAGGGGCAAGCACCACATGTTGAAGGATCTATGACAATATAACTTTTATGTGAATATAAACAAACATAAATCATTAAGTTGTCTTCCTTGTCCAATGTCAACAATTTTGGCATATAATATTTTAATGGGTGCTCACAATCATAGAAGATTTCTAGGATAGTATATTTATATGTGAATCTTCTCTTCCCTTATTATTTCTTTCATGAGTTGCATAATTCGCCAATGCTATGTTTATCAATCTACAATAAAATTTTCTACTTATACTTTTCCTTGTGTAATGTCATCACTTACCATAAGATTAGCATATGATCCTTTTTCTTTTATTTCCTTTCTTTTTATTGAAACAAGAGAGTAAAGAAGGAAAAACTCAAACTAAATTTTATTTTATATCTCGCAAACGATTACAAAGATTGATCACTAAGCAAACTCACAAAAAGAAAGGATCAAACTAAACTTTTATTCATCTAATAGCAAACGATAACCATGGATCGAACTAAGAAAGTAAAGGCAAAATATAGTGGAGATGATACGGCACCTCCCCCAAGCTTGGAGAAAGCCAAGGGGAATGCCCATACCCGATACTCAGTTTTCTTTTGGTGGTGAAGAAGAAGGTGGTGGTGATGAAGTACAAGCGATCCAGTCTTTACGGACCAATAGACTCTTCAGTCTTCGAATGACGCTCCGCAGGGAAGCTATGTGCTCCATATGCAGAATATTTTCATGTGTCAGATACTTATTTTGTATACGAACCGTTTCAATGATCTTGAAGGCTACAATCTCAGTGGGGGTAAGATAAGCATAGTATGGTTTAAAGATATCTTCCTCTTCCTCATTGGCGGGTAAGGCTTGCTCGTCCATCGACACTTGATCTCCGGTGGCCTCCTTGCTCTTGTCCTCCTTAGCTGCTCCAATGGGGTCTTCTCTCTTCATCTCGATCTTCATTAACCAAGCATCTTCTTCCATATGATCAGAGGGAGAAGAAGACACGATGCCTTGCTCAACATATCTGACAGAAAGCAGCAAGAAAAGAAAACAGGAGATTTCTCCGTGATACGAAGGTCAACAGATTTGGGAGGTATATAAAGATTTTTTATCTTGGGGAACAAGCAGAACGGAAGAAAAACGGAGTCTGGAAAGTACCTGAGGTAGGCACAACCCACCTGGGCGCGCCTGGCATGCCAGGAGCGCCCTCGTGTATTGTGCCTACCAGGGTCACTTTCCTGGAAGTTTCTTATTTTCTTAATTTTATAAATATTCCAAAACTAAAAAAAAAATTGCGGATTTTTTGGAGTCCGTTTACTTAACGTATCATGTACCTCCCCTTTTTCATGATTCTAGAGTGTTCCGAAAGGTTTCCTTTATGTGTTCTTCCTGTGTAAAAGTTTCTATAATATTTCTTTCAACATTAATGGGCGTACGTGAGATATAGTGTTTTATTCGTTGTCCATTGACAACCTTCGGGTTAGTACCTTCGGCATTATTTATTTTGATAGCTCTAGATCGATAGACCTCCTCAATGACATAGGGTCCTTCCCTTTTGGAGAGGAGTTTTCCTACAAAGAATCTAAAATGAGAGTTGTACAAAAGAACATATTCTCCAACTTTGAACTCATGCTTTTGGATTCTTTTGTCATGCCATCTTTTAACTTATTCTTTGAATAACTTTGCATTTTCATAAGCCTGGGTTCTCCATTCATCTAAAGAGCTAATATCAAATAACCTATTTTCACCAGCAAGTTGAAATCATAATTGAGTTCTTTAATTGCCCAGTATGCTTTATGTTCTAACTCAAGAGGCAAATGACAAGATTTTCCATAAACCATTTTATATGGAGACATACCCATAGGATTTTTATAAGTTGTTCTATAAGCCCAAAGTGCATCATCTAATTTCTTAGACCAATTCCGGGACCTATTGACAGTCTTTTGTAAGATTAGTTTTATTTCTCTATTGCTAAGTTCAACTTGACCACTAGACTAAGGATGATAAGGTGATGCAATTCTATGGTTAACATCATACTTAGCAAGCATTTTACGGAAAGCACCATGAATAAAGTGTGAACCACCATCAGTCATTAAATATCTAGGGACTCCAAACCTTGGGAAAATAACTTCCTTAAGCATTTTAATAGAGGTGTTGTGATCAGCACTACTGGTTGGAATAACTTCTACCCACTTACTAACATAATCAACAGTAACCAAAATATGTGTATACCCATTAGAGGAAGGAAAAGGTCCCATGAAATCAAATCCCCAAACATCAAATGGTTCAATAGCAAGTGAATAATTCATAGGCATTTATTGACGCTTACCAATATTACCTATCCTTTGGCATTCATCACAGGATGAGACAAACATACGGGCATCTTTGAAGAGAGTAGGCCAATAAAAACCAGATTGCAATACCTTATGAGTGGTTCTGTCTCCTGCGTGATGTCCTCCATAAGCTTTAGAGTGACATTTCTGTAGGATTTGTTCATGTTCATGCTCAGGTACACAACGTCTAATAATACCATATAGTCCTTTATAAAGATGTGGGTCATCCCAAAAGTAATATCTTAAATCATAGAAGAATTTTTTCTTTTGTTGGTATGTGAAACAAGGTGGTATGTATTTAGCAACAATATAATTAGCATAGTCAGCATACCAAGGTGTACTATTAGAAACATTTATTGTAGCAAATTGTTCATTAGGAAAGCTATCATTAATAGGTTGTGGGTCATAAAGAAAATTTTCAAGCCTAGACAAGTTATCAGCTACGGGGTTCTTTGCTCCTTTCCTATCAGTGATATGCAAATCAAATTCTTGTAGCAGAAGAACCCATCTAATGAGTCTAGGTTTAGCATCTTTCTTTTCCATAAGATATTTTAGAGCAGCATGATCGGTGTGAACAATTACTTTAGAATCAACAGTGTAAGATCTGAACTTATCACAAGCAAACACCACTGCTAAGAATTCTCTTTCAGTAGTAGCATAATTTCGTCGAGCATTGTCTATAGTTTTACTAGCATAATGAATAACATTTAGTTTCTTATCAACTCTTTGTCCTAGAACAGCACCAACAGCATAATCACTAGCATCACACATAATCTCAAAAGGCAAGTTCCAATCAGGTGTATAAAAATCGTAGTGGGGTTTTACCCTACTGTTTATAGTCAAAAAAAAGTTCCAATCAGGTGGTTGAACAATAGGTGCAGTAATTAAGGCTTTCTTTAGTGTTTCAAAGGCTTCCAAACAATCATCATCAAACACAAAGGGAATATCATTTTGCAAAAGATTCATAAGCAGCCTAGAAATTTTAGAAAGTTATTTGATAAACCTCCTATAGAAACCTGCATGACTGAGGAAACTATGAATACCTTTAATATCATTAGGACATGGCATTTTCTCAAGAAGGGCTCATGAGGAAGGAAATAAATCAATTTTCTCAGCCCCCACGTCGCTCCTAGGAGCGGCACGGGTGGATCCCAGCGCCGGCGCCACCACTACTCCCCATCCCCTCCAACCCTCTCGCCATCGCCGGCGCACGCCAGCGAGCAAAGCCCCCAGGCGGCTGGTGGTGGCGGGATTTGTTTCCCCATGCGCGCAGGTGGTGGTCGGGGCTCGGGTGTTGCAAGTCATCGGCGGCTCCGGTGGCGTGGATCTGGCCCCTGGCGGCGCTCAGGCGGCTCTGTCTGTGTGTGGTGGCTGCGTGAGGCGGGCGGCTTCTGCTGCTCGCCGTTGGCCCTCGCTGTGGCTGCCGCGGGAGGTGCGGGTTGTGGCCCTCGGAGGCGGGCGGGCGTGTATCTGCTCGCGGGCGGCTGCGATGGAGGTGCGGTGCAGGCGCTCTTGAGGCTGGTGGCACGTATCTGCCTCCTGGGGTCGTGGACAGGGACCGACGACGTGGGGCGAGCGTGTGGGGATGTGCTTCAGCTGCAGCGGGGCGGATCTGAGAGCGTGATGGCGGGTGGTGCTTGGACGCCAGGGCGGTGGCCCCGGACCTCTTCTTTGGCAACGGCGACTGTGGTGGCTGCGTGGGCAGTGCCATGGCTGGAGCTCGGGGGCGTCGGTGCTCTGCGGCAGTGCGTCGGCCGTCGGTCACGCCAGGGACGCTTGGTGTTGGCCGGAGGGTTGGCTGCTGCTGTTGCGTGGGGCTTTGGATCTGGCCAGGCGTGGCCAGTTCTGGCTCCTACAGTGGAGATGGGGTAGCCTTGTCGACGGCTCTGCGTGGTGCGGGTGGCGGTGGCAAGGCTGTTCTGATCGGTGGCTCCGGGCTCTGGAGGTTGGTGGTGATTCAGGCCGGCGGTGGCTCTCGTGTGCCGGTTCGAGGGAAGGGCTTCCTTTGGCTGCACGGGGCGAAAGCCTTGCTCCGGCCTTGGCCAAAGCCGGCGGCGGCGACGCCTATGGGCGCTGCACATCTTCTTGGAGGCGTCGTCATTTGAGGGCCTTCGACCTCTTCTCTCACACTCTGGGGGAAACCCTTTCTCCAGTTCTTGGAGCGGATGATGGCGGCACTCCGGTGTCGCGGTCCTTCGTGGAGGCATCGTTCTGGAGTGGTCTTGGCCTAGGAGAGTCATCGGCTCGGGTGGTGCGCGGCCTTGGGGCCGGCGTGGAAGTCGGAGCGGCGGCTCCGGATCTCATCGTCTTGGAGGGGTGTCGGCATTGGTCACGTGGGTGGCAGTGTCGTTGGCCAGCCTGGTGTGCGACCTCGGGGTCGGCGTGGATGTCGGAGCGGCGGCTCCGGATACGGTGGTTGGGTGTCGGCTCTGGTTGCTCGGGTGACGAAGCTGACAGTTTACCTGGTGCGCGGCCTCGGGGTCGGCGTGTGGGGTTTCTGTCTGTACGTCGGAGCGGCGGCTCCGGAGATGGTTGTAGGGTGTCGGCTCCGGTTGCTCGGGCAGCAGAGCAGGTGGCTCGCCTGGTGCGCGGCCTCAGGGTCGGCGTGGATGCCGGAGCGGCGGCTTTGGTCTTGGTTGTTGTTGGGTGTCGGCTATGGGTTGCTTGGGTGACGGAGCCGGCGGCCCGGCTGGAGCGCGGCCCTCGGGTCGGCGTGTGTTTCTTTCGGTTATCCTTGATTAGCCGTGAATGTTAGGTTTTCGGGTATGGTTTTCCTTATAAACTGGACCAACTCTCTTCTTCTAAATGAAATGCAGGAACCCCCTGCCCATTTCGAGGTGTTCTCGAAAAAAAATCTCAGTTGCATCAACCTTGGCTTTGTCCACCTCCATGTCTCTCTTAGAAATTTTATAGCCGAAAATAATACCTTCGGTAACAATAAAGTGAAACTTCTCCCAATTCAAGACAAGATTTGTTTGTTCACATCTCTGCAAAACTCAATCAAGATTGCTTAAACAATCATCAAAAGACTTCCCATAAATGGAAAAGTCATCCATGAAAACTTCAACAATCTTTTCACAAAAATCAGAGAATATAGCAGTCATACATCTTTGAAAGGTAGTAGGTGCATTACATAAACCAAAAGGCATATGCTATAAGAAAAGGTTCTAAAAGGACAAGTAAAAGTGGTCTTTTCTTGATCGGGTTGTAAAACAGGTATTTGTGAAAAGCCAGAATATCCATCAAGAAAGCAAAAATGTGTGTGCTTAGATAATCTTTCTAACATTTGATCAATAAAAGGTAGAGGGTAATGGTCTTTTCTAGTTTCTTTGTTTAATTTTCTATAATCAATTACCATTCTATAGCCTGTGAAAATTCTTTGTGGAATGAGCTCATTCTTATCGTTAGGAACAATAGGAATACCTCCTTTCTTAGGGACACAATGAACAAGACTTACACATCTACTATCAGCTATAGGATAGATTATACCGGCTTGCAGAAGTTTCAATATTTCTGTTCTTACCACTTCTTTCATTTTTGGATTTAACCGTCGTTGGTGATCAACAACCGGTTTAGCATCAGGTTCCATATTAAGCTTGTGCTGACATAGAGTGGGACTAATGCCCTTAAGATCATCAAGAGTCCATCCAATAGCAGCCCTGTGCTTCCTTAGAACTTTCAATAATCTTTCTTCTACATGTTCTGAAAGGTTAGCACTAGTAATAACAGGATATATCTTTTTCTCATCAAGATAAGCATATTTCAAAGTGTCTGGCAATTGTTTTAATTCAAACACAGGGTCACCTTTAGGAGGAGGAGGACCTCCTAGATTTTTAATAGGCAAATTTTGTTTAAGCAGAGGTTGTTGTTAGAAAAAGATTCTGTCTATTTCATTTCTTTCACGCATATGCAAATCATTTTCATGGTGTAGCAAGTATTGTTCCAAAGGATCAGTAGGAGGTACAACAATAGAAGCAAGACCAATAATTTCATCCTTACTAGGCAAATCTTTCTTATGAGGTTGTCTACTAAACTTGGAGAAATTAAATTCATGAGATTCATCACCAAAGCTAACCCCGACAGTTTGTTTCTCACAATCTATTTTGGCATTGACGGTGTTCAAGAAAGGTATACCAAAAATAATGGGACAAAAATCATCTTGTGGGGAGTTAAGAACAAGAAAATCAGTAGGGTATTTTATTTTCCCACACAAGACTTCAACATCTCTAAGAATCCCAGTTGGTGATGTAGTATCTCTATTTGCAAGTTTAATAGTGACATCTATGTCTTCTATTCAGCAGGTGCTATTTCATTCTTAATTCCTTTATATAAGGAAAAAGGAATAGCACTCACACTAGCACCTAGGTCACATAACCCATGATAACAGTGATCTCCTATCTTGACTGAGACAACACGCATGCCAACAACTGGTCTATGTTTATCCTTTTTATCGGGTTTGGCAATTCTAGAAGCTTCATCACAGAAGTAAATAACATGCCCATCAATATTATCAACCAAGAGATCTTTAAACATAGCAACACTAGGTTCAACTCTGATTTGTTCAGATGGTTTGGGTGTTCTAACATAACTTTTGTTAACTAGAGTTGAAGCTTTGGTATGTTCCTTCATCCTAACAAGGAAAGGTGGTTTTTCAATATAAGCAGTGGGAACAACTGGATCAACATTGTAAATGATAGTTCCTTCTTTAGCTTTTACCGCTTCTTTAACTTCTTCTTTAATTGGTGGGTGATATTTAAACCACTTCTCCTTAGGGAGATCAACATGAGTAGCAAAAGATTCACAGAAGGAAGCTACTATCTCAGAGTCAAGTCCATATTTAGTGCTAAACTTTTGAAAAGCATCGGTATTCATAAAAGATTTAACACACTCAAACTTACGTTCAATACCTGACTCTTTACCTTCGTCGAGTTCCCAATATTCAGAGTTGCGTTTAACTCTTTCTAAAAGATCCCACCGGAATTCAATAGTCTTCTTCGTAAAAGAAGCAATGCAAGAAGTATCGAGCATGGATTGATCATTACGAGAAAGCCGAGCATAAAAATTCTAAATAATGGCATGAATATAACATTAACTTAAGCCTCCCCCAAGCTAGAGCAATACTTTCTCCTTCACGAGGCTAAAAATTATATATATAATTCCGATCATGGTGAACTAGATGCATAGGATAATTTTTTTATCCAAATTCCAATTTCAACTGATTCTAGTTCCAAGATCCAATGTCATCGGTTAGCCTATAGTCAATGTTTTTCCCTTCAAAGATAAAGGGAAAACCTTCTTCTTAGCCTCATCTCCGGGCAAACCTGCAAACTTAAATAATCCACAAATTTCATCCACATATATCAAGTGCATATCAGGATGTTCAGTTCAATCTCCTGCATAAGGATTAGCTAGCAGTTGTTCTACCATACCCGAAGGAATTTCAGATTCAATATTTTCAGTAGGTGCAGTAGGTTGAGGGGAAACTAATTGTGGTTCCGGTCGAGGTGAAGATACCCCGAACAAACCCCTCAAAGGATTGTTTTCCATAGTAGCAAGTGACAATAAATCTCAGCATGTAGTAATAATGTTTCCTTACCAATTTCCGCTTACCAAGACCGCTTCACTCCCTGGCAACGGAGCCAAAAAATTGCCTTGATGAACCACAAGTATATGGGGTCAATTGTAGCCTTTTCAATGAGTAAGAGTGTCGAACCCAACGAGGAGGAGAAGGAAATGACAAGTGGTTTTCAGCAAGGTAATGTCTGCAAGTGCTAAAATTGTAAGTAGCGGAGTAGTTTGATAGCAAGATAATTTGTAACGAGCAAGTAACAATAGTAATACAAAAGTCCAGCAAGGTAGCCCAATCCTTTTGAGGCAAATGACAGGCCAAAACGGTCTCTTATGATAAGCAAAGTGTTCTTGAGGGTACACGGGAATTTCATCTAGTCACTTTCATCATGTTGGCTTAATTCGTGTTTGCTACTTTGATAATTTGGTATGTGGGTGGACCGGTGCTTAGGTGCTATTCTTACTTGAACAAACCTCCTACTTATGATTAACCCTCTCGCAAGCATCCGCAACTACGAGAAAAGTATTAAGAATAAATTCTAACCATAACATTAAACTTTTGGATCCAATCGGTCCCTTATGGAATAGTGCATAAACTGGGGTTTAAGCTTCTATCACTCCTGCAATCCACCATCTAATAACTACTCCACAATGCATTCCCTTAGGCCCAAATATAGTGAAGTGTCATGTAGTCGATGTTCACATGACACCACTAAGAGAATGACAACATACATATCATCAAAATATCAAACACATATCAAGTTCACATGATTAGTTGCAACATGATTTCTCCCGTGACCTCAAGAACGAAAGTAACTACTCACAAATGATAATCATGCTCAAGATTAGAGGGGTATTAAATAGCATAATGGATCTGAACATATAATCTTCCACCAAATAAACCATATAGTAATCAACTACAAGATGTAATCAACACTACTAGTCACCCACAAGCACCAATCTATAGTTCCGGTACAAAGATTGAACACAAGAGATGAACTAAGGCTTGAGAGGAGTTTGTGATTTGGAAGATGTTGATAAAGATAGACCTCCCCAAGATGGGAGAGTTGTTGGTGATGATGATGACGATGATTTCCCCCTCCGGGAGGGAAGTTCCCCCGACGGAATCGCTCCGCCGGAGGGCAAAAGTGCTCCTGCCCAAGTTCCGCCTCGATGCGGCGGCGCTTCGTCCCAAAAGTCCTCCCCTCATTTTTTTTCTAGGTCAAAATGACTTATATACCAGAAGATGCGCACCGGAGGTGGGCCGAGGAGGGCATCACCCCCCAGGGTGCGTCTGGGCCTCTAGGCGCGCCCAAGTGGGTTGTGCCCACCTGGTGGCCCCCTCTGGTACTTATTGGCTCCAATAATTCTTAAATATTCCATAAAAATCCTTGGGAAGTGTAGAATAGGTAGCTTGACGTAGCTTTTTCAGGTTCAGATTTCCAGCTGACAAAATTCTCCCCCTTTGTGCATACCTTCCATATTATGACAGAAAAGGCACTAGAATTACTCCAAAAAGCATTATTATGTAATAAAACAACATAAATAACAGTAAGAAAACATGATGCAAAATGAATGAATCAATAGCGAGCAAGCATATTATCAAAGTTAAGATTCTGGTTTGGTAAGATAGGATGATCATCAAGAAACCCTGGGACGAAATAGATGGTAAGACCATTGTGACACTTTATCTTGCGTCCCACAAGCTGTTTTAGGTCCCTAGCATTGGCATCTGAAGTCTTCGATTTCCGGCTGGAGACCTTTCCCTGCAAGAGAAGTTAATTCTTCTTAACCACCCACATATTCAGGGGTGGCTTAGAAGCAATAAGTCTAAGTGCATCATCTAAGAACTTTGGCTTTGGAGCCCTAGCAAATAGTTTTGCAGGAGGTGAATAATACTCATAAGAATACACAGAAAAGTTCTTTGTTCTGTGAACATAGTGGTTAGAAGAAACACACTCATATTCATGAGTCTGATGATGGTTTCCCTGCAAAACATTGGCGGTAGGGTGACCTTGTGAGGTCCTCTGTCTGAATGAAGCCTTTGGGCCATATGACGCCTTTGTTCTGGGGTTTGTCTTCTTCCCAGGTGGTGTCATGATGACATTCACGGGAAGCTTCTCAAGACAACTTTTGGGCACCTAGATCTTCTTCAAAGGTGGCCCATTCCTGTAGTTAGTACCAATAAACCTAGCAAACACTTCACCATTCTGATTCTTAAACAGCTTATAATTGGCATCAAAGGATTCATCAATGATAATGGGGTTAGCACGAGTCAAGCCAGATAAGGTGGATGGGTCCACTAAAGGATCCTTAGCAGCAACCCATGTGGTTTTGGGGTACTGTTCAGCTTCCAGTAAGAACCATCAATATTCATTTTCCTTTCGAAACCAGCACCCTCTTTCCTAGGGTTTCGGTTCAGAATCTGTTTCTTGAGGACATCGCATAGTGTCTGATGCCCTTTGAGATTTTTGTACATGCATGTTTCAAGCAATGTCTTCAACCTAGCATTCTCATCAGCAATAGTAGGGGCATCCTCAATGGAGGGGTTAGTTACCACATCAGTAGTTGAAGATATTGCAACATTAGAGGCAGTAGAACATTCAGCAATAGAGATAACATTACCACGCTGAAGACATTTTAAACATGGTGGCACAAAGTCTTCTTGAGCGGAACTCATCTATTGAGCAAGTAGTGAATTGTTCTCCTTTTGAAGATCTTCATGAGACGCTCTCAGTTTCTCAAGATCTTGCTTCCTTTGAAAATAATCGTAGGAAAGCTTCTCATGAGTGGCTGAGAGTGTTTCATGACGACTTTCAAGTTCCTTGTACTTAACACGAAGATTTTTAATGTCTTCGATTAAGGACTGAGTTTGATTCATTTCCTCGTCCAATAGGTCATCGCTTTTGTCTAGCAACTTTTGAATATGTTCCATAGCAGTTTGTTGTTCAGTTGCAATTTTAGCAAGTGTCTTATAGCTAGGTTTGGATTCACATTCAGAGTCATCTTCACTGGAGGTTTGGAAGTAAGCATCGCATGAGTTTACGCAGTAGGTTGGAGTAGAGTCATCCTCATCATCAGCTTCAGCTTTGGCGGCGTGACCATTGTCTTCAGTGTTGAAGATGGACTTGGCGGCAAATGTCGAAGCTAGAGCCAGGCTTGCCACACCTGAATTAGACTCCTCCTCAGACTCCATCTCGGCCTCCTCGGAAGCAGACTTCTCCTTTGAATCCATCTCATTGCCAATAAATGCACGAGCCTTACCAAATGAGCTCTTCTTGTGAGATGAAGACCTTGAAAATTTCTTCTTCTTCTTCTTCTTCTTGTCATCAGAATCATATTCCTTGCTCTTCTTCTTCTTCTTCTTAGATTTCTTGTCCCATTGAGGACACTCGGTTATGTAGTGGCATGGCTTCTTGCATTTGTGGCATGTTCTTTTCTTGTAGTCAAGAGAGGAAACGTCATCATTTCTTGAGCTGGATATCGAAGACTTTCCGAAGTGATTCTTCTTGGAGAACTTTTGGAGCTTTCTCACAAGCATTGCTAGCTCTTTGCCAATGTCTTCAGGATCACTAGAACTGTAGTCAGATTCTTCTTCGGATATGGAAACGACCTTTGCCTTCAAAGCACGGGATCGCCCGTAGTTGGGGCCATAGATATCTCTCTTCTTAGATAGCTGGAACTCATGTGTGTTGAGCCTCTCAAGTATATCAGACGGATCGAGTTCTCTGAAGTCAGGATATTCTTGTATCATCAGGGCCAAGGTGTCAAATGAGTTGTCAAGTGATCTCAGAAGCTGCTTCACGATTTCACGCTTGGTGATCTCAGTGGCGCCAAGAGCGCGAAGTTCATTTGTGATAATCGAACATGAGGTGGACATTGTCATCATCATTCCACTTGAAGAGGTTGAAGAGATTGCAAAGAACATCAATCCTTGAGTCTCTCTAAGTTGAGATGCCTTTGTTAACCTTGGACAGCCAGTCCCAGACCAGCTTCGCAGTTTCAAGTGCACTCACACGGCCATACTGCCCTTCGGTCAGATGACCACAGATGATGTTCTTGGCGGTTGAGTCCAGTTGCGCAAACCTCTTGACATCAGCAGCGGTGACACCTTCACCGACATTGGGAATGCCTGTCTTGACGACATACCAGAGGTCAATGTCAATGGCTTCAAGATGCATGCGCATCTTATTCTTCCAGTAGGGTTAATCAGTGCCATCGAAGACTGGGCACGCAGCGGAGACCTTGATTATCCCTACAGTCGACATAGCTAAAACTCCAGGTGGTTAAAATGAATCACACAGAACAAGGGAGCACCTTGCGCTGATACCAATTGAAAGTGCTAGTTATTGACTAGAGGGGGTGAATAGGAGATTTTTATGAAAGTCTTCAAAGCACGAGGTCTTTGAAGACAAACTGTTAATATGAACCTATATGATATGCAGCGGAAGATGAACTACACTAGACAAGCAATAGTCAAGAGAGCAATATAGTGAAAGCACGAAGACTAATAGCAACTAGGTAGCATGGATCGGAATGGAAGACAGTATGAAGCCAAACAGATAATAGTCTTCACATAGTGAAGTCAAACAGATCAGGCAACCAAGCAATGAGTTCATGAAGGCAAACTGAAATGTAAGGAAGGTAGGGGATAGAACCAGTAGCTTGGTGAAGACAAGGATTTGGTAGACCAGTTCCAGTTGCTGTGACAACTATACGTCTGGTTAGGGAGGCTGAGATTGAACTGAGAAGACTATGTCTTCACCTTATTCCTTTTGAGCTAAGGACACCCATTCCTCACCCAATCACTCTGGTAAGTCTTCAAGGTAGACTTCCAAACCATCACAGACTCTGTTCACCGGCAATCGACAATGACTATTGGATCCTCGGAACGTGATGCCTAACCGGCTGGAGGATGCACAGTCCTCAAGTGTAACAAGTCTTCGCGGACAGAAAGACTTCAGTGATGCCTAATACTCTTTGGCTCTGGTGTTTTGGGCTTTGTCCTCGCAAGGATCTCTCTCTCAAAGGCTTCGGAGGTGGGTTGCTCTCAAATGACAAAAGTCATGCACTAACTCTGAGCAGCCACCAATTTATGGTATAGGGGGTGGGCTATTTATAGCCAGGAGGCAACCCGACATGATATGTCCGAAATGACCTTGGGTCACTAAGGAACCGACACGTGTCCAACGGTCCGATTTCAAACACACGTAGCAGCTTGGCTTGGGTTACAAGCAAAGCTGACTCATCCAACTATGGATAAGATTTGCTCTCATTATCTTCGCTCGAAGACATAAGATTTTGGTTGAGCATCACTTCAGTCATCTGACTTTGTTCACTTGGACCCCACTTAATTGTACGGTGGTTCCTATGACTCAAGAAATAAGAAAAGGAAACTACGAAAGAAACTATGTCTTCGCACTCCATAATCTTCAAGTGAATGTCTTCACCGTCACTATCTTCAACGTGAAAGTCTTCACGAACCACCATTATCTTCAATGTCTTCATATATTTTTAGGGGTCATCTCTGGTAGGTAAACCGAATCAATGAGGGACTACTACCTGTGTTATCGTGCAATTCTCACAAACACATTAGTCCGTGAACCATGTTTGTCGTCAATACTCCAAAACCAACTAGGGGTGGCACTAGATGCACTTATACTCTCCTTGTGCAGAGTTCTGTCGGAATTTTGAGCAGGAAACTGAATGAATTGAACCTGGGCCCCACAAAGTCACTTGTCAAAGACGAAGCTGCAATGAAAGTGCTGCAACTTGAAGCCTGTCTTTACAGTGTCTTGGGGTATATTGCTCGACTGAAGGTTGCATTGACATGGATAGACAAGGAACTATGTCCACGGGACATACTTCAGAACGAGCTCGAGTCACTGATGACTCGGCTCGATGAAATCCCTGGTTGACTGCAAGCATGGAAGAAGTCAGCTGCTCACTGTGGAGCCGATGTGGCTCTCTCAGTCGTCCAAGTCCATTGCAAGGATGCCAAAGAAGAAAAGCTAAAGGCCGTCCAGGTGGCAAACACGAAGAAGCTCCAGTTTGAATCCTTCATGGAGACTTTTATTGAGGCAGCCACTCGCATAGCTGACTGTATCAACCTGGACACCTTCATCGAGCCAGTGAGTCCTCCTCATGTCGAGTGAAGAAAAACTTCATGATTCGAATTTATTTGCCTTGGAATGCCGAGTGATCCTGTAATCGTTTACTGTTTCGGGCTTGACGTTCGAGTACTTTTTCTTGCGATTCTGAACTTGATGGATTTATCCGAATATTGCTTTCTTGCTTACAGAATGCTTCATGTGAACGGGTTTTTTTAACTTAGGCAAAACTGGTTCGCGGCTAAGCCCTCGAGTGGGTGGATTGCTCTCCACTCAAAGTAGTTTTTTTAACTTAGGCGAAACTGGTTCGCGGCTAAGCCTCCGAGTGGGAGGATTGCTCTCCACTTGGAGTGGTTTTTTAACTTAGGCGAAACTAGTTTGCAGCTAAGCCTCTGAGTGGGAAGATTGCTCTCCACTCGGAGTAGTTTTTTAACTTAGGCGAAACTGGT